>NC_090031.1:5086250-5395000 GCF_037176765.1 Anolis sagrei | reverse complement strand
GTAACTCTATCGAAAAAAGAGATCAGATTAGTCTGGCATGACTTGTTTTTGATCAATCCATGTTGACTATTAGCGATGACTGCATTTGTTTCTAAGTGTTTGCAGACCGCTTCCTTAACAATCTTTTCCAGAATCTTGCCTGGTATCGACATGAGGCTGACCGGACGGTAGTTGTTTGGGTCCTCCTTTTTTCCCTTCTTGAAGATTGGGACCACATTGGCCCTCCTCCAATCTGCTGGAACTTCTCCCATTCTCCAAGAACTCTCAAAGTTGATTGCCAATGGTTCCGAAATGTCTTCCGCTAGTTTCTTCAATACTCTTGGGTGTAGTTGATCTGGCCTGAAAGGGGACTTGAACTCATTTAGAGCGGCCAGGTATTCCTGGACGACTTGTTTCCCAATTTGGCGTTGGATGTCCTCTAATCCCCCACCCACTCCATCTTGCTGAGGTTAATGATGACTTTCTTTTTGTGAGAAGACCGAGGCAAAGAAGGCAAAAAGTAGTTCTGCCTTTTCCCTATCCCCTGTCAGCATTGCCCCATCTTCTCCTCGAAAAGGTCCTATCGCCTCCTTGTTTTTCCTTTTTCTACTGACATAAGAAAAGAAGCCCTTTTTATTGTTTTTAATGTCCCTGGCAAGTCTGAGCTCGTTTTGTGCTTTAGCCTTGCGGACCTTTCCCCTACAGGTGTTGGCTATTTGTTTGAATTCTTCTTTGATGATTTCTCCCTTTTTCCACTTCTTGTGCATGTCTCTTTTGTGTCTTAGCACAATTAGAAGTTCTTTGGACATCCATTCTGGCTTCTTTGCACTTGTCCTATTTTTTCTCTTTGTTGGCACAGTTTCCAATTGCGTCTTGAATATTTCGCTCTTGAGAAATTCCCATCCATCCATAACACCCTTGTCTTTTAGTATCTGTGTCCACGCAATGCTGCTCAGTGTTTCATTCATTTTTCGGAAATCAGCTCTCCTAAAGTCCAAAATGCGGGTTTGACTTGTCTTAGTTTCGGCCTTCCTTTGTACCTCAAATTGCAGGAGCACATGGTCACTAGCCCCTAAGGATCCGACCACTTCAACCGCATCGACCAGGTCCTCCGCATTTGTTAGGATGAGATCAAGAGTAGCCAATCCCCTTGTTGCCTCTTCTACCTTCTGGACCATGAAATTGTCTGCAAGGCAAGCGAGGAATTCGTTGGACTTTGTACTCTTGGCCGAGTTTGTTTTCCAGCAAATATCGGGATAGTTGAAATCGCCCATGACTACTACATCTCTTCTCTGTGCCTGTTTGGTCAACTGTTGGCAGAAGACTTCATCTAGTTCTTCCTCCTGGCTTGGAGGTCTGTAGTAGGCACCTACAACGAGATCTTTTTGAGTCCCAGTTCCCTTGATTTTTATCCAGATGCTTTCAAGCTGGTTTCCCGGATTGCTGTCTTGCATCTCTTCTGCAGCATAAGAGTTTTTGACATAGAAGGCTACTCTGCCTCCTCTCCCCTTTGTTCAACTTGTCTTAGTTTCGGCCTTCCTTTGTACCTCAAATTGCAGGAGCACATGGTCACTTGCCCCTAAGGATCTGACCACTTCAACCACATCGATCAGGTCCTCCGCATTTGTTAGGATGGGATTTTAGGCAAGCATTTTTCAGATTGTGAGACTCTGATTTCCGAAGTCACAACGTGGCTTTTGGAGCAACCTGTCAACTTCTACAAGCGAGGTGTTGACAGTGGCTTCAAAAGATGGGAGAACTGTGTGTCCCGAGGTGGCACCCATGGAGAGAAGAAGGACTCAGAACTGGTCCAAGTTTCCTTGCTCTCCATGCACAGGATGTGGGTCAAGGGAAATCTTTCATGAACGCCCCTCGTATTAAGGACAAAGACAGTAGCCCAAGCTTTTGCCAAAATAGGGATTTCGAACCCAGGTTCGGCACTTTGTGCAAGCTGCGGTCACGCTCACGATTCCAACCATCTCCTGGCATCATTTGCACTCATGGAGAACATCAGCACTGAGGACATTCTCATTTGTTGCCATGGTTATTTGCAAGGAGACGCTATTGAATTTTCCTTTGGAAGCCGTAAGAAAAAAGGCAGCCTTGGAAAGAAAAAAAAAGAGATTATGTAATTTGTGCCGGGTTTGGGAAAGGTAAAAGTGATCTGGCGCAGCGTATGAGCTCACCGGCACCGGCTTTGCCAAAGTGGTATTAGCAGAATGTATTGGCTCTGTTGTTTTTCCCCCCTCCCCTTTCATTTAATGGGAAGGGGGCACTCTATGGGGCTGATCATGCCAGGGGGTGAAAAAAAAAAAGAACTTTTCCAAACATTTTCCTATCGTTGCTAAGTAACTTCTTTGAGATGACTTCATTTACCGAAGGCAGACGAAAACCATATAGCCCGAGAATGGATCAACGAATGCAGTTTCACACCACTTTACATCAGTGTTTCTCAACCTGGGGGTCGGGACCCACGGAGGGGTCGTAAAGGGGGTTTCAGAGGGGTTGCCAAAGACCCCTCCTGATGGTCATAGGAACCCTTATGGCAGAGAAAGCTGAGCATCTCTCTGCTTGTCCTTCTCTTCCTTTTTGGTGTGGGTGAACTACAACTCCCAGAATTCAAAAACAGCCCCTCCCAAACCCACCAGTATTCAATGTTAGCCATTTAGATACTGTACCAAGTTTGGTGCCAATCCATTGTGGGCTTGGTTCAAAATGCTCTTTGTTTGTAGGTGAACTATAAATCCCCGAAACTACAACTCCCAAATGTCAAGGTCTATTTTCCTCAAACTTCACCAGTGTTCACATTTGGGTGTATTGATTATCCATGCCAATTTTGGTCCGGATCCATCATTGTTTGAGTCAACAGTTCTCTCTTGATGTAGGTGAACTACAACTCCAAAACTCAAGGTCAATGACCACCAAACACTTTCCGGTATTTTTTGCTGGTTGTGGAAGTTCTATGTGCGAAGACTGGTTCAATTCCATCTTGGGTAGAGTTCAAAATGCTCTTTGATTGTAGGTGAACTATAAATCCCAGAAACTACAACTCCCAAATGTCAAGGTCTATTTCCCCCAAACTCCACCAGTGTTCACATTTGGACATATTGAGTAACCATGCCAATTTTGGTCCAATTTTGGCCCAGTGCTCCCTAGATGTATGTGAACTACAACTCCCAACTGAAAGTCAGTGCCCACCAAACCCTTCCAGTATTTTCTGCTGGTCGTGGAAGTTCTATGTGCAAAGACTGGGTCAATTCCATCAGAATGCTCTTTGATTGTAGGTGAACTATAAATCCCAGCAACTACAACTCCCAAACATCAAGGTGTATTTCCGCCAAACTCCACCAGTGTTCACATTTGGGCATGTTGAGTATTCGTGTCAAGTTTGGTCCAAATCCATCATTACTGAATCCACAGTGCTCTCTGGATGTAGGTGAACTACAACTCCAAAACTCAAGGTCAATGCCCAGCAAACCCTCCCAGTATTTTCTGTTGGTCGTAGGAGTTCTGTGTGCCAAATTTGGTTCAATTCCATCATTTGTGGAGTTCAGAATGCTCTTTGGTTGTAAGTGGACTATAAATCCCAGCAACTACAACTCCCAAATGTCAAGGTCTCTTTTCCCCAAACTCCACCAGTGTGTACAATTGGGCACATTGAGTATCTGTTCCTATTTTGGTCCATATCCATCGTTATTTGAGTCCACATTGGTCTCTGGACGTAGGTGAACTACAACTCCCAAATGTCAAGGTCTATTTTCCCTAAACTTCACCAGTGTTTACAATTGGGCACATTGAGTATCTGTTCCTATTTTGGTCCATATCCATTGTTATTTGAGTCCACGTTGGACTCTGGATGTAGGTGAACTACAACTCCCAAATGTCAAGGTCTATTTTCCCCAAACTCCACCAGTGTTTACAATTGGGTGTATTGAGTATCTATTTTGGTCCATATCCGTCATTATTTCAGTCCACATTGCTCTCTGGATGTAGGTGAAGTACAACTCCCAAATGTCAAGGTCTATTTTCCCCAAACTCGACCAGTGTTTACAACTGGGCACATTGAGTATCTGTTCCCATTTTGGTCCATATCCATTGTTATTTGAGTCCACATTGCTCTCTAGATGTAGGTGAACTACAATTCCCAAACTCAAGGTCAATGCCCTGCAAACCCACCCAGTATGTTTGGGGGTCACCACCACATGAGGAATTGTATTAAGGGGTCACGGCATTAGGAAGGTTGAGAAACACTGATCTACTTCACCTTTTTCCTCCTAATCATTGTTGTCTTCCTCCTTCTCTTCTTCTTTTCCCCCCTCTCCTCCTCTCCTCTTCTCCTTCATCATCCACCTACTTCCTCCTCTCTTCCTCCATATCCACCTTTTTCCTTCATTGTCCATCTACTTCATCCTTTCCCCATTCTCTTCCTTCTAATCATCATCACCTATTTCCTCCTCCTCCTCCTCTTCCAGTTCTCCTTCATCCTGTCCACCTACTCCATCTTCTTCCTACTCTTCCTCTTCCCTTTTGTTTCCTTTTCCCCCCTCCTCCTTCTCCTTTCTATCTATCTTTCTCTCTCTCCGATTCCTTCCTCCACTCTCTCAGCTTGGCTTGCCGTTCCCATCCCTTGACAAGTGGCTGACCTTCCTCTGAAGGACAAAGTGGGGAAGAGGAACGAAAGAAAACAAGCCCAACCAATGCTGTCAGAGAGCAGCTCTGCCTCCATCAGCCTCGTTGCGGCCCAAGGGGGAGAGGAAGATGCAAAGACGACGACAACAACAACAAAGGAGGCTGTGAATGAGGGATGCAGAAACAGAGCTTGCTGTGGCTCAAGACCCTGGGAAAACTACAACTCCCAGGGCCCTATAGCATTGAGCCAGAGCAGTTAATAGAATCATATAATTGGAAGAGACCTCGTGGGCCATCCAGTCCAACCCCATTCTGACAAGAAGCAGGAATATTGCATTCAAACCACCCCTGACAGATGGCCAGGAGCCTCCACCACACTCCACTGCTGAACAGCTCTCACCAGGGGCGGCTCATCCATTATGCGAAGTAAGCGGTCGCAGAACACTTTTTTTTGCCAGGGGCGCAAAGGCGCCTCTGTAAATGCCCCTCGACCGCCACTTGAGGAGCGCCCCCTCAGCTCACAACAACCTTAGCAGTCCGGGGGGAGCCTCAGCTTTCTTGCCTCGCTGCTGGGCGATCCTCTTCCCAAAGGGGCCGGGCACTTGAGCCTCGCCTCGCCCCTCTCGTTCCTGCTCCGGGTGTGTGAACAGAGCCGGCGCTTAATCGTTCTCCGCGTTCGATCCCTTCCCCATGACTGGCTCCCTTTCCCGATCCCCCAGCACTCCACCTGCCTCCTCTCCTCTCCCCAATCCGCGGGTGGGCCAAGGGGCAGAGCTGCTGCGCCTGGCCCGCTTTGGGTCCGGAGGCATGTCTGAAGACCCCAGCGTGCGCACCAAAAGTCGCCTCTTCTCCTGACTTTCTCTTCAGCCATTGGGACCAAGAGAGAGAGAGAGAGAGAAAGAGCCCCTCTGGCTGGAGGTATCTCCCACCTCCGCTCCCTCCTTTGTTTTTGCGCCTACCTTCAGGAAAAGTGGGCATCTCCACCTCTCTCTCTCTCTCTCTCTTGGTCCCAATGGCTGAGGAGAAAGTCAGGAGAAGAGGCGACTTTTGGTGCACACGCCGGGGTCTTCAGGCATGCCTCTGGACCCAAAGCGGGCCAGGCAAGGGAGCAAGTGCGGCAAGTGTAGTTACTGGGATGTATAGTTCGCCTACAATCAAAGAGCATTCTGAACTCCACCAATGATGGAATTGAACCAAATATGGCACACAGAACTCCCACGACAAACAGAAAATATATATCAATGATTGGTTGGGGGGGGGGGGGCGCCAAAATACTGTTTGCTTACCGTTGAAAATTACCTAGGGCCGCCTCTGGCTCTCACGGTCAGGAAGTTCTTCCTCATGTTCAAATGGAATCTCCTTTCTTGCTCCATTGCGTCTAGGGCAGCACAAAACAAGCTTGCCGCCTCCTCCCTATGACTTCCTCTCACATATTTATGCATGGCTGTCATCGTGTCTCCTCTCTGCCTTCTCTTCTTCAGGCTAAACATGCCCAGCTCTTTAAGCCGCTCCTCATAGGGCTTGCTCTTTAGACATTTGATCAAAGGAAGGCCGAAACTAAGACAAGTCAAACCCGCATTTTGGACTTTAGGGGAGCTGATTTGCGAAAAATGAAGGAAAATGTATTGTTGAAGGCTTTCATGGCCGGAATCACTGGGTTGTTGTAGGTTTTTTCGGGCTATATGGCTATGGTCTAGAGGCATTCTCTCCTGACGTTTCGCCTGCATCTATGGCAAACATCCCCAGAGGTAGTGAGGTCTGTTGGAACTAGGAAAAAGGGTTTATATATCTGTGGAATGACCAGGGTGAGACAAAGGACTCTTGTCTGCTGGAGCTAGGCGTGAATGTTTCAACTGACCACCTTGATTAGCATACAATGGCCTGACAGTGCCTAGAGCAAACTTTTGTTGAGAGGTGATTAGATGTCCTTGTTCGTTTCCTCTCTGTTGTTGTGCTGTTGTAATTTAGAGGGTTTTTTTAATACTGGTAGCCAGATTTTGAAGGAAACACTGAGCAGCATTCCATGGACACAGATACTAAAAGACAAGGGAGTTACAGTTGGATGGGAGTTTTTCAAGAGTGAAATACTCAAGGCGCAATTGCAAACTGTGTCAACAAAGAGAAAAAATAGGACAACTGCAAAGAAGCCAGAATGGATGTCCAAAGAACTTCTAATTGTGCTAAGACTCAAAAGAGACATGCACAAGAAGTGGAAAAAGGGAGAAATCACCAAAGAAGAATTCAAACAAATAGCCAACTCCTGTAGGGAAAAGGTCCAACAAAGTGCCAACAGAGAGGAAAAATAGGAAAAGTGCAAAGAAGCCAGAATGGATGTCCAAAGAACTTCTAATTGTGCTAAGACTCAAAAGAGACATGCACAAGAAGTGGAAAAAGGGAGAAATCACCAAAGAAGAATTCAAACAAATAGCCAACTCTTGTAGGGAAAAGGTCCCCAAGGCTAAAGCACAAAATGAGGGACATTAAAAACAATAAAAAGGGCTTCTTTTCTTATGTCAGTAGAAAAGAGTAGAACTTTGGAAGCTTTTAAACCTTCCTTGGAAGCCTTTTAAACAGAGGCTGGATGGCCATCTGTCGGGGGTGATTTGAATGCAATATTCCTGCTTCTTGGCAGGGGGTTGGACTGGATGGCCCATGAGGTCTCTTCCAACTCTTTGATTCTATGATTCTATGAATGAGATGGCCGCGATCTTATCCATACTTGATAAGAGTATGGAAGCCATTGCTTATTGGCCTTTCATTTGGAAGAAGCAAAGGAAGACCAATTGTGAAAACCTTCTCATTTTCTGGCATTTTACTCTCTCTCTCTCTCTATATATATATATATATATATTCTCCCCTTTTCAGAAAGGTCGAAACGGCGATTTCCGCACGAGGTGGGGAAGAGGGCACCATCCATCCCTTTCTCGGAAAAGGCCTGTCTTCCTCCAGATCATTTTTTCCCCCTCTCCCCAAAGTTCGATCTTCGTTCAAGCTCTGATGAAGTGGCGGCTCTTCGCGGTCTCATTGGGAGAAAGAAGAAAAAGGCAGTCGAATGGTGATTTTTGTTTCCATCAGCAGAACACTCAACCTTGGAAAAGGAGGGAGAGAAAAATCCAGGAGCTGAATGGCGGAAAGAAGACCATTGCTGTTTCACTGCAATCGAAATGGGGCGATAAAGAAGTACTGAACCCTCTTCATGGCACCCAAAGAATCACTTCTTTCCAGGGTGAAGAAGAGGAACCATTTGATGGTACTGGGCCCAGGACCGAACCCTCTTCACGGCACCCAAATAGTCACTTCTTTCCAGGATGAAGAAGAGGAACCATTGAACGGTACTGGGCCCAGGCCTGAACCCCCTTCATGGCGCCCAACCCACTAGTGGGTACTAGAAACAAGTGGGTGCTAGAAACAATATCATACGAAAGCTGACTGGCACAACCTGGGGATCACAACCAGACACAGTGAAGACATCGGCCCTTGCACTGTGCTACTCTGCTGCTGAGTATGCATGCCCAGTATGGAACACATCTCACCACACTAAAAGTGGATGTGGCTCTTAATGAGACATGCCGCGTTATCACGGAGTGTCTGCGCCCTCCACCACTGGAGAAATTACACTGCTTAGCCAGTATCGCACCACCTGACATCCGCCGGGAAGTAGCAGCCAATAGTGAAAGGACCAAGGCAGTGACATCTCCAGCTCATCCCCTGTTTGGGTATCAGCCAGCACGTCAACGACTTAAATCAAGAAATAGTTTTCTTAGATCTACAGAGACACTTGCTGGAACACCTCAGCAAGCGAGAGTCCAAAAGTGGCAGGCTCAAACCCAGAACCTCAACCAATGGCTGATACCAAATGAGAGATTCCCCCCTGGGCACACAGAAGACTGGGCGACTTGGAAGGCGCTGAACAGACTGCGCTCCGGCACCACAAGATGGAGAGCCAAGCTCAAGAAATGGGGCCACAAAGTGGAATCCACAACATGCGAGTGTGGAGAAGAGCAAACCACTGACCACCTGCTGCAATGCACCCTGAGCCCTGCCACATGCACAAGGGAGGACCTTCTTGGAGCAACACCAGAAGCACTCCAAGTGGCCAGATACTGGTCAAAGGACATTTAATCAACTATCAAACTCACAAATTTTGTATTTTTTCTGTTTGTTTGCTTTGTTCTGTTAGAAATGTAATACAATTGACTGGTTGCCCTGACACGACAAATAAATATGGCACCCAAATAGTCACTTCTTTCCAGGGTGAAGAAGAGGAACCATTGAGTGGTACTGGGCCCAGGACCGAACCCTCTTCATGGCACCCAAATAGTCTCTTCTTTCCAGGATCTAGCTGTTATGGATCCGACTCACCATGCCAAGTCTTTCCATTTCTTTCCACAATGTTTATTTCGCCGTCTCGCTTTTGGGAGGGCCGAAAGAAAAGCCTCTTTTTAAGAAAGAGTGGGGAGCCTTTTTCCCAAAACAGACCTTGTGAAAGCGCCTTGCGCCGAGCGAGAGCCGGAGGCCAACCTGAAGCCCTCAGCGGCAGGTGCCAAAAGCGCAAGGAACGTTTTATAGGGTTTCCCACCAAGTGTGAATGATTCACCTGCTTGCTATTCAAGCCGCAAATCACTGCGATGGTTGTAAAAATACAATTTTGAAAAATTTATAAGGGGGGAAAACCAAATACATTTGGCTCTCAATAGTTAAGCAAAGCTGGGTTGCAATGCCAAAGGATGCATCTATACTGTAGAATTAAAGCACTTTGGTACCATTGGAACTCACTGCTATGATATACTGGGTATATCGGCTCTATCATTATTTGAGTCCACAGTGCTTTCTGGATGTAGATGAACTACAGCTCCCAAACTCAAGGTCAATGCCCACCAAACCCTTCCAGTATTTTCTGTTGGTTGTGGGAGTTCTGTGTGCCAAGTTTGGTTCAGTTCCATCGTTGGTGGAGTTCAGAATGCTCTTTGATTATAAGTGAGCTATAAATCCCAGCAACTACAACTCCCAAATGTCATGGTCTATTTCCTCCAAACTCCACCAGTGTTCACATTTAGGCATATTAAGTATTCGTGCCAATTTTGGTCCGGCTCTATCATTATTTGAGTCCCACAGTTCTCTCTGGATGTAGATGAACTACAACTCCCAAACTCAAGGTCAGTGCCTTCCAGTATTTTCTGTTGGTCGTGGGAGTTCTGTATGCCAAGTTTGGTTCTATTTATTTATTTACTATATTTGTATACCGCCCTTCTCAGCCCTTAGGCAACTCAGTTTCTTCCCTGGTGGGGTTCAGAATGCTCTTTGAATCCCAGCAACTATAACTCCCAAATGTCAAGGTCTATTTTCCCCAATCTCCACCAGTGTTCACATTTGGGTGTATTGATTATCTATGCCAATTTTGGTCCAGCTCCATCACTGTTTGAGTCCACAGTGCTCTCTGGATGTAGGTGAACTGCAACTCCCAAATTCAAGGTCAATGCCCACCAAACCATTCCATTATTTTCTGTTTGTCATGGGAGTTCTGTGTGCCAAGTCTGGTTCAATTCCATTGTGGGTGGAGTTCAGAATGCTCTTTGATTGTAGGTGGACTATAAATCCCAGCAATCACAACTCCCAAATGTCATAGTCTATTTCCCCCAAACTCCATCTGTGTTTATATTTGGGCATATTGAGTATTCATGCCATGTTTGGTCCAGATCCATCATTGTTTGAGTCCACAATGCTCTCTAGATGTAGGTGAACCACAACTCCAAAACTCAAGATCAATGCCCACCAAACCCTTCTAGTGTTTTCTGTTGGTCAGGGGAGTCCTGTGTGCCAAGTTTGGTTCAATCCCATTGTTGGTGGAGTTCAGAATGCTCTTTGATTATAGGTGAGCTATAAATCCCAGCAACTACAACTCCCAAATGACAAAATCATAATGTTTTAAGTGATGGTCACTCCTTTTGTTGTGAGACGTTTTGTTGCCAAATTTGGTGTGTGATTTCGTTCATTGGTTCTTTTGTTTTTAAGGTACTCGTTACGCGCAGAGCATTTTTATATATATCGATGTCTCCATTTGGCTTGGGATTTGTGGCTCAAAGGGGAGGGTCTTTTCCAAGTGGAATATATGGGTGGGTAACATGGCAGCGGAGCCATTCGTTGGCACGCTTTCCCCCAACCCTCCCAAGTCTTGCATTTCTGAATCCTTCCCAAAAGACGGTGGAGTTTTTCATTGGAAGGATCGGAGGGGAGGATCCTTTCCATTTGGAAACACAGCTACACACTTGGCTGCCGTATTCCTCTCCTGGGATTTGTAGTTTCCCATGGCATTGAGACCACTCTGCCAGACAATGAGTCCTAGCTTTGGCCAGCTTGGCCACACTCGGATGTGGCGCAGTTTTGCAAAATGTGGATGGATGTGAGATGAAAAAAGGAGGAAGAATGTTGCCCTTCCCAGTTGGCTCTGGCAAAAGTAAAACAGGGCAAAGCTTTCCTAGGTTTTGCATCTTTCCTGCTTGGTAATTTTTGATAGCTTGACCAGTCCATATTGTCCCCAAACTCCACAGTGTTCACATTTGGGCATACTGAGTATTCGTACCAAGTTTGGTCCAGATCCATCATTGTTTGAGTCCTTAGTGCTCTCTGGATGTAGGTGAACTACAACTCCCAAAACTCAAGGTCATTCCCCAAACTCCTCCAGTGTTCACATTTGGGCATATTGAGTATTTGTACCAAGTTTGGTCCAGATACATCATTGTTTCAGTCCACAATGCTCTCTGGATATAGGTGAACTACAACTCCCAAAACTCAAGGTCAATGCCCATCAAACTCTTCCAGTATTTTCTGTTGGTCATGGGAGTTCTGCGTGCCAAGTTTGGTTTAACTCCATCGTTGGTTGGGTTCAGAATGGTCTTTGATTGTACTATAAATCCCAGCAACTACAACTCCCAAATGTAAAGGTCTATTTCCCCCCAAACTCCACCAGTGTTCACATTTGGACATATTGAGTATTCGTGCCATGTTTGGTCCAGATCTATCATTGTTTGAGTCCTAACTGCTCTCTGGATGTAGGTGAACTACACCTCCCAAAACTCAATGCCCATCAAACCCTTCCAGCATTTTCAGTTAGTCATGGGAGTTCTGCGTGCCAAGTTTGGTTCAATTCCATCGTTGGTTGGGTTTAGAATGGTCTTTGATTGTAGGTGAACTATAAATCCCAGAAACTACAACTCCCAAATGTAAAGGTCTATTTCCCCCAAACTCCACCAGTGTTCACATTTGGGCATATTGAGTATTTGTGCCAAGTTTGGTCCAGATCTATAATTGTTTCAGTCCACAGTGCTCTCTGGATGTAGGTGAACTACAATTCCCAAAACTCAAGGTCACTGCCCACCAAACCCTCCCAGCATTTTCTGTTGGTCATGGGAGTTTGTGTGCCAAGTTTGGTTCAATTCCATCATTGGTGGGGTTCAGAATGATCTTTGATTGTAGGTGAACTATAAATCCCAGCAACTACCACTCCCAAATGTCAAGGTCTATTTTCCCCAAATTCCACCAGTGTCCACATTTGGGCATATTAAGTATTTGTGCCAAGTTTGGTCCAGATCTATAGTTGTTTCAGTCCACAGTGCTCTCTGGATGTAGGTGAACTACAACTCCCAAAGCTCAAGGTCAATGTCCATCAAACCCTTCCAAGCATTTTCTGTTGGTCATGGGAGTTTGTGTGCCAAGTTTGGTTCAATTCCATCATTGGTTGGGTTCAGTATGGTTTTTGATTGTAGGTGAACTATAAATCCCAGCAAGTACAACTCCCAAATGTCAAGGTCTATTTCCCCCAAATTTCACCAGTGTTCACATTTGAACATATTGAGTATTCGTGCCATGTTTGGTCCAGATCTATCATTGTTTGAGTCCTCAGTGCTGTCTGGATGTAGGTGAACTACAACTCCCAAAACTCAAGGTCAATGCCCATCAAACCCTTCCAAGCATTTTCTGTTGGTCATGGGAGTTCTGTGTGCTAAGTTTGGTTCAATTCAATCCTTGGTGGGGTTCAGAATGCTCTTTGATTGTAGGTGAACTATAAATCCCAGCAACTACAACTCCCAAATGTCAAGATCTATTTTCCCCAAATTCCACCACTGTTCACATTTGGGCATATTGAGTATTTGTGCCAAGTTTGGTCCAGATCTATAATTGTTTCAGTCCACAGTGCTCTCTGGATGTAGCTGAACTACAACTCCCAAAACTCAAGGTCAATGCCCATCAAACCCTTCCAAGCATTTTCTGTTGGTCATGGGAGTTCTGTGTGCTAAGTTTGGTTCAATTTTATCGTTGGTGAGGCTCAGAATGCTATTTGATTGTAGGTGAACTATAAATCCCAGCAACTACAACTTCCAAATGTCAAGATCTATTTTCCCCAAACTCCAGCAGTGTTCACATTTGGGCATATTGTGTATTTGTGCCATGTTTGGTCCAGATCTATCATTGTTTGAGTCCTAAGTGCTGTCTGGATGTAGGTGAACTACAACTCCCAAAACTCAAGGTCAATGCCCAAAACTCAAGTTATTTTCTGTTGGTCTTGGGAGTTTTGTGTGCCAAGTTTGGTTCAAAAGAACAGGCGATTTGTCTCTACGGCTCTGGAAACCTCTCGTTTCGGCTTGCCATCCTTCCCCAGCTGGGTGCCACTCTCTGCTTGAGCAGTCGGATGCTGCCTCCCAGCATGCGGCACAGAAGGGCACTACGGATCAGCGCCGGAGCGGATGGTAATGCAACCAGACAGCCGTGGAGTGCACTACAAAGAGTGGAAGGGAGAGAAGGAGTTTGGGCACCAATTCGTCTTGTCCACATTGCATTGTGGTGCCCAGAAGTTGGACAAAATATTCCAAGGGAGGCAGAACAGAGCATGGTTACGACTTCCTTCGATTAGATACTATCCTCCTATTGACGCAGCCTAGAATCATGTTGGCCTTTTTCGCCGCAGCAACACACAGTTGGCTCATGTTGAGCGTATGGTCTACGACGACTTTGAGATCCTGTGTCAGGAGTTCTCAAACTTTTTCAGCCACGGAGTCCTTTCTGAAGCAAGAATTTCTCATGGAGTCCCAAGAAGTGTTTATATATTATATTAATGTGTGTAGATATAGATATCAATCGATTGATCATCGATTGATCATCGATAGATAGATAGATAGATAGATAGATAGATAGATAGATAGATAGATAGAAAAATAGATATAACATGGGCAAACTTTTTGCCCAACAGAAACTTAACAGTGTTTCACTGGAAGACTGCAAGGGACATTCAGTCCGATCACCTTCTGCCATGCATGAAAAGCACAATCAAAGCACCTCCGACAGATGGTCATTCAACCCTTTTTTTTGTCGTGTCAGGAGCGACTTGAGAAACTGCAGGTTGCTTCTGGTGTGAGAGAATTGGCCGTCTGCAAGGATGTTGCCCAGGAGACACCCGGATGATTTGATGTTTTTATCATCCTTGTGGGAGGCTTCTCTCATGTCCCCGCATAAGGAGCTGGAGCTGATAGAGGGAGCTCACCCGCCTCACCCCAGATTCGAACCTGTGACCTGTCGGTCTTCAGTCCTGCCAGCACAGGGGTTTAACCCACTGTGCCACCGGGGGCTCCATTCAACCCTTGCAGTAGTAGTAGTAGTAGTAGTAGTAATAATAATAATAATATTAATGGCGGAAACTGCAGAAACCATCTAGTTCAACTCTCTTCTGCCATGCAGGGAAAGCACAATCAAAGCGCCCCCAACAGATAGCTATTCAGCCTTAGTAGTAGTAGCAATAATAATAATATAGAAACCTAAGGGGCCATCCAGTTCAACTCTCCTCTGCCATGCAGGAAAAGCACAATCAAAGCAACCCCAACAGATGGCCATTCAGCCTTTGTAATAATAATAATAATAATAATAATAATAATAATAATAATAATGGGGGAAACTTCAGAAACCATCTAGTTCAACTCTCTTCTGCCATGCAGGAAAAGTACAATGAAAGCACCCCCAACAGATGGCCATTCAGCCTTTGTAATAATAATAATAATAATAATAATAATAATAATAATAATAATAATAATGGGGGAAACTTCAGAAACCATCTAGTTCAACTCTCTTCTGCCATGCAGGAAAAGTACAATGAAAGCACCCCCAACAGATGGCCATTCAGCCTTTGTAATAATAATAATAATAATAATAATAATAATATAGAAACCTCAGGGGCCATCCAGTTCAACTCTCTTCTGCCATGCAAGATAAGCACAATCAAAACTCCCCCAACAGATGGCCATTCACCCTTTGTAATAAATAATAATAATAATAATAATGGCGGAAACTCCACAAACCCATCTAGTTCAACTCCCTTATGCCATGCAGGAAAAGCACAATCAAAACGCCCCTAACAGATAGCCATTCAACCTTTGTAATAATAATAATAATAATAATAATAATAATAATATATAATAATATAGATAATAATAATGGCATAAACTCCAGAAATCATCTAGTTCAACTCCCTTATGCCATGCAGGAAAAGCACAATCAAAACGCCCCTAACAGATAGCCATTCAACCTTTGTAATAATAATAATAATAATAATAATAATAATAATAATAATAATAATATATAATAATATAGATAATAATAATGGCATAAACTCCAGAAATCATCTAGTTCAACTCCCTTATGCCATGCAGGAAAAGCACAATCAAAACGCCCCTAACAGATAGCCATTCAACCTTTGTAATAATAATAATAATAATAATAATAATAATATTATAATAATATAGATAATAATAATGGCATAAACTCCAGAAATCATCTAGTTCAACTCCCTTATGCCATGCAGGAAAAGCACAATCAAAATGCCCCCAACAGATGGCCATTCAGCCTTTGTAATAATATTAATGATAATAATAATAATGGCGTAAACTTCAGAAATGATCTAGTTCAATTCCCTTCTTCCATGCAGGAAAAGCACAATCAAAGCGCCCCCAACAGATGGCCATTCAGCCTTCGTAGTAGTAATAATAATAATAATAATAATAATTATGGCAGAAACTCCAGAATCCATCCAGTTCAACTCCCTTCAAATCAAAGCCCCCCCCCCCCACAGATAGCCATTCAGCCCTTGTAATAATAATAATAATAATAATAATAATAATAATAATGGTGGAAACTCCAAAAACTATCTAGTTCAACTCTCTTCTGCTGTGCAGGAAAAGCACAATCAAAGCGTCCCCAACAGATGGCCATTGAGCCTTTGTAATAATAATAATAATAATAATAATAATAATAATAGAAGCCTCAGGGGCCATCCAGCCTTAACAACAACAACAACAACCACCACCACCTCAGGGGCCATCCAGTTCAACTCTCTTCTGCCAGGAAGGAAAAGCACAATCAAAGTGCCCCCAACAGATGGCCATTCAGCCCTTGTAATAATAATAATAATAATAATAATAATAATAAAAACCTCAGGGGCCATCCAGTTCAACTCTCTTCTGCCATGCAGGAAAAGCACAATCAAAGCACCCCTAACAGATGCACACTTTGAGAACTACTCTGCTAGATTGAAGCATTTCACCTGGGAGTTGTCGTTTGCTGAGGCACAGAAAAGACTTCTGAAATTACAACTCCCAGGACTCCATTGCATCAGGCCATGGTGGTTCAAGCAGTGCCAAGCTGCATCCGTTCCTCTGTGCAGATGCACCTCTGATTGCAAAGTTCAGCTGGCCAGGAAAATCCCTTCCCAACATTAGAGTGCAACAGAAGCATCGTAATCACTATGAATATTAGTTATAGCTATTGATTTCCACTTGAGAGGATTGATTTTCAGTCCCAGGCAGTGTTTAAGGGTCTCTTTGTTGAAGAAACATTGGCAATGACCGCTGTTCTTGAGTAGCTTGGACTGGATCCAAAGCTTCCGATTCGAATCAGAACCAATTGGACAAGAAGAAGAAAATCTTGGGTTGTTGTAGGTTTTTTCGGGCTATATGGCCATGGTCTAGAGGCATTCTCTCCTGACGTTTCGCCTGCATCTATGGCAAGCATCCTCAGAGGTAGTGAGGTCTGTTGGAACTAGGAAAAAGGGTTTATATATCTGTGGAATGACCAGGGTGGGACAAAGGACTCTTGTCTGCTGGAGCTAGGTGTGAATGTTTCAACTGACCACCTTCATTAGCATATAATGGCCTGACAGTGCCTGGAGCAAACTTTTGTTGAGAGGTGATTAGATGTCCTTGTTTGTTTCCTCTCTGTTGTTGTGCTGTTGTAATTTAGAGTTTTTTAAATACTGGTAGCCAGATTTTGAAGGAAACACTGAGCGGCATTCCATGGACACAGGTACTAAAAAACAAGGGAGTTACAGATGGATGGGAGTTTTTCAAGAGTGAAATACTCAAGGCGCAATTGCAAACTGTGCCAACAAAGAGAAAACATAGGACAAGTGCAAAGAAGCCAGAATGGATGTCCAAAGAACTTCTAACTGTGCTAAGACTCAAAAGAGACATGCACAAGAAGTGGGAAAAGGGAGAAATCATCAAAGAAGAATTCAAACAAATAGCCAACTCCTGTAGGGAAAAGGTCCAACAAAGTGCCAACAAAGAGGAAAAATAGGAAAAGTGCAAAGAAGCCAGAATGGATGTCCAAAGAACTTCTATTTGTGCTAAGACTCAAAAGAGACATGCACAAGAAGTGGAAAAAGGGAGAAATCACCAATGAAGAATTCAAACAAATAGCCAACTCTTGTAGCGAAAAGGTCCCCAAGGCTAAAGCACAAAATGAGCTCAGGCTTGCCAGGGACATTAAAAACAATAAAAAAGGGCTTCTTTTCTTATGTCAGTAGAAAAGAGTAGAACTTTGGAAGCTTTTAAACCTTCTTTGGAAGCCTTTTAAACAGAGGCTGGATGGCCATCTGTCTGGGGTGATTTGAATGCAATATTCCTGCTTTTTGGCAGGGGGTTGGAGTTTTTTAAAATTACAACAGCACAACAACAGAGTTGTAATTTTTCTAAACACCTTGGGTTTGTAGTTGGTGGCGAGATTTGGCAGGGACCACTAAGACCTTGCTGAACTAACACTCCCAGGATTCCATACCTTGTGCCAACGGCAGCACAAGTGGTGCCAAACGGTGTTCCTTCAACACCCCTACAACCTTGCTTTCTGCCCCCCGAAAAAGCAAGCGGCCCCTTTGCCGTCTTTTCCACCGCCAGGGGCTGGTGGATAGTCTGGCGATCGGTGCAAATCATATTACGCAGACAGCCATGCAAGGAGTTCAAGAGGTGAGGAAGTCAAAAGGTGAGGCCCGTGTCCTCCGGGTGACTCCGCCGAGCCGGACGCAAAGGTCTCGGCCTCCGAAGGCTTCCCCAATCTGTTTCTCATTCACCTGTGGCTCCAAAGGATGGGGAGAAGTGGGATGAAAAAATCCCAAAGCATGGCCTCGATGGAAGGACAACATTTGAATGCCTTATGACACTGCTAGGGCTGCCGTGGGAGTTGTAGTTTGACCACAGTGCATCTACACTGTCAAACTGCCATGGCTTGATGCTATAGAATTAAAACTATGTGACACAACCTTTGCATTAAAAGCTTTCCATTCTCAAAAGCTTGATGATGATGATTCGATGCTGATATCATTGTCTTTGGTTGCATCTACAGTAGAACCAATACTTTGACACTGGTTTAATGGCTGCGCTTCAATAATATAGAAATCTAGGAGTTGTAGTTTCACAAAGTCCTCTTCCTTCTCTGCCAAAGAGCACTTGTGCATTAAAAGCTTTCCATTCTCAAAATCCCATCTGAATCATGGTGATGATGTTGGTATTGATGCTGATGTTGTTGATATCGTTGTCTTTGGGTGCCTCTGCTCTATAGAACCAAAGCTTTGACATTGCTTAAACTGCTGTACCTCAATTCTATACAATCTCAGGAGTTGTAGTTTGACAAAGTCTTCTCCCTTCTCTGCCAAAGAGTACTGGCGCATTGAAAGCTTTCCATTCTCAAAATCCTGTCTGATGTTGATGCTGATGTTGATGCTGCTGCTGTTGATGTTGACGTTGATGCTGCTGATTCTGATGCTGATGTTGATGTTGATATTGTTGTCTTTGGTTGCATCTACACAGTAGAACCAGTGTTTTGACACAGCTTTAACGGCTGCACCTCAATATTATAGAATCCCTTGAGTTGTAGTTTGACAAAGTCTTCTGCCTTCTCTGACAAAGAGAACTGGTGCATTGAAAGCTTTCCATTCTCAAAATCCTGTCTGAAAGATGTTGATGCTGATGTTGATATCGTTGTCTTTGGTTGCATCTACACAGTAGAACCAGTGTTTTGACACTGCTTTAACGGCTGTGCCTCAATACTATAGAATCCCGTGAGTTGTAGTTTGACAAAGTCTTCTGCCTTCTCTGCCAAAGAGCACTGGTGCATTAAAAGCTTTCCATTCTCAAAATCCTGTCTGAATAACGTTGATGCTGATGTTGATGATGTTGATATGTCTTTGGTTGCCTCTACCAAAGACAACGCTTTGACACTGCTTTAACTGCCATGCCTCAATTCTATAGAATCTCAGGAGTTGTAGTTTGACAAAGTCTTCTCCCTTCTCTGCCAATGAGTATTGGTGCATTAAAAGTTTTCCATTCCCAAAACCTGTACAAATGATGGTGATGGTGATGCTGCTGCTGATGTTCATGTTGATGCTGATGTTGTTGATGTTGATGTTGATGATGATTTTCATGTTCATGTTCATGCTGATGTTGATGATGATGTTGATGTTGATGCTGATGTTAATGTTGATGTTGATGCTGATGTTGTTCATGTCCATGTTCATGTTCATGTTGATGCTGATGTTGATGATAATGTTCATGTTCATGTTCATGTTAATGCTGACATTGATGATCATGTTCATGATCATGTTCATGTTCATGTTCATGTTGATGCTGATGTTGATGATGATGTTCATGTTCATGCTGATGCTGATGCTGAAGTTCATGTTGATATCATTGTCTTTGGGTGCCTCTACACTGTAGAGCCAATGCTTTGACACTGTTTTATCTGCTGTGCCGCAATACTATAGATTCCTGGGAGTTGTTGTTTGACAAGATATTCTACCCTCTCTGCCAAAGAGTACTGCTGCCTCACCAAACTACAACTCCCATGATTTCGTAATATTGAGCCATGTTAGTTAAAGTGATGCCAAAGTATGTTATTTCTCCAGTATGGAGTTTCGACGTCTCCTCTGAGCATCGCCTTAATTCAAAAGCACCTCAAAGTCCATAAACAACAACCTAAAGGGGTTGAATCCTATCCACAAATGGGTTTGGCATCCTTCAAAGTTTGGACTAAAGCCCAAAGTGGATCCAACCTCTCAGCCACATGGGAGCCCTAGACTACTTTAATGATGTTATTGCGTAATGTGTTTCTGATGGGGCCATTCACAGCAATCAGGAATTTCTTTTCGGACTGGGGTGCAACACACTTTAAAACTGGAGCTGGATCGGCTATTTCTAGCGATACGTTTTGGAGAGCTGAGCGCAAAGGTCGAGGGCTTCTTTACCATCTCTTTTCTGATGTCTCCCCACCTTTTTTCCCAAAGAGAAAGGAGCACCATCTGGCAACCCAGGAGGTATTTAACCTTCACTCTGGCGTAATGTCACATTGGGAGATCTTGCTTCTCGTTCGCCCCGGATCACCTGCCTCGAAGGGAGGCTGCGTTTCGGAAGAGTCAACCAGCCGATGTGACATTGGACCTTTAAAGCGGGGAGGAAGGCGATCAGAGCAAACGGGCCTTCGTCCGGATGCCAGCCGGCATCTTGTGTTCGTAATATGCCAACCGATGGCTGGACAAGACGGCATCGCAATTGCGCCATCTCTTGCTAAAGAGCAAACTTTCATGCTTTGCAACAACGAGACCAAGATTCGGCTATAGATTGGCTTCTTTTTAAACATATGGCAAGCCCTTCACATTTGCTGCGGTTTGGGGGTGCGGGTCCCTTGCCTTTTTTTGCCAAAGACGGCAGGTGCCCCACCAAACTACAACTCTCAGGATCCCATTGCTTTGAACCAGGGCAGTTTGAGTGGCTTTGAACTGCATTAAGGACGAATGGATGTGCTTTGATACTATTTGATAAATCCGATGAATGTCGAATGGATGCGCTTTGATGCCATTTGAATTGCTATCAGGTTCTGGGAGGTGCAGTTTGACAAAGTCTTAATGTCCTCTGCCAAAGAGGGTGGGTGACTCACCAAACTACAACTCTCAGGATTCGAGTGACTTCAAACTGCATTAATTATGAACAGATGCACTTTGATATCATTTGACGAATCCGACAAATGTCGGATGGATGCGTGCTGATGCCATTTGAATTGTTATGAGATCCTGAGAGTTGTAGTTTGGCAAAGTCTTAGTGCCCTCTGCTAAAGAGGGTGGGTGCCTCACCAAACTACAATTCCCAGGATTCAAGTGGCTTCAAACAACATTAAGGACAAATGGATGCACTTTGATACCATTTGACGAATCCGCCTAATGCCGAATGGATGCAATTTGATGCCATTTGAATTGCCGTGGGATCCTGGGAGTTGTAGTTTGGCAAAATCTTAGTGCCTTCTGCCAAAGAGGGCGAGTGCCTCACTAAACTACAACTCCCAGGATCCCATCGTCTTGAGCCAGGGCAATTTGAGTGGCTTTGAACTGCATTATGGATGAATGGATGCAATTTGATACCATTTGACGAATCCGACAAATGTCGAATGGACGCACTTTGATGCCATATGAATTGCCATGAGATCCTGGGAGGTGTAGTTTGGCGAAGTCTTAGTGACCTCTGCCAAAGAGGGAGAGTGCCTCACCAAACTACAACTCCCAGGATTGGAATAGCTTCAAACTGCGTTACAGATGAATGGATGCACTTTGATACCATTTGACGAAATCCAACAAATACTGAATGGATGCGCTTTGATGCCATTTGAATTGCGATTAGATCTTCGGAGTTGTAGTCTGCCAAAGTCTTAGTGCCTTCTGCTAAAGAGGGTGGGTGCCTCACCAAACTACAACTCCCAGGATTCGAGTGGCTTCAAACTGCATTACAGATGAATGGATGCGCTTTGATCCCATCTGACAAATCTGACGAATGTTGAATGGATGCGCTCTGATGCCATTTGAATTGCGATGAGATCTTGGGAGTTGTAGTCTGCCAAAGTCTTAGCGCATGCCTCCCCAAACTACAACTCCCATTGCATTGAGATGTGGGCTGAACCCACACTGCCAGTTCAAACACCCGCACAAAACCACACTTTCCTCCAAATGCCTCCAGGAACCCAATGCACTGTATCGTTGGCTTTTTCTGCATCTATCCCGCCCACCGACCCAGCTCTTCTAGCCCTTTTTTTCGGAGATTTCAATCAGCCTTTTCCGGCGCTACCTGTCTTTCCACTTTGCTTGCAAACAAGGAGCGTGCATCTTCATTGGATTCCTCCTGTTCTCATTCCTGAAGCCCCACCTTTGCCATTACATAATGGCTTCGGCAAAGCAAACAAACCTGGCGCTCACCTAACCTGCTCCCACACGCTTTGGCAGGTTGAGCAGTCAGAGAGTGCCAAAAGCACCCCGGTTTGGATTTTCAGGTGACCGACAGACTTGCAGACCTCCCAGACGAGAGGAAAACAACGGGACTCTTATTGACCAGCAAGAGTGGAAAGAATCAATTGGTAATGGACTCTAACACCAGAGTTTGATCCAGTTTTACAGCATTATAATGTTTTCGCTTCTCGGCCTTTTGCCTAGGATCAAGAGTAGATGTCTCCATAGTTTCTCAAAATCAGGCTCAAGGTAGTCTTTGGATCCATAGTTTCCCAAACCAGATCAGGTTCAAGGTAACCTTGGGATCCATAGTTTCCAAAACCAGATCAGACTCAAATAGTTTCCCAAATCAGTTCAGACTCAAGGTAGCCTTTTGTATTCATAGTTTCCAAAATCTGGTCAGATTCAAGGTATGAGTTTTCCAGACTGTATGGCCAGCGAACACCTCCCAACTAAGGATTCCCCCAGGCAGCAATCAGCCAGGCTTTGAAGCTGCAAGGCCATTCGATGCTAATCAAGGTGGTCAATTACAATATTCACACCTGCCTCAAACAGACAAAAGTTCTATCTACCGTCGAAGGCTTTCATGGACGGAATCACTGGGTTGTGGTAAATTTTCCAGACTGTCTGACCATGTTCCCAAAACATTCTCTCCTGATGTTTCACTCACATCTAAGAATGAAGAATCAATCAGGGCCAGCTAACACCTCCCAACCAAGGATTCCCCCAGGCAGCAATCATCCAGGCTTTGAAGCTGCAAGGCCATTCGATGCTAATTAAGGTGGCCAATTGCAACATTCACACCTGCCTCAAACAGACAATAGTTCCATGTACTGTCGAAGGCTTTCATGGACGGAATCACTGGGTTGTGGTAAGTTTTTCGGGCTGTATGGCCATGTTCCACAAGCATTATCTCTAACACTTCCCAACCAAGGATTCCCCCAGGCAGCAATCAGCCAGGCTTTGAAGCTGCAAGGCCATTCGATGCTAATTAAGGTGGCCAATTCCAACATTGACACCTGCCTCAAACAGGCAAGAGTTCTATATATCGTCAAATGCTTTCATGGACAGAATCACTGGGTTGTGGTAATTTTTTCGAGCTGTATGGCCATGTTCCAGAAGCATTCTCTCCTGACATTTCACCTGCATCTATGGTTGTTAGGAATTGTGAGAGTTGGAGTCCAAAACACCCGGAGGGCTGAAGTTTGTCCATGCCTGCACTACACTCTTATTGATGCAGCCTAGTATTGCATTGGCTTTTTTTGCTGCTGCACCACACTGTTGGCTCGTATTTACTTTTGTGGCCTCCAAAAACTCTTAGATCCCTTTTGCATGGACTGTTGTCAAGCCAAGCATTCCTTATCCATATCCTATACTACTCTCTTCAATCTAGATATTCCTTTTGGTGCAGCCTAGAATTGCATTAGGTTATTTCGCTGCTGCATCATACTGTTGGCTCGTGTTTACTTTGTGGCCTCCAAAGACTCCAAGATCCCTTTTGCATGGACTGTTGTCAAGCCAAATATTCCTTATGCATATCCTATATTATCCCCTTCAGTCTAGATATTCCTTTTGGCGCAGCTTAGAATCGCATTGGCTTTTTTCGCTGCTGCATCACACTGTTAGCTCATGTTTACCTTGTGGCCGCCAAAGACTCCTAGATCCCTTTTGCATGGACTGTTTTCAAGCCAAGTATTCCTCCTCCGTATCCTATATTACCTCCTTTGATCTAGAATCGCGCTGCCTAGAATTGCATTGGTTTTTTCCGCTGCTGCATCACACTGCTGGCTCGTGTTTACGTTGTGGTCTCCCAGAACCCTTTCATAGGGATTATTAACCAGCCAGGGGTCACCCACTCTATATGTGTGCATTGATTTGTGCCTAGAAGTGGATTGGAGGCCTGTAGAGTGTGTGCAACATATTGTGACTGCTTCTCCTTCTATTCCCCGTATGCAAACTCCAAGATCAGGTCTCAAATGAGCTCTTGGTGCATGCCGTCGAGTGAGCTTTGCCAAGCATGGAGAAGGCTTTGCGGCAACCGTGCTCTTCCCCCGGCGCGCATTTCTTTCCGCTCCTTGCACCTTGCGACTCGCAAACGCCGCTGCTATTCTCAGCCGCGGCTGTCAGCTCGCATCGTGAGGCCTGCCAGTGAAAGCTTTCAAGGAGGCTTTGCCTGCGCCGAGGTGGCATTCACCTTGCCAGGCGGAGAGGGCTTTTACCGTCTCCAGCCAAAACAAAGCACAACAAAGCTTTCTCCTTGGCAGAGACGGAGTCAAAGCTATGGGAGGCTTCATAAACTACAAGCTGAACAAGAGCCAATGATGTGATGCTGCAGCTCAAAAAGCCAATGCGATTCTAGGCAGCATCAATAGGAGGATAATGTCCAGATGGACGAAAGCCAGTATCTCTATCTATCTATCTATCTGAAAGGGTACTAGGAGTCTTAGTAGACCACAAGCTGAACATGAGCCAAGAGTGTGATACGGCAGTGAAAAAGGCCAATGTGTTCCTAGGCTGCTTCAATACAAATATATATAATATAGGATATACATGAGTGAAACTATCTATCTATCTATCTATCTATCTATATATGAAAGAGACCTATAAGTCTTAGTAGACCACAAGCTGAACATGAGCCAAGAGTGTGATATGGCAGCGAAAAAGGCCAATGCGATCCTAGGCGGCATCAATACAAATATATATAATATAGGATATACATGAGTGAAACTATATATATATGAAAGGGAACTAGGAGTCTTAGTAGACCACAAGCTGAACATGAGCCAAGAGTGTGATATGGCAGCGAAAAAGGCCAATGTGATCCTAGGCTGCTTCAATACAAATATATATAATATAGGATATACATGAGTGAAACTATCTATCTATCTATCTATCTATCTATATATGAAAGAGACCTATAAGTCTTAGTAGACCACAAGCTGAACATGAGCCAAGAGTGTGATATGGCAGCGAAAAAGGCCAATGCGATCCTAGGCGGCATCAATACAAATATATATAATATAGGATATACATGAGTGAAACTATATATATATGAAAGGGAACTAGGAGTCTTAGTAGACCACAAGCTGAACATGAGCCAAGAGTGTGATATGGCAGCGAAAAAGGCCAATGTGATCCTAGGCTGCTTCAATACAAATATATATAATATAGGATATACATGAGTGAGACTATATATATATATATATATATATGAATATGAAAGGGACCTAGAAGTCTTAGTAGACCACAAGCTGAACATGAGCCAAGAGTGCAATGCGGCAGCGAAAAAGGCCAATGTGATCCTAGGCTTCAATACAAATATATATAATATAGGATATACATGAGTGAAACTATACTATACCATACCATACCATACTATATATATGAAAGGGAACTAGGAGTCTTAGTAGACCATGAACATGAACCAAGAGTGTGGTGCAGCAGCAAAAAAGGCCAATGTGATCTAAGGTTGCTTCAATATATATATATATATATATATATATATATATATATGATATACATGAGTGAAACTATGTGTGTGTGTGTGTGTGTAAGGGACCTAGAAGTCTTAGTAGACCACAAGCTGAACATGAGCCAAGAGTGTGATGCAGCAGCGAAAAAGGCCAATGCAATCCTAGGCTGCATCAATGCAAATGTAAACAATATAGGATATACATGAGTGAAACCATATATGTGTGTGTGTGTGTGTATGTGTGTGAATGAAAGGGACCTAGAAGTCTTAGTAGACCGCAAGCTGAACATGAGCCAAGAGTGTGATGCAGCAGCAAAAAAGGCCAATGTGATCCTAGGCTGCATCAATGCAAATGTAAACAATATAGGATATACATGAGTGAAACCATATATGTGTGTGTGTGTGTATGTGTGTGGATGAAAGGGACCTAGAAGTCTTAGTAGACCACAAGCTGAACATGAGCCAAGAGTGTGATGCAGCAGCAAAAAAGGCCAATGTGATCCTAGGCTGCACACACACGCACACGCACATATATAGGATATACATGAGTGAAACCATGTGTGTGTGTGTGTGTGTGTGTGTGAATGAAAGGGAACTTGGAGTCTTAGTACACCACAAGCTGAACATGAGCCAAGAGTGTGACGTGGCAGCGAAAAAGGCCAATGCGATTCTTGGCTGCAGCAATACAAATATATATAATATAGGATATACATGAGTGAAACTATATATATTTATACACACATTAAAGGGAACTAGGAGTCTTAGTAGACCACAAGCTGAACATGAGCCAAGAGTGTGACGCGGCAGCGAAAAAGGCCAATGCGATTCTTGGCTGCATCAATACAAATGTAAACAATATAGGATATACATGAGTGAAACTATGTGTGTGCATGAAAGGGAACTAGAAGTCTTAGTAGACCATGAACATGAGCCAAGAGTGAGATGCAGCAGCAAAAAAAGTCAATGTGATCCTTGGCTGCATCAATATATATATATGATATATATGAGTGAATATATATATATATATATATATATGTATGTATATATGTGTGTGTGTGTGTGTGTGTGTATATATATATATATATATATGGTTTCGCCTTCATCTATGGCAGGCATCCTCAAAGGTTGTGAGGTCTGAGGGTGCCTGCCATAGATGCAGGTGAAATGTCAGGAGAGAATGCTTCTAGAGCATGGTCATACAGCCCGGAAAACTCACAGCAACCCAGTGATTCTGGCCGTGGAAGCCTTCGACAATACAACTATCCACAACTTTATCCAGAGGAGGACATAGGCGGAAACCTATGCGTGCATACGTCCCTACGAGTTTGCCAGCCATTATTTGCTGCCTTTACGCCCCACTATCCAAGCACAAAGGCCCTAAAGTTTCCATTGTATAGCGGCCATAGAACAGAGGGCACGCTGTTGTGTTTTTCGTCTGGGAAAGCGCTCCTATGCTCTTTGGCGGCGTAATAGGAAAACACGATAAACGCACAACAAAGCCAGAAAGGGAAAGAGCTCATTCGGCAGAGGGCCGAAAAAGACTCAGCGCCCGCATCAAGGAGGGCTAGGAACTTGAGCGGATGCCTCGCCCAAACTGCAACTCCCACCAATGTCCCTTTCAAGAAGTTACTTTTCCCCCCTGCCATACCTGAACTCATTTACATTAAGGCAATGTATGGAAAGGCTTGGCCATTTCACTTAAGCAAATGGACTGGGAAAAGTTTGGAGCAGAAGGTTGGATCGATTTGGGGCTGCTCATAGTTTCTGCCCCCCTTTGTTGATTCTGTTTGTAATGACTTCTGGGATACATACATATAAGTCAACACATGTCTGTATTTGGGTATGTTTCTCTGTCTGTACGTACCATAATGTCTAGGTGAAGAGGCCTCCTGTGATGTCACTGATTGGCTGTTGCTAGGTAAAGTAGGCAGTTCCAACGACACTTGGGCAATGGCAGGTATATATCTATCTGTCTGCCTATCTACCTATCTCTACCTCTGTATCTTTATCTACCTCCCCCTCCTATCTCCATCTCCATCCATCCATCCATCCATCCATCCAGTCATCTACTTGCTTCTCTTTCATCTACCTTCTTCTTTCCTATTATCTGTCTATCTACCTATCTCTACCTCCGTATCTCTATCTACCTCCCCCTCCTATCCATCTCCATCTCCATCCCCATCTCCATCTCCCTATCTAGCTATCTCCCTATCTAGCTATCTGCCTATCTATCTATCTATCTATCTATCTATCTATCTATCTGTCCATCCATCCACTCGCTTCTCTTTCATCTACCTTCCTCTCTCATATCTATTTATCTCTATCCATCCTTCATCTATCTACTAGCCCCCTGCCTCTCATCTACCTCCTCTCTCATATCTGTCTGTCATCTCTCTCTCTCTCTCTCTCTCCATCCATCCATCCACCCACTCATCTATCTACTAGCAACTATCCCTCCCTCTCCCTCTCATCTATCTCCACTCTCATATCTGCCTACCTGTCTGTCTGTCTATCTATCTATCTGCATCCATCCAACCATCTACTAGCTTCCCCCTCTCATCTACCTACTCACTCATATCTATCCATCCATCCATCCGCCCAGCCCTACTATCTATCTATCTATCTATCTATCTATCTATCTATCTATCATCTATCTATCCATCCATTCATCAATTCATCCATCTACTAGCCTCTCTCTCTTTAGCCTCCTCTCTCATATCTGTTTGTCATCTATCCATCCATCTACTAGCTTCCCCCTCTCATCTACCTACTCACTCATATCTATCCATCCATCCATCCATCTATTTATCCATTCAATTCATCTATTTACTAGCCTCTCTCTCTTTAGCCTCCTCTCCATCCATCCATCCATTGATCTATCCATTAGCCTCTTCTCTCTCATCTACTCTCCTCTCATATATTTGTCTGTTTATCTATCTATCTATCTATCTATCTATCTATCTATCTATCCATTCATCAATTCATCTATCTACTAGCCTCTCTGTCTTTAGCCTCCTCTCTCATATCTGTTTGTCATCCATCCATCCATTGATCCATCCATTAGCCTCTTCTCTCTCATCTACTCTCATATATTTGTCTATCTGTCTATCTATCTATCTATCTATCTATCTATCTATCTATCTATCTATCCATTCATCAATTCATCTATCTACTAGCCTCTCTCTCTCTAACCTCTTCTCTCATATCTGTTTGTCTGTCCATCCATCCATTAGCCTCTTCTCTCTATCATCTACTCTCCTCTCTCATATGCTTGTCTGTCTCTATCCACCAATCTATCTATTCATCTATCTACTAGCTTCTCTCTCACTCATCTACTCTCCTCTCTCATATCTGTCTGTCTATCTCCATCCATCCACTAACCTCTCTTGCATCTACCCTCCTCACTCCTGTCGATCGATCTATCTATCTATCTATCTATCTATCTATCTATCTATCTATCTATCTACCTATCTACCTACCTACCTAGCATCTATCTATCTCTATCCATCCATGCATCCATCCGCTAGCCTCTCTCTCATCTACCCTTCTCTCTCTCATATCTGTTTGTCTATCTATCTATCTATCTATCTATCTATCTATCTATCTATCTATCCATCCATCCATCCATCCATCAATACATCTACTAGTCTCTCTCTGTCTCTTATCTACGCTCCTCTCTCACATCTGTCTGTCTGTCATCTATCTAATCTATCTATCTGTTAATAGTGTTTGAACTCATGTCTCTCAGGTTGAGCCACGGGGAGAGGCAGATAATAATAATAATAATAATAATAATAATAATTCTACAATAAATATAATAATAATAATAATAATAATAATAATAATAATTCTACAATAAAAATAAAAATAATAAAATAATAATTCTACAATAAATATAATAATAATAATAATTCTACAATAAATATAATAATAATAATAATTCTACAATAATAATAATAATAATAATAATAATTCTACAATAATAATAATAATAAATCTCTATACCCGTATCTGAGATGTATGTGTATATATTAACATGGGATTTATTATTGTATCTTTAGTTTTGCTCATGAACCATCCACATTTTTGAGTAGTATAACTGTGGATGGATACACTTTTCATTGGATGTTTATTTCTTCTTAACGTTACTTGGAAATCGGGCTCATTTCTCCTGATCTTTCGATGCTAAGCGATTTCCTTTGCAGCGCTGGCATTTGCAGGTTAAACGTTAACTCCTTCCCGACGGGCGCCGTGAACTTTGCCTGACATTCCCCGGCACTGTGTCATCATCTTGAACCCCTGATCTCCGCAAACAAGGCCGGTGTATGCTTGGCGTCTGTGCCAAAGCAATCGTTATATCGACATAGATAGAGCGGAGCGGGGGAATTCTAAAGTTGGCCCGTGTAACTTTCATAGGTTAAAAAAAGGAATTTCAGCCTCAACTGACTTAAAAGGGTGAGTTTCCAACTTTCTGCTTGAGCGATTGAGAAAAAAATTGCATTTGCAGCAATGGAAGTAAGCAGAGTGCTAAGGGGGAGGAAAAGAGAGGAAACTGGGACATTGTAGAAGCAATGCAGAAAGTGGGAATGCAGAGGATTAATTGCAGTTCTCCTTCCAAATCTTTAGTGGTTATGAGCGGACAACATTGGTAATATCCTTTCCCACCCATCCTCTCCCCTCCTTCTTCTCTCCCCCCTTTCCTTCATATCTCCCTTCACCTTCCTCTCTCTCCCCTTTTCCCCTTCCCTTTCTCACTTTCCATCCGCCTTCCCTCTTCTTCTCTCCACCTCTTCTCCCCCTTTCCTTCTGCTCCTTCTCCTCTCTTTTATCTCTCCAACTTATCATCTATCCTCTCCCCTCCCCTCCTTATACTTTCTCCGCCGTTTTCTTCCCATCCTTCTTTTCTTTCTCCTCCTTTCTCCTTCCCTTTCCTACTTTCTATCTGCTTTCCCTCTTCTTCTCTCCTTCCTCTCTCCCCTTTTTCTTCTGCCCTTTCTACTCTCTCTTCCCTCCCCTCTTTCCCCCTTTTCATCCGTCCATCCATCATCTATCTATCTATCTATCTATCTATCTATCTATCTACCCATTCATTCATCAATTCATCTATCTACTAGCCTCTCTCTTTCTAGCCTCCTCTCTCATATCTGTTTGTCTGTCTATCTATCTATCTATCTATCTATCTATCTATCTATCCTTTCCCCTATCTTCCTTCCTTCCTTCTTCTCTCTCTCTCTCACCTTTCCCACCTTCTATACCCCTTCCCTCTTCTTCTCTCCGCTCCCTCCCCCTTTTTCTTCTGCCTCTTCTCTTTTTCCCTCCCCCCTCTCCTTTTCCATTCATCCTCTTCCCCTCCGCTCCTTCTTCTTTCTCTCCCCCTTTCACCTCCCCTCTCTTTCCTTCCTATCTCCCCTTCCTTCTTCTCTTTCTCCCTCTTCCCTTTCCCTCTCCCATTTTCCATCTGCCTTCTCTTTTCTTTTCTCCACTCTCTCTTCCCTCACCCCTCTCCTCCTTTCCACCCATCCTCTCCCCTCCCCTCCTTCTTCTCTTTCCCCCTTTCCCCTCCCCTCTTCCTCTTTTCTTCCTATCTCCCTTCCCATCCTTCTTCTCCCCCTTTCCCTCTCCCATTTTCCATCTGCCTTCCCTCCTCTTCTCTCCACTCTCTCTTCCCTCACCTCTCTCCTCCTTTCCACCCATCCTCTCCCCTCCCCTCCTTCTTCTCTTTCCCACTTTTCCCTACCCTCTTCCTCTTTCCTTCCCATCTTCCCCTCCTTCTTCTTCTCCCCCTTTTCTTTTGCCCCTTCTTCTCTCTTCCCTCTCCTCTCTCTGCCTTTCCATCCAGCTTCCTTCCTTTCCTCCACTTCCTTTCCCCCTTCTCATCAGAACCTATGAGCATCCCTGTTTGGTACTTCATGCCCAACGCTCAATGTCCATGTTCTCTGTTATGAGCATCCCTTTTTGGTACTTTATACCCAATGCTCAATGCCCATGCAATGTGCTATGAGCACCCCTATTTAGAACATCCTGATTTGGTAGTACATGCCCAACGCTCAATGTTATGAGCATCCCCATTTGGTACTTCATGCCCAATGCTCAGTGTCCATGTGCTTTGCTATAAGCATCCCTATTTGGTACTTCATACCCAATGCTCAATGTTATGAGCATCTCTATATGGTACTTCATGCCCAATGCTCAATGCTATAAGCATCCCTACTTGGTACACCATGCTCAATGCTCAATGCCCATGTGCTCTGCTATGAGCACCCCTATTAGGAGCATCCCTATTTGGTACTTCATACCCAATGCTCAATGTTATGAGCATCCCCATTTGGTACTTCATACCCAATGCTCAATGCTCATGCGCTGTGCTATGAGCACCCCTATTTGGAGCATCCCGATTTGGTATTTCATCCCCAACACTCAATGTTATGAGCATCGCTGTTTGGTACTTCATGCCAAATGCTCAATGTCCATGTGCTCTGCTATAAGCACTCCTTTTTGGAGCATCCTGGGTACTTCATGCCCAATGTTCAATGCTATGAGCATTCCTATTTGGTACTTCATACCCAACACTCAAAGTTATGAACATCCCTATGTGGTACTTCATGCACAACGCTCAGTGCTATGAGCATTCCTATTTGGTACTTCATGCCCAATGCTCAAAGCTCATGTGCTCTACTATAAGCATCCCTATGTGGTACTTCATGCGCAATGCTCAATGGCCATGTGCTATGCTATGAGCATCCCCATGTGGTACTTCATGCCCAATGCTCAATGTTATGAGCATCCCTATTTGGTACATCATGCCCAATGCTCAATGCCCATGTGCTCTACTATGAGCATCCCCATTTGGTACTTCATGCCCAACGCACAGTGTCCATGTGCTCTGCTATGAGCACCCCTGTTTGGTACTTCATGCCCAACGCTCAATGCCCATGTTCTCTACTATGAGCACCCCTATTTGGAGCATCCCTATTTGGTACTTCATGCCCAATGCTCAATGTTATGAGCATCCCTATTTGGTACTTCATGCCCAATGCTCAATGCTGTGAGCATCCCGATTTGTACTTCATGCCCAATTCTCAATGCCCTTGCGCTCTGCTATGGGTATCCCTATTTGATACTTCTTGCTCAACACTCAATTCAATGCTATGAGCATCCCGATTTGGTACTTCATGCCCAACGTTCAATGCTATGAGCATCTGTATTTGGTACATCATGCTCAATGCTCAATGCCCATGCACTGTGCTATGAGCATCCCTATTTGGTACTTCATGCCGAATGCTCAATGCTATGAGCATCCGTATTTGGTACATCATGCTCAACGCTCAATGCCCATGTGCTATGCTATGAGCATCCCTATTTGGTACATCATGCCCAACGCTCAATGTTATGAGCATCCCTATTTGGTACTTCATGCACAATGCTCAGTGTTGTGAGCATCCCCATTTGGTACATCATGCCCAATGCTCAATGCCATGAGCATCCCTATTTGGTACATCATGCCCAACGCTCAATGTTGTGAGCATCCCTATTGGTACATCATGCCCAACGCTCAATGCTATGAGCATCCATATTTGGTACATCATGCCCAATGCTCAATGCCCATGCGCTCTGCTATGAGCACCCCAATTTGGAGCATCCCTATTTGGTACTTCATGCCCAACTCTTGATGTTATGAGCATCCCAATTTGGTACTTCAGGCCCAACGCTCAATGCCCATGCACTCTGCTATGAGCATCCCTTTTTGGTACTTCATGCCCAATGCTCAATGCTATGAGCATCCGTATTTGGTACATCATGCCCAATGCTCAGTGCCCTTGCGCTCTGCTATGAGCACCCCAATTTGGTACTTCATGCCCAACTCTCGATGTTATGCGTATCTGTATTTGGTACTTCATGCCCAACGTTCAATGCTGTGAGCATCCCCATTTGGTACTTTGTGCCCAATGCTCACTGCTATGAGTATCCCTATTTGATACTTTATGCCCAACACTCAATGTTATGAGCATCATGCCCAACACTCAATGTTGTGAGCATCCCTATTTGGTACATCATGCCCAATGCTCAATGCTATGAGCATCCCTATTTGGTACTTTATCCCCAGCACTCAATGTTATGAGCATCATGCCCATCACTCAATGCTATGAGCATCCCTATTTGGTACATCATGCCCAACGCTCAATGTTATGAGCATCCCTATTTGGTACTTCATGCACAATGCTCAATGTTGTGAGCATCCCCATTTGGTACATCATGCCCAACGCTCAATGCTATGAGCATCCCTATTTGGTACATCATGCCCAACGCTCAATGTTGTGAGCATCCCTATTGGTACATCATGCCCAACGCTCAATGCTATGAGCATCCGTATTTGGTACATCATGCCCAATGCTCAATGCCCATGCGCTCTGCTATGAGCACCCCAATTTGGAGCATCCCTATTTGGTACTTGATGCCCAACTCTTGATGTTATGAGCATCCCAATTTGGTACTTCAGGCCCAACGCTCAATGCCCATGTGCTCTGCCATGAGCATCCCTATTTGGTACACCATGCTCAACGCTCAATGCCCATGCACTCTGCTATGAGTATCCCTATTTGGTACATCATGCCCAACGCTCAATGTTATCAGCATCCGTATTTGGCACATCATGCCCAATGCTCAATGCCCTTGTGCTCTGCTATGAGCACCCCAATTTGGTACTTCATGCCCAACTCTCGATGTTATGAGCATCCCTATTTGGTACTTCATGCCCAACACTCAATGCTGTGAGCATCCCGATTTGTATTTCATGCCCAATTCTCAATGCTCATGCACTCTGCTACGAGTATCCCTATTTGGTACTTCATGCCCAACATTCAATGCTGTGAGCATCCCAATGTGGTACATCATGTCCAATGCTCAATGCCATGCGCTCTGCTATGAGTATCCCTATTTGGTACTTCATGCCCAACGCTCAATGCTATGAGCATCCCTATTTGGTACTTCATGCCCAATGCTCAATGTTATGAGCATCCCTATTTGGTACTTCATGCCCAACGCTCAATGTTATGAGCATCCCTATTTGGTACTTCATGCCCAACGCTCAATGTTATGAGCATCCCTATTTGGTACATCATGCCCACAGCTCAATGTTGTGAGCATCCCTATTTGGTACATCATGCCCAACGCTCAATGTTGTGAGCATCCCTATTTGGTACTTTATCCCCAACACTCAATGTTATGAGCATCATGCCCAATGCCCAATGTTATGAGCATCTGTATTTGGTACTTCATGCCCAACGCTCAATGTTGTGAGCATCTCAGTTTGGTATTTCATGCCCAACACTCAATGTTATGAGCATCCTGATTTGGTACTTCATGTCCAATGCTCACTGCTATGAGTATCCCTATTTGGTACTTTATGCCCAATGCTCAATGTGCCTTTAGCCCATGTGCTCTGAGACCTGGGACACTCCTGACGTGGCTATCTTTGGAGAGAAAGCCTTGGAGCCATGACAAGCCACCTCCCTAATGCTCTTCCCCATCCGTCCCTGAGCCTTGGCCCCATTGAGAAGCCAAGGGGCTCCCGTTGGTCCCATGGCAACCCTGGAAGGGGGGGAATCGAGGCCAAGGCGGGGAGAGTTGTGCGCGGTGTGGGGAAGCGCCACTTTAATTTTTCTCTGTCTCTCGGAGGCATCTCCAGCGAACAAAGGGTCCCTGGGGAAGAAAAGGACGGCTCATTTTTCGTCCTCCTTCTCCCCCGCCGCCCAACACTCCTTTTCTTCCCCATTTTCCAAACAGGGAGAGAGTCGGAAGATGGATGGACCGCCGGCCAACCAAACAGGGAGCGATGACGGATGAAGCAAAGTGCATTGATGTGCATATGGAGGCGGCTCAGAGCTGGAGAAACAGGCCCGCGTTGGATTTCCGAGTCCGGATTTGGCCCACCGGCATCTCCAAATCACGAGTGACCTCGCCTGACCTTTTTCGGAGGTCCAACCGTAGGCCTGGAAAGCATGGCAACCGAAAGCAAAACCGTTGTGTTTTCTATTTTCCGTTGTGCTTTAATTCTTCCGACCCGCTTCTCATTAGTTTCATTTCAGCGATGAATATTTCAATGGCTTATGCATTATGGAAGCGGCATCGCCGACTGCCGTCTGACCGAGCCGGCTTTGCCGACAACGACACCGGTTGTGTAGTAAGAGAGATAATGTGGAAGGACAGGGACCTAATGGCGGATACGAATGTATATTCTGGTTGTTTTGACAGTACGACTCTATAAGCCTCGTGTTTTGAAGTTATAGGAGGGTCGATTTCAACACAACGTGTTGTCGGAGGCTTTCAGGGCCTACAACGTGTTGTCGGAGGCTTTCAGGGCCTACAACATGTTGTCGAAGGCTTTCGATTTCAAGACGTTACAATACAATGTGGTGTCGAAGGCTTTCGATTTCAAGACAACATTACAATACAACGTGTTGTCGAAGGCTTTCGATTTCAAGACAACATTACAATACAACGTGTTGTCGAAGGCTTTCGATTTCAAGACGTTACAATACAACGCGTTGTCGAAGGCTTTCGCTTTCAAGACAACATTACAATACAATGTGGTGTCGAAGGCTTTCACACTGATCACATTCCAGAAGCATTCTCTCCTGACATTTCACCCACATCTATGTCAGACATCCTCAGAGGTTGTGAGATCTGTTGGAAACTAGGCAAGTGGGGTTTATCTATCTGTGGAATGATGTCCAGGGTGGGAGAAAGAACTCTCGCCTGCTTGAGACAGAAGCATTCTCTCCTGATGTTTCACCCACATCCATGTCAGGCATCCCCAGAGGTTGTGAGGTCTGCAGTCTTTCAATTTCAAGACAACATTACAATACAACGGTGGTGTCGAAGGCTTTCACACTGATCACATTCCAGAAGCATTCTCTCCTGACATTTCACCCACATCTATGTCAGACATCCTCAGAGGTTGTGAGATCTGTTGGAAACTAGGCAAGTGGGGTTTATCTATCTGTGGAATGATGTCCAGGGTGGGAGAAAGAACTCTCGCCTGCTTGAGACAGAAGCATTCTCTCCTGATGTTTCACCCACATCCATGTCAGGCATCCCCAGAGGTTGTGAGGTCTGCAGTCTTTCAATTTCAAGACAACATTACAATACAACGGTGGTGTCGAAGGCTTTCACACTGATCACATTCCAGAAGCATTCTCTCCTGACGTTTCACTCACATCTATGTCAGGCATCCTCAGAGGTTGTTAGGTCTGTTGGAAACTAGGCAAGTGGGGTTTATCTATCTGTGGAATGATGTCCAGGGTGGGAGAAAGAACTCTCATCTCCTTGAGACAGAAGCACTCTCTCCTGACATTTCACCCACATCTATGGCAGGCATCCTCAGAGGTTGTGAGGTCTGTTGGAAACTAGGCAAGTGGGGTTTATATATCTGTGGAATGATGTCCAGGGTGGGAGGAAGAACTCTCGTCTGCTTGAGGCAGAAGCACTCTCTCCTGACGTTTCACCCACATCTATAGCAGGCATCCTCAGAGGTTGTGAGGTCTGCTGGAAACTAGGCAAGTGGGGTTTATCTATCTGTGGAATAATGTCCAGAGTGAGAGAAAGAACTCTTGTCTGCTGGAGGCAAGTGTGAATGTTGTTATTGGCCACCTCGATTAGCACTGAATGGCCTAGTTGTTTCTAGGTGTGGCTTCTTAATACCTGGGAGTAGTTGAGAGGTGATTAGCTGTCCTTGATTGTTTCTTGTCTGGAGTTCCCCTGTGTTTGAGTGTTGTTCTTTATACACTGTTATGATTTTAGATATCTGTGGTATGATGTCCAGGGTGGGAGAAATAACGCTTTTTGGAACAAATGGGGAATTGTCCCACCAAAAGCCCTCCACTGCTGTGATTGGTCAGCCAGTCAGCCAAGGGGAGGGCTGTTTCTGAGACTCCAAGCGAGGAGGGGAGAGTATGTGTGCTTGGCACATGGCAGCATGGTGCACATGCATGAACGAGGGAGAGCGTGTGGGACTGGAGGGAGGCCTGTGCCAGTGAATTCCTTCAAGGCATGGGGTTTTTGTGTAGGAAGTTTGTCCCAATTCTCTCATTGGTGGGATTGAGAATGCTCTTTGATTGTAGGTGAACTATAAATCCCAGCAACTACAACTCTCAAATGTCAAGGTCTATTTTCCCCAAACCCCACCGTTGTTCACATTTGAGCATCCGTGCCAAGTTTGGTCTGTATGTATCATTGTTTGAGTCCACAGGGCTCTCTGGATGTGGGTGAACTACAACTCCCAAACTCAAGGTCGATGCCCACCAAACCCAGTATTTTGAGTATCCTTGCCAAGTTTGGTCCAGATCTATCACTGTTTGAGTCCACAGTGCCCTCTGGATATAGGTGAACTACAACTCCCAAACTCAAGGTCAATGCCCACCAAATCGTTCCAGTATTTTCTGTTGGTCATGGGGGTTCTGTGTTGGAAGGTTGGCCTAAGTATCTCATTGGTGGGGTTCAGAATGCTCTTTGATTGTAGGTGAACTATAAATCCCAGCAACTACAACTCTCAAATGTCAAGGTCTATTTTCCCCAGGTCCCACCGTTGTTCAAATTTGAGTGTCTGTGCCAAGTTTGGTCCAGATCTATCATTGTTTGAGTCCACAGTGCTCTCTGGATGTGGGTGAACTACAACTCTCAAACTCAAGGTCGATGCCCACCCGACCCTTCCAGTATTTTCAGTTGGTCATGGGGGTTCTGTGTTGGAAGGTTGGCCCAATTATCTCATTGGTGGGGTTCAGAATGCTCTTTGATTGTAGGTGAACTATAAATCCCAGCAACTAAAACTCTCAAATGTCAAGGTCTATTTTCCCCAGGTCCCACTGTTGTTCAAATTTGAGTGTCTGTGCCAAGTTTGGTCCAGATCTATCATTGTTTGAGTCCACAATGTGGGTGAACTACAACTCCCAAACTCAAGATCAATGCCCACCAAACCTTTCCAGTATTTTCTGTTGGCCGTGGAAGTTCTGTGTGCCAAGTTTGGTTCAGTTCTATCGTTGGTGGAGTTCAGAATGCTCTTTGGTTGTAGGGGAACTATAAATCTCAGCAACTACAACTCCCAAATGACAATATCACAAGGTCTTCCATTGTTGTCGGAGGGCCATACTATTGTTCCTTTCCCCCTTATTTCCCAATGATGTTTTTTTTTCTTCATAAGGGCCTGTGGATTTCAGATTATTCTGCTGACTTGGCAATTTCTGCACCGCGAGGCGTTCCAGGGCGAATTTCGCAAAGCCGGTCCAAGATCAACATTTCCAAAGAGAAGGGAAAACGGGGCAAAGAAACACAGTATTTGTTTATGGAGATCCTTTCTAATCCTTGCACTTAGTGGCTAAAGCTTGGTGTCCACTGAAGGGAAAGAAAGCTGGGGCTATCCCAAACTACAACTCCCAAGGCTCTTTGATTGTAGGTGAACTATAAATCCCAGCAACTAAAACTCATGGCAGTCCAAGCGGGGTCAAACTGCATTCATCCTATAGATGAATCCAAAGGGATCCTGGGTGATATAGTTTGGTGAGGCACCCACAGAGGAGGAGGAAGGCCTTAGGAAACTATAATTCCCAGGATGCCGTCACTTGGAGCCATGGAAGTTGAAGTGGTACCACACTGCATTCGTTTCAGTGAGTTTTGCAGCTCAGTGGGGACTTGAATCTAAGTCGCTGCCGAAGAAAGCTGGGGCTACCCCAAACTACAACTCCCAAGATCCCATAGTCATGGCAGGCCAAGTAGGGTCAAACTGCATTCATCCTATAGATGAATCCAAAGGACTTGGGGTGTTATAGTTTGGTGAGGCACCCACAGAGGAGAAGGAAGGCCTTGGGAAACTATAAATCCCAGGATGCCAAACCGCATTCGTTCTAGTGAGTTTTGCAGCTCAGTGGGGACTTGAACCTAAGTCGCTGCTGAAGAAAGCTGGGGCTATCCCAAACTACAACTCCCAAATACCCATAGCCATGGTAGTCCAAGCAGGGTCAAACTGCATTCATCTTATAGGAGAATCCAAAGGGATCCTGGGTGTTATAGTTTGGTGAGGCACCCACAGAGGAGGAGGAAGGCCTTGGGAAACTATAGCTCTCAGGATTCTGTTGCTTGGAGCCGTGGCAGTTGAAGTGGTGCCAAACCGCATTCATTTTAGTTAATTTTGCAGTTCAGTGGGGACTTGAACCTAAGTCGCTGCTGAAGAAAGCTGGTGCTACCCCAAACTACAACTCCCTAATTGCAGTCCAAGTGGGGTCAAAGTGCATTCATTCAATCTGAAGGCATGACTCGATGTGATGGGATCCTGGGAGTTTTATAAGGTCTTAAGCCGCTGCCGAAGAAAGCTGGGGCTACCCCAAACTACAACTCCCAAGACCCCATGGCTAATTGCAATCCAAGTAGGGTCAAACTGCATTCATTCTAGTATAGATGAATCCAAAGGCATGACTCTATGTGATGGGATCCTGGGAGTTTTATAAGGTCTTAAGCTGCTGCCAAAGAAAGCTGAGGCCACCCCAAACTACAACTCCCAAGACCCCATGGACATGGCAGTCCAAGCAGGGTCAAACTGCATTCATCCTGTAGATGAATCCAAAGGGACCCGGGGTGTTATAGTTTGGTGAGGCACCCACAGAGGAGGAGGAAGGCCTTGGGAAACTATAACTCCTGGGATGTCATCGCTTGGAGCCATGAACTGCATTTGTTTCAGTGAGTTTTGCAGCTCAATGGGGACGTGAACCAGCCCGCCGAAGAAAGAAACCCAAGTCGCCGCCGAAGAAAGAAACCCAAAACTACAACTCCCTAACTGGGGAGTAGGGTCAAACTGCATTCATTCAATCTGAAGGCATGACTCGATGTGATGGGATCCTGGGAGTTTTATAAGGTCTTAAGCCGCTGGCAAAGAAAGCTGGGGCCACCCCAAACTTCAACTCCCAAGACCCCATGGCTAATTGCAATCCAAGTGGGGTCAAACTGTAATCATTCTAGTATAGAAAAATCCAAAGGCATGACTCTATGTGATGGATCCTGGGAGTTTTATAAGGTCTTAAGTTGCATGGAGCTTGGACTACCATGGCTATGGGATCTTGGGAGTTGTAGTTTGGGGTGGCCCCAGCTTTCTTTGGCAGCGGCATCAAGTCATTTCTTTGGATTCATCTATACTATAATGAATGCAGTTTGACTCCACCTGGACTGCCATTAGCCATGGAGTCTTGGGAGTTATAGTTTGGGGTAGCCCCAGCTTTCTTCGGAAGCGACTTAGGGTTCAAGCTTCAACTACCATGGCTCCAAGCAACAGAATCCTGAGTTATAGTTTCCCAAGGCCTTCCTCCTCCTCTGTGGGCGCCTCACCAAACTATAACACCCCAGGTTCCTTTGGATTCATACCCCAAACTATAACTCTCAGGATTTTGTTGTTTGGAGCCATGGCAGAAGTGGTGCCAAACTGCATTCGTTCTAGTGAGCTTTGCAGCTCAATGGGAACTTGAACCTAAGTCTCCCAAGTCCCAGTGCTTGGAGATCCTATGTCTCCAAAACAAAGGGAGGCTCTTCCAGGTCATACAAAGGATACAAAGAATTAGATAGATAGATAGATAGATAGATAGATAGATAGATAGAGGGTAAATAGGAAATTGGCCACTTCTAATGCGACCGGTTAGAGAAGATTCATGGAAATCTTGTCTTGAAACAATAAGGCTAAACGGCTTTAACCCGAAGGCGGGAGGAGACGCCATCGCCGTTTGCTCCTAATTCAATTCCATTTATTTTTATGTGGCAGCTTTCATGCGAAGGAGATCTGGTTACGTTGGGAAAGCGCCGCCGGCGGATGAAGAAGGGGCCATCCATTTCCATTAGGCAGCCATGGCTCCATCCACACTGCAGTTTGGCACCCCTTGAACTGCCTCGGCTCAAGGCTAGGGGATCCCGGGAGTTGTAGTTTGATGAGGCACCCGAGCAAGGGGTCTTCTTAGAAAGAATCGCCCGACCCTTTTCTCAAGCTCTCGTTTTCTCGGCAAGGTCACATTGGCTTCGCCGATCTCGTTTGCGGCTACTCTAGTTCCTGTGCAAGCCGATAAAATCAATTTCTGAACACATACACAACGGCAGCGACGACGGTGCCTCGGGGCGTCATCAAAGGATATGTTTTCGCTCGGCACAAACTCCGAAAATGCTCAAGGTGGACGGTGGCAGCGATGCGCCATTTCCAAAATGACCTGTTGGGAGAGTGGGCTTATTAACATAAGACCCTCCTCATAAGCGTATAGAGAGTAACTTATCAGAACCACTAGCCAAAAGTGGTAAACACAACTAAAAACACAACTAAAAACTCTTCCTTGGGAGGCTTTTCTTTATAGCAAAACTACCTTGAGTCTGTTGGAAACAACCTGGGGCTTCTCACACCAAATCTTCTCACACAAGGCTTTCTCAAACTGAGGCCTATCTCACACTGAGGCCTTTCTCCCACTGAGGCTCCTCTCAGACTGAAGCCACTTCATACTGAGGGCAACTTACACTGAGGTCTACAACCTGGGGCTTCTCTCACCGAAGCTTCTCACACCAGGCTTTCTGAAACTGAGGCCTACCTCACACTGAGGCCTTTCTCCCACTGAGGCTCCTCTCAAACTCAAGCCACTTCATACTGAGGGCAACTTACACTGAGGTCTTCAACCTGGGGCTTCTCTCACCGAAGCTTCTCACACCAGGCTTTTTCAAACCGAGGCCTACTAACACTGAGGTCTACCACACTGAGGCCTTTCCCCACTGAGGCCTTCTCACACAGAAGTGTCTCTCAGACTGAAGCCGCTTCATACTGAGGGCAACTTACTACACTAGAAGTACACAGGCCTTCAACCTGGGGCTTCTCTCACTGAAGCTTCTCACACCAGGCTTTCTCAAAACGAGGCATACCTCACACTGAGGCCTTCTCACACTGAAGCGTCTCTCAGACTGAAGCCACTTCATACTGAGGCGTACAAAGCTACAAGCACACAGGCCTTCAATCTGGAGCTTCTTTCACCGAAGTGTCTCACACTAGGTTTTCTCAAACCAAGGCCTACTAACACTGAGACCTCCCTCACACTGAGGCCTTCTCACACTGAAGTGTATCCCAGACTGAAGCTGCTTCATACTGAGGGCAACTTACACTGAGGTGTACTAAGCTACAAGCACACAAGCCTTCAACCTGGGGCTTCTTTCACCGAAGTGTCTCACACCAGGCTTTCTCAAACCGAGGCCTACTAACACTCAGGCCTACCTCCCACTGAGGTCTTCTCACACTGAAGCTTCTCTCAGACTGAAGCCGCTTCATACTGAGGGCAAACTACACCGAGGTGTACTAAGCTACAAGCACACAGGTCTTCAACCTGGGGCTTCTCTCACCGAAGCTTCTCACACCAGGCTTTCTCAAACCGAGGTCTACTAACACTGAGGCCTTTCTCCACTGAGGCCTTCATACACTGAAGCTTCTCTCAGACTGAAGCCACTTTATACTGAGGGCAATTTACACTGAGGTGTACTAAGCTACAAGCACACAGGCCTTCAACCTGGGGCTTCTCTCACTAAAGCTTCTCTCACCAGGCCTTCTCAAACTGAAGCTTTCTCACACTGAAGCTTCTCTCAGACTGAAACCTCTTCATACTGAGAGCAACCAACACTGAGGAATACTAAGCTACAGTCACACTTGCTTATATTGAAACGTGGAATGATGTCCAGGGTAGGAGAAAGAACTCTTGTCTGTTTCAGGCAAGTGTGAATGTTGCAATTGACCACCTTGATGAGCATTGAATGGCCTTGCAGCTTCAAAGCCTGGCTGCTTCCTGCCTGGGGGAATCCTTTGTTAGGAGGTGATTAGCTGGCTCTGATTGTTTCTTGTCTGGAACTCTGTTCTGCATTGGTCAGACCTTACCTGCAATAATTCTTTTCTTTTTGTGTGTGGAATAAAATACATTTTTCCTTTTGAGGCACATATAAATAGTGATGAAATACATTTTCTGTTGTTGTTGCTGATATTTACAAAAACAGCCCACATTGAATTATTTGTGTTTTCACTTCCATACAGAAAGAACAACAAACCTGATGGCAGACTTTTGCACTGAGGCCAGGCCTGTTTGTAAACATTCTTTACATCCCTGACTTTCGTATTGTTCAGAAAGTCTCCGGTAACTTATTAACAAAATAATAAAAGGAAAATGTCACAACAGATTAAGAAGGCAACAAGTCTGATACAAAAGGCATCACAGCATTTCGGTGTCACGCAACACACTTTGCAGAGCTCTTAAAGGTACAAGAGACCCCCTTTATGATAATTTTGGTTGTCAGTTGTACTATTTTTGTATGCATTTTTCTCAGGAACTGAACAACTGTGGAATTTTGGGATTTGTAGTCCCCCTTCCAACCCTTTATTTGGAATCTATACATTTTCCACACTCCAAACTCCAGCATTTCTATGTTCTTCAATACCAGCTGTTAGGAATTATGGGAGTTGAAGTCCAATATGCCCGGAGGGCCGAAGTTTGCCCAGGCCTGCACTACAGCATAGATCCACTAAATCTGGTTGCTGCAGAATTCTGGGGCTTGTAGTTTAGAGGAGGAGCCTTTCATATGCTCAGCCAGATAGGTCCTGAGCTTCACTAAACTACAAACCCAAGAGTTCGGCAGGGGGTCGGGACACCTGGGGGGGGGGGGGGTTGTGAGGGGGTTTCATAGGGGTCGCCAAAGACCATCAGAAAACACATTTCTGATGGTCTTGGGAATCCCTTTGGCATTGTCATTTGGATTTACAGTGCTCTTTGGATGTAGGTGAACTACATCTCCCCTAAATCACTGTCAATCAATCCCAAATCACTCCAGAATTTTCTGTTGGTCATGGGGGTCTCATGTGTGGGAAGTTTGGCCCAATTCTATCATTGGTGGGGTTCAGAATACTCTTTGATTATAAGTGAATGGCAAATCCCAACTACAACTCCCAAATGTCAAGGTCTATTTTGCCCAAGCTCCACCAGTGTTCACATTTGGGCATATTGAGTATCCATGCCAAGTTTGGTCCGGATCTATCATTGTTTTGAGTCCACAGTGCTCTCTGGATGTAGGTGAGCTACAACTCCAAAACTCAAGGTCAATGCCCATCAAACCCATCCAGTAGGTGAACGATAAATCCCAATAACTACAACTCCCAAATGTCAAGGTCTATTTTTCCCAAGCTCCACCAGTGTTCACATTTGGGCATATTGAGTATTTGTGCCAAGTTTCGTCTGGATCCATCATTGTTTGAGTGCACAGCGCTCTCTGAATGTAGGTGAGCTACAACTCCAAAACTCAAGGTCAATGCCCATCAAACCCATCCAGTAGGTGAACGATAAATCCCAATAACTACAACTCCCAAATGACAAGGTCTATTTTCTCCAAACTCTACCAGTGTTCACATTTGGGCATATTGAGTATTTGTGCCAAGTTTCGTCTGGATCCATCATTGTTTGAGTGCACAGCGCTCTCTGAATGTAGGTGAGCTACAACTCCAAAACTCAAGGTCAATGCCCATCAAACCCATCCAGTAGGTGAACGATAAATCCCAATAACTACAACTCCCAAATGACAAGGTCTATTTTCTCCAAACTCTACCAGTGTTCACATTTGGGCATATTGAGTATTTGTGCCAAGTTTCGTCTGGATCCATCATTGTTTGAGTGCACAGCGCTCTCTGGATGTAGGTGAGCTACAACTCCAAAACTCAAGGTCAATGCCCACCAAACCCATCCAGTAGATGAACGATAAATCCCAACAACTACAACTCCCAAATGTCAAGGTCTATTTCCCCCCCAAATTCCACCAATGTTCACATCTGGGCATATTGAGTATTTGTGACAAGTTTTGTCTGGATCCATCATTGTTTGAGTCCACAGTGCTCTCTGGATGTAGGTGAACTACAACTCCCAAACTCAAGGTCAATGTCCACCAAACCATTCCAGTATTTTCTGTTGTTCATGGGAGTTCTGTGTGCCAATTCCATCGCTAGTAGAGTTCAGAATGGTCTTTGATTATAGGTGAATTATAAATCCCAGCAACTACAACTCCCAAATGTCAAGGTCTATTTTCCCCAAACTCCAAGGTGTGAATGTGTGGGCAAGGGAGAGTGTGTGAGGATGGAGGGAGGCTCATGCCAGTGAGTCCCTTCAAGATATGGGGATTCTGTGTGGGAAGTTTGGGTTCTATCCCAATTCCATCGTTGGTGGGGTTCAGAATGCTCTTTGATTGTAGGTGAACTATAAATCCCAGCAACTTCAACTCCTAAATGTCAAGGTCTATTTTCCCAAAACTCCACCAGTGTTCACATTTGGACATATTGAGTATCCATGCCAAGTTTGGTCCGGATCTATCATTGTTTTGAGTCCACAGTGCTCTCTGGATGTAGGTGAACTACAACTCCAAAACTCAAGGTCAATGTCCACCAAACCCTTCCAGTATTTTCTGTTGGTCATGGGAGTTCTGTGTGTCAAGTTTGGTTGAATTCCATCATTGGTGGAGTTCAGAATGCTCTTTGATTGTAGGTGAACTATAAATCCCAGCAACTACAACTCCCAAATGACAAAATCATTATCACCCCTCGCCGAACCCCATCAGTATTCAAATTTGGGCATATCAGGTATTTCTGTCAAAATTGGTCCAATGAATGAAAATACATTCTGCATATCAGATATTTACATGGTTGGGGGTCACCACAACATGAGGAACTGTATTAAGGGGTCACGGCATTAGGAAGGTTGAGAACCACTGCCCTATGAGGAGCGGCTTAAAGAGGAAGCAGCCAAGCCTTGAAACTGCAGGTCCATTCAAAATCTGGCTACCAGTATTAATTAAAACACTCTAAAATCAGGACAGCAAGTAAAGAACAACACTCAAAAAGCAGGGGAACAATCAGGCTCAACTCCCAACAAAGGATTCCTGCAGGCAGCAACCAGCCAAGCCTTGAAGCTGCGAGTCCATTCAAAATCTGGCTACCAGTATTAATTAAAACACTCTAAAATCAGGACAGTAAGTAAAGAACAACACTAAAAAGCAGGGGAATTGCAGACAAGAAAATATCTGGTACATCTAATACCTCCCAACAAAGGATTCCCCCAGGCAGGAAGCAGCCAAGCCTTGAAACTGCAAGTCCATTCAAAATCCGGCTACCAGTATTAATTAAAACACTCTAAAATCAGGACAGTAAGTAAAGACACTCAAAAAGCAGGGGAATTCCAGAAAAGAAACAATCAGAATCACCTCCCAACAAAGGATTCCCGCAGGCAGCAACCAGCCAAGCCTTGAAGCTGCAAGTCCATTCAAAATCTGGCTACCAGTATTAAAACACTCTAAAATCAGGACAGTAAGTAAAGAACAACACTCAAAACATGGGAATTCCAGACAGGAATCAATCAGGGCCATATAATGCCTCCCAACAAAGGATTCCCCCAGGCTGGGAGCGGCCAAGCCTTGAAACTGCAAGTCCATTCAAAATCTGGCTACCAGTATTAAAACACTCTAAAGTCAGGACAGTAAGTAAAGAACAACACTCAAAAATCAGGTGAATTCCAGACAAAAAACAATCAGGCTCAACTCCCAACAAAGGATTCCCCCAGGCAGGAAGTGGTCAAGCCTTGAAGCTGCTAAGCTTTTCAATGCAAATCAAGGTGGTCAATTGCAGCATTTCCACTTGCTTCCAAGAGACAGAGTGGACATCATTCCCCAGATATAGAAACCCAATTTCCCTAGTTTCCAACAGACTTCACAACCTCTGAGGGTGCCTGCCATAGATGTGGGCGAAACGTCAGGAGAGAGTGCTTCTGGAATATTTCCAGACATTGTATTGCCGAAGGCTTTCATGGCCGGAATCACTGGGTTGTTGTAGGTTTTTTCCGGGCTATATGGCCATGTTCTAGAGCAGTGTTTCTCAACCTTCCTAATGCCGCGACCCCTTAATACAGTTCCTCATGCTGTGGTGACCCCCAACCCTAAAATTATTTTCGTTGCTACTTCATAACTGGCATTTTGCTACTGTTATGAATCGTCATGTAAATATCTGATAAGCAGGATGTATTTTCAATCTCTGGACATTGGGAGTTATAGTTGCTGGGATTTATAGTTCACCTACAATCAAAGAGCATTCTGATCTCCACCAGAGATAGAATTGACCTAAACTTGGCACACAGAACGCCCATGACTAGCACAAAATAATGAAAGGGTTAGATGAGCATTGGCCTTGAGTTTGGGAGTTGTAGTTCATCTATCTCCAGCAAGCACTGTGGACTCAAACAATGATAGATCTGGACTGAACTTGGCGCAAATACTCAATATGCCCAAATGTGGACACTGGTGGAGTTTGGAGATAATAGACCTTGACATTTGGGAGTTGTAGTTGCTGGGATTTATAGTTCACCTACAATCAGAGAGCATTCTGAACCTTACCAATGATAGAATTGGGCCAAACTTCCCACACAGAACTCCCATGACCAGCAGAAAATACTGTGTATCCTGATGGAGTTTGGCGACCCCTCTGACACCCCGTCGCGACTCCCCCAGGGGTCCCGACCCCCAGGTTGAGAACCACTGTTCTAGAGGCATTTTCTCCTGACGTTTCGCCTGCATCTATGGCAAGCATCCTTAGAGGTAGTGAGTTTTTTCAGACAGCCTGGAAAACTCACAGCAACCCAATGATTCCAGCCTTCGACAAGAGTTGGCAAAGGCTGGCGAGAGAGGCGACAGTTCCCAGCATTCCTCTTTTTTTTGGTGTGGGGGAGTTTTGGGATTGATAGTCCTGGCCACGACTTAGAGGGATGCCCAAGGTCTAACTTGGGTTTTGTTTGGTGTCCTTCCCTTTTGGCGAGGTTCTTTAAGTCCCCCCCAAAGCGCCTCAATGGCGTCGTCCCTCGCGTTTCCCCCTTCGTGAGTCGGGTCCCCCTTGGAGTTTCTTTTCTTTGGAGACACGCAAGCCACGCGAGCGCGCGCGCGCAGGCGCTCGTGCCCGCGCCCACCCACGAGAGCGCGAGCCCAAGTACTTTTTTCCCTGGGTATTTTTTTCCTTCTTCTTCTTCTTTCTCCCTCTTTTGAGTTCCCTTCTTCTCTGGACGAGTTTTTGGAGAGGCGCAAAAGGGGAGAAAAACAAGGAAAGTCGGCCTTCTTTTCCTTCTTTTCCTTGGACTTTTGTATTATTCCGGATTTTTGTCTTGTTATATTTTAGAGAGAGGGGGAGGGCTTGCTCTGCTCCTAAAAGGCGGACCGAGAGGAGAACCAGAGACCCTCCCCCTTTCCCAAAAAGAACACAACAACAAAACAAGAAACCTCTCCAAAATCCATCTGGCAATGAGTTAAAAAAAAAGCGGCGCAAAGAAGGAGATGGACACCAAACATTTCCTCCCTTTGGGTGAGTTTTTGGGGGGCTCTTCCTCCCCCGATTTTTCCTATATCCTTTAGGGGAAAAAGTGGGGAATCAAGGGGGGAAAAAGAGAGAGAAAAAGGGGGAGGATTGGAGGAGGAAGAGGAGCACCCCAAACAACAACAACGTCAAGGCGAGATGCGTAAAAAGCCGTGCGTAAAAGCGCACGCGTTTGGGGGGCTTGCAAAAAAGCCCCTTTTCCAAGTAAAGCTTTTGGGGAACCCTCCCCCAAAGGGTCCAGTTAGACAAAAGAGGGTCTCAGGATGGTCCCCATATAGGTTATATGCGTCTATGTCTTTCTATAATGGGGGAGTGTCCCTTCTTTCTCGCCATGCCCAATGCAGAGAGAGCAGTTGCTTTCTCCACTCTGGCTCGGCTTGTGGCAATGGAGCCAGGCAGGCCTTGGAAAGGAAGGGGAAAGGGAGCCTTTGGGGGTGTGTGGTTGCGGCTGTCGTTGTGTTCTCGGCCCTCGGTGGTTGCCTCTTGGGTTGACACGGCTTTGGGGGAGTCCCAACTGGCTGCCTCGGCTCAAAGAGTGTTTTGGGGGAGCTCGAAGTTCAGTCGGACGGGAAGCGAGGAAAAGGGTTTGCGCTTTGGAGAGAAGTGGCCCAGAGAGAGAAAGAGAGAGAGAGTGTGTGTGTGTGGACTGGGTAAACTGCACTAGGATCTGGGCCCTTCCTTCCTTCTTTCCTCCTTTCCTTCCTTCTTTCCTTCCTTCCTTCTTTTCTTCCTCCTTCCCTCTCTCCCTGCCTTCTTTCGTCCCTCCCTTTCACTTTATTTCTTTTTCTTTCTTCCCTTCTCTCACTCTCCTTCCTTCCTTCTTTCCTTCTTTTCTTACTCCCCTCCCTCCCTGCCTTCTTTCCTTCCTTCCTTCTTTCGTCCCTCCCTTTCACTTTATTTCTTTTTCTTTCTTCCCTTCTCTCACTCTCCTTCCTGCCTTCCTTCCTTCCTTTTTTCCTTCCATCTTTCTTCCTGCCTTCTTTCCTCCCTCCCTTCTTGCCTTCCTTTCTTCTTTCTTTCCTTACTTCTTTCCTTCCTTCCTTCTTTCCTTCCTTTCTTCTATCATCCCTCCCTTCTTTCTTTCCTTCCTTCTTGCCTTCATTTGTTCCTTGTTTCCTTCCTCCCTTTCACTTTATTTCTTTTTCTTTCTTCCATTCTCTCTCCTTCCTTCCTTCTTTCCTTCCTTTTTCCTTCCATCTTCCTTCCTTCCTTCCTTCTTTTCTCCCTTCCTTCTTTCTTTCTTTCCTTCCTTCCTCCTTGCCTTCATTTCTTCCTTGTTTCCTCCCTCCATTTCACTTTAATTCTTTTTCATTCTTCCCTTCTCCTTCCTTCCTTCCTTCCTTCCTTCCTTCCTTCCTTCCTTCTTTCTTTCTCCCTCCCTTATTTCATTCCTCCATTCCTTTCACTTTATTATTTTTCTTTTTTTCCTTCTCTCACCTTCCTTCTTTCCTTCCTTCCTTTCTCTCTTCTTTCCCCTTCCTCCCTTATCTCTCTTCTTCCACCCTCCTTTCACTCTTCCATTCTATTCCTCTTTCTTCTATTTCTTTCTCTCTCTCCTTCCACCACTCCTTTAACTTGTATTTTTCTATTTATTTATTTTCTTCCTTCTTCACTTCCTTCTTTCTCTCCTTCCCCTTCCTCTCTCCCCCTCCCTTTTCTATTTCTTTCTTCCCTTTTCTCTCACTGTCCTCCCTCCTTTCCTCTCTTTTTCCTCCCCTTTTCTTTCATTCTTTCATTCTTTCTTTCTCTCTCCCCTTCTCCTTCCTTCATTCCCCTCCCTTTCGGTCCCCCTTCCCCTCTCTTTTCTATTTCTTTCTTCCCTTCTCTCTCTTTCCTCTTTCTTTCTTTCTTTCTTTCTTTCTTTCTTTCTGTCTTCCCTTCTCCTTCCTTCCTTCCTTCCTTCCTTCCTTCCTCTCTCTCTTTCTCTCTCTCTCTCTCTCTCACCTTCCTTCCTCTCTTCCCCATCCCCTATTTTTTCTATTTCTTTCTTCCTCTCTCTCTTTCCTTCCTTCCATCCCCTCACTTTTTTCTATTTCTTTCTTTTCTGCTTCCTCTTTCCTCCCCTCTTTGGACCCTTCCACACCACCTTATAACCCAGAATATCAAGGCCGATGATAATCCACAATATCTGCTTTGAACTGGATTATCTGAGTCCACACTGCCATATCATCCAGCTCAATGTGGATCTTATACAGCTGTGTGAAAGGGGTCTCACGTTCTTCCTTTCTTCCCTACCCCTTCCTTCCTTCCTTCCTTCCTTCCTTCCTTCCTTCCTTCCTGGGTTTTATTTTAAGATTTACTTTTGTATGCTTTGAATTGTATAGTTTCCAAAGGTTGTGAGCTGATTTGGGTGTTGTGCCTTGAGTTAAAAGCAAGGTAATAATAGTAATAATAATAATAATAATAATAATAATAATAATAGTAATAGCAATAATATAATAATAGTAATAATATAATAATAATATAGTAATATAATAATAATAATATAGTAATATAATAATAATAATAATGGTAATAATAGCAGCAACAACAATTCCTCCCTCCTTCTACTTTCTTTTTCCCTCCTACTTTCTTCTTCTCTTCTCGTCTTCCCTCCCTCTTTCTTTCTTTCTTTCCTTCTCTCTCTCTTTCTCTTTCCCTCTCTTTCTGACTTCCTTTCCTCCAGTTTTTGGAAGTTGGCATTGGGCGGAGAGTCTCCGAAGGAGGGGAGGAGGAGACTTTTGGAAGCTCTCTGCAGGAAATCCAAAGAAAGAAGGGAACGAAGGAAAGGAGGAGTGCGAGCAGGCCTGGGAGTGTTGCGAAAGGCCACCACCGCTCCTTCTCCCTCTTTGGGTGTCCCACTAAATAAAAAAGCCTTGTTTTTAAATGTCCGAAACATGCCATTCCATGTAGGTACTTTCCCAAGTTTTGGGCCATTATAGGAATCCACCTCATAATGTATTTGGAGTCAAATACTTTTGTGGAGAGTGCTTTCTGTTTGGAGAGATTTGTGTCTGTTTCTTTTGTCCCCTTCCTTACTTTTACACCAACCCTTGAAATGAACTCTTTCTGCACCTTTGAAAAACCTGAGTCTAGTATCTCTTTGGTTGACGAGACCAGGAGGATGGGACATGCAGTCAGGGCCACCTTGCTAGATCCCATCCAGCCCTGCTCTGGCGTGTTTCAGCATCCCTTCTCCTTCCAGAACTTCCCTTCCCTTCCTTTCGAATGCTTTCGCCTTTCTGCCTCTCCTCCTTTTCTTGTTCCTTCTTGGTATTTTGGAGTCGTGTTCCGGCTTGTTGGTTGCGCTTGTCATTTTCGGATCAGCTTCGAAGAAAGACGCCCGCCGGGCCTTTCACAATCTCAGTCCGTGGTTTTCTGCACGCCGATGCAGGCAGGAAAGAACTGGCTCTGGTTTGGATTGTAACTCCCATCATCCCCTAGATACATGGGTATCGGTCTCTTTAGGTCCGATGGAGGTTGGTTCCGTTTTGGACTACAATGCCTAGCAGGGATGGGCATATCTCCAAACAACATATCTGATTTGGATTATAACTCCCATCATTCCCTAGACACATGGGTATTGGTCTCTTTGCATCCCATGGAGGTTGGTTCCATTTTGAACTACAATGCCTAGTATTTTCTAAACTCACAGGAATGGGCATATCTCCAAATGACATATCTGATTAGGATTATAACTCCCATTATTCCCTAGGCACATGGGTATTGGTCTCTTTGCGTCCTATGGAGGTTGGTTCCATTTTGAACTACAACACCTAGGATTTTCTAAATACATAGAGATGGGCATATCTCCAAATGACATCTGATTTGGATTATAACTCCCATCATCCCCAGACACATGGGTATTGGTCTCTTTGGGTCCCATGGAGGTTGGTTCCGTTTTGGACTACAATGCCTAGCAGGGATGGGTATATCTCCAAACGACATATCTGATTCGGATTATAACTCCCATCATTCCCTAGACACATGGGTATTGGTCTCTTTGCATCCCATGGAGGTTGGTTCCATTTTGAACTACAATGCCTAGTATTTTCTAAACACACAGGAATGGGCATATCTCCAAATGACATATCTGATTAGGATTATAACTCCCATTATTCCCTAGGCACATGGGTATTGGTCTCTTTGCGTCCTATGGAGGTTGGTTCTGTTTTGGACTACAACACCTAGCATTTTCTAAATACACAGGGATGTGCATATTTCCAAACACCATATCTGATTTGGATGATAACTCCCATCATTCCCTAGTCACATGGGTATCGATCTCTTTGGGTCCCATGGAGGTTGGTTCCGTTTTGGACTACAATGCCTAGCAGGGATGGGCATATCTCCAAACGACATATCTGATTTGGATTATAACTCCCATCATTCCCTCACATCAGGCCTTCTCAAACTGAGACCTACTAACACTGAGGCCTTCTCAAACTGAAGCTTCTCTCAAACTGAAGCCTCTTCATACTGAGAAAGAAGCTTAGTATGGGGCTTCTCTCACCAAAGCTTCTCTCACCAGGCCTTCTCAAACTGAGGCCTACTAACACGGAGGCCTACCTCTCACTGAGACCTTCTCACACTGAAGCCTCTCTCAGACTGAAGCCGCTTTATACTGAGCACAACTAACACTGAGGTGTGCTAAGCTACAGACACACAGGCCTTCAACCTGGGATTTCTCTCACCAAAGCTTCTCACACCAGGCCTTCTCAAACTGAAGTTTTCTCACACTGTAGCTTCTCTCAGACTGAAACCTCTTCATACTGAGGGCAACTAACACTGAGGCATACTAAACTACAGGCACACCTGCTTATATTGAACTGTGGAATGATGGCCAGGGTGGGAGAAAGAACTCTTGTCTTCTTGAGGCAAGTGTAACTGTTGCAATTGGCCGCCTTGAGTAGCATTGACAAGACGTGCAGCTTCAAAGCCTGACTGGTTGCTGCCTGGGGAATCCTTTGTAGGGAGGTGTTAGCTGGCCCTGATTGATTTTTGTCTGGAATCCCCTTGCTTTTTGAGTTTTGCTCTTTATTTACTGTTCTGTTTTTAGAGATTTTTCAATACTGGTAGCCAGAAAGGATTCTTCCAAGCAGCAACAAGCCAGGCTTTGAAGCTGCAAGGCTATTAAATGCTCATCAAAGTGGCCAATTGCAACATTCACACCTGCCTCAAGCAGACAAGAGTTCTTTCTCCCACCCTGGACATTAAAGCAACGCACTTGGTGATCTCTTAGGAGGGGAAAATAAAGATTTGCCATCCTTTGGCGTACGACCCGCAGTGTAGTTTCCACATATCTCGGTGTCGTTTCCTTGCAGCCCAGATAAAGCTTCCTCTTGAGAAGGGCCCCCAATATCTCCCTGGCCACCTTTTGTATCTTTTCCCTTGTGATGTCAATGGACTCTTCCCTCTGTCTGCAAACACACTTGCATGTTAGAGCTTTGGTGTGTCTACGCTGGAGAATTGATCCAGTTTGAGCCCACTTTAACTTAATGGAAGTTGTCTTGTTTATTGTTTTTATTACTAGCTTGGGTGCCTGGTGTTGCCCGTGTTATTTGAAAAATTCAGTTTTTGATTGTACCAAATGGATAAGGTTGTGGGTGAACTACAACTCCCATCAAGTATCTTGGGTTAGTCATGGGTGCCAAGTGTGGTCCAGATCAATCATTGGTGGAGGTCACTATTTCTCTGGTTGTGGGTGAACTACAACTCCCATCATGCCAGGTTAACCCCAGAAAGCTCCATCCGTATTTTGTTATGTTGGGCAGGTTTGCTCTAGATGCATCACTGGTGGGGTTCAGTGTGCTCTCTGGCTGTAGGGTGAACTACAACTCCCACTATAGTGAGTCAGTCGCCTCAAACCCTTCCAGTAGGTTGAGCTAGTCATGGGGGTTCTGTGTGCCGAGTCTGGTCCAGGTGCATCATCGGTGGAGGTCACCATTTCTCTGTTTGTGGGTGAACTACAAGTCCTATCATGCCAGATTAACCCTGAGAAACTCCATCGGTACTTCAAGTTTGTTATGTTGGGCAAGTTTGCTCTGGATGTATCATCGGTGGGGTTCAGTGTGCTCTCTGGCTGTAGGGTGAACTACAACTCCCACTATGGTGAGTTAGTCCCCTCAAAGCCCTCCAGTAGGTTGAGTTAGTCAAGGGGGTTCTGTGTGCCAAGTGTGGTCCAGGTCCATCATTGGTGGAGGTCACCATTTCTCTGTTTGTGGGTGAACTACAAGTCCCATCATGCCAGGTTAACCCCAAAAAGCTCCATCAGTACATCAAGTTTGTTATGTTGGGCACGTTTGCTCTAGATGCATCATTGGTGGGGTTCAGTGTGCTCTCTGGCTGTAGGGTGAACTACAACTCCCATTATGGTGCGTCAGTCCCCTCAAACCCTTCCAGTAGGTTGAGTTAGTCATGGGGGTTCTGTATGCCGAGTCTGGTCCAGGTCCATCATCGGTGGAGGTCACCATTTATCTGGTTGTGGGTGAACTACAACTCCCAGAAAGGAAGGTCAGTTCCGCCCAAACCCCTCCAGTAATCCAATTTCGGCATCTCGGGTCTGTGTGCCAAGTTTGGTCCATCTCCAAACCCAGCAGGCCTTCCTCTTTACAATGCCTTTTATTGGCTCAGGAATTTGCAGTTCTCTGCGGGCCGATGTTGCTGTTGGCCCCGCGAAGCGGCGAAAGGGGAGCAAAGCAAACCCCAACCGAGGCAGAGTCAACACATCCGGAGGAGATGGAATCCTTGGCTGCAAGAAAGCCATGAAACCTTCTCCGGGAATTTCGGGAAACGTTGTCGTTTGGCAGAGGAGGCTAAAGACTTTGGAAAACTAAATCCCCTTCCACATAGCTCTCTCAAATACACATCGGACTAGATTATATGGCAGTGTGGACTCAGATAATCCAGTTCAGAGCAGATATTGTGGACTATCTGCCTTGATATTCTGGGTTATATGGCAGTGTGGAAGGGCCCTAAGAAAATCCATTGAACACATATTTCTGATGGTCTTAGGAACCCCTTTGGAAGACTGTTGGTGAACTACAACTCCCAGAACTCAAAAACAGCCCCTTCCCCTAGTATTCAATGTTAGCCTTGTAGGTAGTGTGTAAAGTTTGGTTCAGATCCATTGTGGTCTGGGTTCAGAGTGATTGTAGGTGAACTATAAATCCCAGTAACGACAACTCCCAAATCTCACGGTCTATTTTCCCCAAACTCCACCAATGTTCACATTTGGGTGTTTTGAGTATTCATGCCAAGTTTGGTCCAGATCCAACATTGTTTGAGCCCACAGTGCCCTCTGGATGTAGGTGAACTACAACTCCCAAACTCAAGGTCATGGGAATTATGTGTATTTTCTGTTGGTCATGGGAGTTCTGTGTGCCAAGTTTGGTTCAATTCCATTGTTGGTGGGGTTCAGAATGCTCTTTGATTGTAAGTGAACTATAAATCCCAGCAACTCCAACTCCCAAATGTCAAGGTTGATTTTCCTCCAAACTCCCCCAGTATTCACATTTGGGCATAGTGGGTATTTGAGCCAAGTTTGGTCCAGATCCATCATTGTTTGAGTCCACAGTGCTCTCTGGATGTAAGTGAACTACAACTCCCAAACTCAAGGTCAGTGCCCTCCAAACCCTTCCAGTATTTTTTGTTGGTCATGGGAGTTCTGTGTGCCAAGTTTGGTTCGATTCCATTGTTGGTGGAGTTCAGAATTCTTTTTGATTGTAAGTGAACTATAAATCCCAGCAACTCCAACTCCCAAATGACAAAATCAATTCCCCCCTCTCAACCCCAGCAGTATTCAAATTTGGGTATATCAGGTATTTGTGGCTAATTTGGTGAAGTGAATGAAAATACAGTACATCCTGCATATCAGATATTTATGTGACAATTCATGACAGTAGCATAATGACAGTTGTGAAGTTGCAGCAAAAATAATGTTATGGTTGTAGGTCACCACAACATGAGGAACTGTATTAAGGTGTCACGGCATTAGGATGGTTGAGAACCACTGTGTTAGGACTTCAGTGTGGATAGTCCATGGTGATGGGACAACCTTGGCCACCTTGGTTGATATCGCAATGAAAATAAGGTTATGGTTGGGGGTCACCACAACATGAGGAACTGTATTAAGGGGTCGCGGCATTAGGAAGGTGGAGAACCACTATCTTAGGACTTTGGTGTGGATAGTCCATTGTGATGGGACAACCTTGGCCACCTTGGTTGATGTCGCAACGAAAATAAAGTTATGGTTGGGGTTCACCACAACATGAGGGACTGTATTAAGGGGTCGCGGCATTAGGAAGGTGGAGAACCACTGTCTTAGGACTTTGGTGTGGATAGTCCGTGGTGATGGGACAACCTTGGCCACCTTGGTTGATGTCGCAACGAAAATAAAGTTATGGTTGGGGTTCACCACAACATGAGGAACTGTATTAAGGGGTCGCGGCATTAGGAAGGTGGAGAACCACTGTCTTAGGACTTTGGTGTGGATAGGCCGTGGTGATGGGACAACCTTGGCCACCTTGGTTGATGTTGCAATGAAAATAAGGTTATGGTTGGGGGTCACCACAACATGAGGAACTGTATTAAGGGGTCGCGGCATTAGGAAGGTGGAGAACCACTGTCTTAGGACTTTGGTGTGGATAGACCGTGGTGATGGAACAACCTTGGCCACCTTGGTTGACGTTGCAACGAAAATAAGGTTATGGTTGGGGGTCACCACAACATGAGGGACTGTATTAAGGGGTCGCGGCATTAGGAAGGTGGAGAACCACTGTCTTAGGACTTTGGTGTGGATAGGCCGTGGTGATGGGACAACCTTGGCCACATTGGTTGATGTTGCAATGAAAATAAGGTTATGGTTGGGGGTCACCACAACATGAGGGACTGTATTAAGGGGTCGCGGCATTAGGAAGGTGGAGAACCACTGTCTTAGGACTTTGGTGTGGATAGGCCGTGGTGATGGAACAACCTTGGCCACATTGGTTGATGTTGCAATGAAAATAAGGTTATGGTTGGGGGTCACCACAACATGAGGGACTGTATTAAGGGGTCGCGGCATTAGGAAGGTGGAGAACCACTGTCTTAGGACTTTGGTGTGGATAGGCCGTGGTGATGGGACAACCTTGGCCACCTTGGTTGATGTTGCAATGAAAATAAGGTTATGGTTGGGGGTCACCACAACATGAGGAACTGTATTAAGGGGTCACGGCATTAGGAAGGTGGAGAACCACTGTCTTAGGAATTTGGTGTGGATAGTTCGTGGTGATGGGACAACGTTGGCCACCTTGGTTGATGTCCATGCTTGATTCTGCTCTTCTGATGGCTCATGCAAGCCATTGCTTCAAAGCACATGTTTCCTGACTTTGGTGTGGTTTAGCGAAGCAGAAGTGGGTTTCCTCTCTTGGAAACAAGTTCTGGGTAGGCGTGCTTATGCCTTTGGGGTTTCCCCTCCCCACACCTTCGGCTGCCTAACGTTTTGGCTGCCCAGCCTTCCTTTTGCTCAATCCCCTTCTTAGCTTAAGCACTGGGCGGCTTGAGTTCTGGAGCCCAGCTGTTCACGCATTGGTGGCGTGGTGTGTCTCCATGTGTCTCTCGTCCTAGAGTCCTCACCTCTACCACCCTGCTGTGTATCTTCCTCCTGCTAGAAAGGTGTATATAATGGACACCCATCCACTTGCCCTAGTCTTGTGTCTCATCAACTTGTGCCTTCAAGTCATTTCCAACCCATTTCGAACCCAAGGACAACCTCTCTTCTGGTGTTATTCAGAGTATCCTTCTTTTCCAGTGTTGGGAGGCTGAGACAGTGTGCCACATCAAAGAGCATGCAGTAGGTTTCCACGGCTAAGTGGAGATTCAAACTCGAGTGTATTAGTGACCCAGTCGTACATACAAACCACCATGTTGACTCTTGTGAAGGACCCTAGTTTTTCCTTGGCAAGGTTTGTCTGTTGCAGTGGTTCCCCACCTTCTTTTTTGACCAGGGACCACTTGACCATGGACCACTTGACCAGGGACCATTTTGACCAGGGCCACTTGACCAGGGACCACTTGACTAGGAACCACTTGACTAGGGACCATTTTGACCAGAGACCACTTGACCATGGACAATTTGACCAGGTACCATTTTGACCAGGGACCACTTGACCATGGACCACTTGACAAGGTACCATTTTGACCAAGGTCCACTTGACCATGGACCACTTGACCAGGTACCAATTTGATCAGGGACCACTTGACCATGGACAATTTGACCAGGTACCATTTTGACCAGGGACCACTTGACCATGGACAACTTGACCAGGTACCATTTTGACCAGGGACCACTTGACCATGGACAATTTGACCAGGAACCACTTGACCATGCACAACTTGACCAGGGACCATTTTGACCAGGGACCACTTGACCATGGACAATTTGACCAGGTACCATTTTGACCAGGGACCACTTGACCATGGACAATTTGACCAGGGACCACTTGACCATGCACAACTTGACCAGGGACCATTTTGACCAGGGACCATTTTGACCAGGGACCACTTGAGCAGGGACAATTTGACCAGGTACCATTTTGACCAGGGACCACTTGACCATGGACAATTTGACCAGGGACCACTTGACCATGCACAACTTGACCAGGGACCATTTTGACCAGGGACCATTTTGACCAGGGACCACTTGACCAGGGACAATTTGACCAGGTACCATTTTGACCAGGGACCACTTGACCATGGACAATTTGACCAGGTACCATTTTGACCAGGGACCACTTGACCATGGACAATTTGACCAGGGACCACTTGACCATGCACAACTTGACCAGGGACCATTTTGACCAGGGACCACTTGACCATGGACCAGTACAAAGAAACCCCAATATAACTACTGAATGTCAAGTATGAATGTATCCGAGGCATTGTTTTGCCTGGCAAGGGGAGTGTAGCACCGGTGAGTCCAGAATATCTTCCCATGGCCGCTCAAGTCGCTCCGTTCCGTGCCCAAAAAGAGCATCCCTTCTGTTCTGGCAGGGAAAAGCCGCCACCTCCAGTTTCTTCCCCCCCCCCCTCCGCCCCCTTTTCCTCTGAACTCCATGATCCTTCTCCTATATTGTACCGACTTATCTGCTCATTAACAATTATCGTCTCTCCGAAAGGGATAATGACCGTACGTACAGTGCGGAAACCTCATTAGCGCGGGGCTAATGAAGTACTTAGGAACCTCGCCATCGCAGGGGGAAGGGCGGCGAAAGCATCCTTTGGAAGCCAGCCCAGGGCTGTGAATGCGGGCATGATCTAAAAGGCTAAACAAATCCAAAAGCCCCCACAAACCACCCCGAAAACAAGGACGGGCAGGCCATTCCGGTGCGCCGTTGTCGAACGATGCAATGTGGAAGTCCTAGGGCAGAACGAAACGGCACTCCTTTTCCTACGAGATAACGGTCACAATTTTGGAGAGCGGGTTTGGTCAGTTGTGAGCCAACCAGCGTCGGCTAAACCAGTCGTTCTCAACCTTCCTAATGCGGCGACCCCTTAATGCAGTTCCTCATGTTGTGGTGACCCTGAATCACACATTTTTTACTATAATTTTGCTACTGTTATGAATCGTAATGTAAATAGCTGACGTGCAGGATGTATTTTCATTCACTGGACCAAATTTGGCACAAATACCCGATACGCCCAAATTTGAATACTGGTGGGGTTGGTTGAGTGGTTGATTTCGTCATTTGTGAGTTGTAGTTGCTGAGATTTATAGTTCACCCACAATCAAAGAACATTCTGAACTCCATCAATGATGGAGATTAGGACAAGGAACAATGGCTTCAAACTACAAGAGAGGAGATTCCATCTGAACATGAGGAAGAACTTCCTGACTGTGAGAGTCGTTCAGCAGTGGAACTCTCTGCCCCGGAGTGTGGTGGAGGCTCCTTCTTTGGAAGCTTTGAAACAGAGGCTGGGTGGCCATCTGTCAGGGGTGATTTGAATGCAATATTCCTGCTTCTTGGCAGAATGGGGTTGGACTGGATGGCCCATGAGGTCTCTTCCAACTCTTTGATTCTATGATTCTATGAACCAAAGCATAACGACACTTTGGACATTGAACTGGACCATATGATTGTGATTATAATGGAAACGGCAACATGATTGTTTAACTAATGTTATTGTTTTTAAATTATTGTGTATTTATGGTTTTAGATTGTTGTTGTGCTGTGATTTGCGGCATCGAATTGTTGCCAGTGTTAGCTGCTCTGAGTCCTCCCTCTGGGGTTGAGAAGGGTGGGGTAGAAATGTTGTAAATAATAAATAAATCTATATAAATAAAAATGTAATGTTCGTTCGTGGGAGTAACATAACTCAAAAACCACTGGACAAATTGACACCAATTTTGGACGCAATACACCTATCAGGCCAACGAGTGACCATCACTCAAAAAAACACTGGTGTGGTTTGGGGGAGGATGCAACACGGATTATGGGATTTGCAGTACTTTCAATTGCTTCAGCTCCCGCACACCACTGCAATGCCCACCAATGATGAAACTGGACCAAACTTGGTACACATAGCCCCCATGAACCACTCTACGTCCTGGTATGGAATGACGGATCATGGACGGTGGGATTTGCAGTACCTTCACTCACTTCCTGAGACCACTGCAACCCACACCAGTGACTGATCAAGGCCAAACTTGGTGCACAGAGCTCCCATGACGCACTCTGTGTCCTGGTATGGTCTGTGGAATGATGGACGATGGGATTTGCAGTACCTTCACTCACTTCCTGAGACCACTGCAACCCACACCAATGACTGATCAAGACCAAACTTGGCGCACAGAGCCCCCATGACCCACTCTACGTCGTGGAGTGGTTTGGAAGAGGATGGACCATGTACGATCGGACTTACATATGGGAGTTGTAGTTCACCAGAACTCACTGAACCCAGTCAACATTGGATCTAGACTAAACTTAGAGCACAGAAACCATGCCTTTCTCAAATAACCTGGGTATTGCCGGGTCCCCCAGCTAGTAATAAAATAAAATGTTTGGGACCAAAAGGATTTTGGATTTTGGAAAACATCGGTTTTGGATACATGAGGTCATGGTGGTGCAATGAGTTACAGCATTGAACTGTTGAATCTGGTGGTGGGCAGGATGGTGTTTGTGGAGGACATTGGCAGGGCTCTTGGACATGTTCACGGCGTTCACTATAACCTCCAATGCCATTGGAGGGAGAGCCATTGGTGTCTCTGGCAAATTGGGACAGTTGGAAGACATAAAATCAGGTTAGGCCCATTTTCATTGAAGCTTTGTTCCTCGTTCCCTTTTGCGAAAGGAGAGTACCTTCGCAGAGGGTTGTAAATGTGTTTAGGAGCTAGAGATTAGCAGGCTTTGCTTCAAATTAATGTTTCCGCGGGTGCCAAGACTGGCACAGGGAGTAACCTTTCAAAGGAGCCAGTAATAGAAGCCGGGCTGTTTCGGTCATGACGGGAGACCCAGGAAGTTGAGACGGGGGTTTGCGGGCTGGAGAGTATTTTCAATGACCTATAAATAAGCAGGCGATTGGGTCATCGAATAGCCGCCATAAACCCACGCCTTTCCAGTCGTCTCGGAGAGTCCTTTTGTCCGACGTTGCCACTTTCCTCCCAGCCTTCGAAAGAGCGTGGAGAGGGCAGAGCTCGTATTTGAACTTCAAACAAAAAAGCAGGTTGTAAAAAACGCATTCCAAGTGGAGTGGGGATCGTTCAAGGCTGGCAGACGATAACCCGCCAAGGTGTGTTTACGGGCGCTCCTTGGGTGGGACTTGCAAGTTTGGAGCACAAAATGGTGTTGCAAGACTGTGCGACGGCTTTCCTTCTGAGCTCTCCAAGGCGAAGGTGGAGTTTTTGGAGAGGCTGGAAATGGTGTGTGCTGGTAAAATGCCTCCGTAATTGAGGAGGAAGCATCAAAACACAGGACATTATCACACGACACCATTATTCCGCAGCTATGATTACCTATGGATTTGTAGTTAAGAGAAGGGGCTTGAACATTGTCTGGACTCTGTGTGCCAAGTTTGGACCAATTCCCACTTTGGTGGATTTCAGAGTGCTTCTTGATTGTAGTGAACTATACATCTCAGTACCTACAACTCCAAAAGGTCCAAGCCAATTCCTATCAAAACCCACCATTTTTCAAATATGGGTGTATTGGGTATGCATGCCAAGTTTGGTCCAGATTCATCATTGTTTGGGTTCATGGTACACTCTGGATTGTGTGCCAAGTTAGTTTCAGTTCCATCGTTGGTGGAGTTCAGAGTGCTCTTAGATTGGTGAACTACAACTCCTAAAAATCCCTCCAAAGACCTCCGGTATGTTTTGTTGATCGTGCGGGTTCTGTGTGCCAAGTTTGGTCCAATTCCCTCTTTGGTGGAGTTCAGAGTGCTTCTTGATTGTTGTGAACTATACATCTCAGTACCCACAACTCCAAAAGGTCAAAGCCAATTGCCCTCAAAACCCACCAGTTTCCAAATGTGGCCGTATCAGGTATGCATGCCAAGTTTGGTCCAGATTCATTATTGTTTGGGTTCATAGTGTGCTCTGGATGTCGGTGAACTACAACTCCTCTAAATCCCTCCAAAGACCTCCAATATTTTTTCTTGGTCATGGGGATTGTGTGCCGAGTTAGTTCCAGTTCCATCATTGGTGGAGTTCAGAGTGCAGTTCTTAGATTGCAGGTGAACTATACATCTCAATACCGACAACTCCAAAAGGTCCAGGCCAATTGCCCTCAAAACCCACCAGTTTCCAAATGTGGCTGTATCAGGTATGCATGCCAAGTTTGGTCCAGATTCAACATTGTTTGGGTTCATAGTGTGCTATGGATGTAAGTGAACTACAACTCCTAAAAATCCCTCCAAAGACCTCCAGTATGGTCATGGGGGTTCTGTGTGCCAAGTTTGGTCCAATTCCCTCTTTGGTGGAGTTCAGAGTGCTTCTTGATTGTAGTGAACTATACATCTCAGTACCTACAACTCCAAAAGGTCCAGGCCAATTCCTGTCAAAACCCACCAGTTTTCAAATATGGGCGTATCGGGTATGCGTGCCAAGTTTGGACCAGATTCATTATTGTTTGGGTTCATAGTGCACTATGGATGTAAGTGAACTACAACTCCTCTAAATCCCTCCAAAGACCTCTAGTATGTTTTGTTGGTCATGGGGGTTCTGTGTGCCAAGTTTGGTCCAATTCCATCTTTGGATAAGGTCAGAGTGCTCATAGATTGCAGGTGAACTATAAATCCCAGTACCTACAACTCCCAACATGCCCAGGCCCATTCCCCTCAAAACTACCAGGATTCAAATTTGGGCATATTGGGTATGCATGCCAAGTTTGGTCCAGATCCATCATTGTGTGGGTTCATAGTGCGCTCTTGATGTCGGTGAACTACAACTCCTATAAATCCCTCTAAAGACCTCCATTATGTTTTGTCGGTCATGGGGGTTCTGTGTGTTAAGTTAGTTCCAGGTCCGTTGCTGGTAGAGTTCAGAGTGTACTTATATTGCAGGTGAACTATAAATCCCAGTACCTAAAACTCCCAACATGTCCAGGTCCATTCCCCTCAAAACCAATTCCAATTTGGGCATATCGGGTATGCATGCCAAGTTTAGTCCAGATTCATAATTGTTTGGGTTCATATTGCACTCTGGATGGAGGTGAACTACAACTCCTCTAAATCCCTCCAAAGACCTCCAGTATTTATTTATTTTTGTCATGGGGATTGTGTTCCAAGTTAGTTCCAGTTCCATCATTGGTGGAGTTCAGAGTGCTCTTAGATTGGAGGTGAACTATACATCCCAGGACCTACAACTCCTATAAATCATTGTGAATTCTCTCCAGCCTTCATTAAGTATATTCAGTTGCTGATCAATTCCTCAGTTTGCTGTGTGCTGTAGAAAAGAATAGGGAAGGATTAAGGGAGAGGCAGTGGGCAGAGTTATGGAAATTCCACACCAATGGAGAGAGTAAGGAACACTGGGATATCTGTGGTGGAGGCAAAACAGAACATCTAGGAGGAAATTATCCCTGTATGAAAGCCTTCACTTTGGTCATGGCAATTCCACACCAATGGAGAGAGTAAGGAACACTGGGATATCTGTGGTGGAGGCAAAACAGATCATCTAGGAGGAAATTGTCCCTGTATGAAAGCCTTCACTTCGGTCATGCCAATTCCACACCGATGGAGAGAGTAAAGAACACTGGGATATCTGTGGTGGAGGCAAAACAGAACATCTAGGAGGAAATTATCCCTGTATGAAAGCCTTCACTTTGGTCATGGCAATTCCACACCAATGGAGAGAGTAAGGAACACTGGGATATCTGTGGTGGAGGAAAAACAACACCTAGGAGGAAATTGTCCCTGTATGAAAGCCTTCACTTTGGTCATGCCAATTCCACACCGATAGAGAGAGAGTAAGGAACACTGGGATATCTGTGGCGGAGGCAAAACAGAACATCTAGGAGGAAATTGTCCCTGTATGAAAGCCTTCACTTCGGCCATGCCAATTCCACATTAATGGAGAGCGTAAGGAACACTGGGATATCTGTGGTGGAGGCAAAACAGAACATCTAGGAGGAAATTGTCCCTGTAAGAAAGCCTTCACTTCGGCCATGCCAATTCCACACTGATGGAGAGAGTAAGGAACACTGTGATATCTGTAGTGGAGGCAAAACAGAACATCTAGGAGGAAATTATCCCTGTATGAAAGCCTTCACTTCAGTCATGCCAATTCCACACTGATGGAGAGAGTAAGGAACACTGGGATAACTGTGGTGGAGGGGAAACAACACCTAGGAGGAAATTGTCCCTCTATGAAAGCCTTCACTTCGGTCATGCCAATTCCACACCGATGGAGAGAGTAAGGAACACTGTGATATCTGTGGTGGAGGCAAAACAGAACATCTAGGAGGAAATTGTCCCTTTATGAAAGCCTTCACTTCAGTCATGCCAATTCCACACTGATGAAGAGAGTAAGGAACACTGGGATATCTGTGGTGGAGGGGAAACAAAACCTAGGAAGAAATTGTCCCTGTATGAAAGCCTTCACTTCGGTCATGCCAATTCCACACTGATGGGGAGAGTAAGGAACACTGGGATATCTGTGGTGGAGGCAAAGCAGAACATTTAGGAGGAAATTGTCCCTGTATGAAAGCCTTCACTTCGGCCATGCCAATTCCACACCAATGGAGAGAGTAAGGAACACTGGGATATCTGTGGTGGAGGCAAAACAACATCTAGGAGGAAATTGTCCCTGTATGAAAGCCTTCACTTTGGTCATGCCAATTACACACCGATGGAGAGAGTAAGGAACACTGGGATATCTGTGGTGGAGGAAACACATAAAATCTAGGAGGAAATTGTCCCTGTATGAAATCCTTCACTTGCGTGGTGGGAAGTGTTGTGTTTGTGTAGGACATTGGCAGGGCTCTTGGACATGTTCACGGCACTCAGTATAACCTGCAATGCCACTGGAGGGAGGGCCTTTGGTGTTTCCTGAGTGGTGGGAGATATAGTTGTTTGTGGAAACGGGAGGCTGTGTGTGTAAGTGGACACCCCAACCACATACACACATACATATTTTTATTTTTATTATGTGTATATGTGTATAGATTGACACAAATTGAGCTGTTCGTTCAAATAATAATAATCCGAACCGAGTCCTCAACTAGTTTTGGCTCGAACGTAAAACCGGAAGCGATAACCCTTTGCTTCCTGTCCGCAAGGGATGCCCGCCCATGTGGTTTACTGCAAGGAACGTGAGAAGGGAAATTGGTTTGAGTGCAGTCGGGCTTCCTGTTTGTTTGGTTGCCCACACTCTGTCTTCCTCTCGGTCCTGATTCTGAATGCTTGACACCAAGGGACACAGAACGTACCCAGACCAGATTCTGAATGGAAGATGGTGGGCATGTTCAGCTATGAGTTGAAACATTGCCTGCATGTTTTCCTTATCCTTTGAGAGTGTGTATTTATTGCTCCTTTTTCGCCATGTATTGCTTCTTCAAGGTCCATAGAGATCTTGCTTTGTTATTTTATTTATTTATTTATCATGTCATCAGCAACCAGACATTTTACATTTTTAAACAAACAAATAAACAAACAAACAGACAAAACACAGAATTTGCACGCTTGGTAGTTGATTAAATGTCCTTTGACCAGTGTCTGGCCACTTGGAGTGCCTCTGGTGTTGCCGCAAGAAGGTCCTCCATTGTGCATGTGGCAGGGCTCAGGTTGCTTTGCAGCAGGTGGTCAGTGGTTTGCTCTTCTCCGCACTCGCATGTCGTGGATTCCACTTTGTGACCCCATCTGGCATCCCGTGGTGCCAGAGCGCAGTCTGTTCAGCACCTTCCCAAGTCGCCCAGTCTTCTCTGTTCCCAGGGGGGAGTCTCTCATTTGGTATCAGCCATGGATTGAGGTTCTGGGTTTGAGCCTGCCACTTTTGGACTCTCGCTTGCTGAGTGTCTCTGTAGATCTTAGAAAACTATTTCTTGATTTAAGTCATTGATGTGCTGGCTGATGCCCAAACAAGGGATGGGCAGGAGATGTCTCTGCCTTGGTCCTTTCACTATTGGCTGCTACTTCCCGGCAGATGTCAGGTGGTGCGATACCGGCTAGACAGTGTAATTTCTCCAGTGGTGTAGGGCGCAGACACCCCGTGATAATGCGGCATGTCTCATTAAGAGCCACATCCACTGTTTTAGCGTGGTGAGATGTGTTCCACATGCGTACTCAGCAGCAGAGTAGCATAGCGCAAGAGCAGATGTCTTCACTGTGTCTGGTTGTGATCCCCAGGTTGTGCCAGTCAGCTTTCGTATGATATTGTTTCTAGCACCCACTTTTTGCTTGATGTTCAGGCAGTGCTTCTTGTAGGTCGGAGCATGATCCAGAGTGACTCCCAGGTATTTAGGTGCGTTGCAATGCTCCAGTGGGATTCCTTCCCAGGTAATAATCCTCAGAGCTCGGGATGCTTGTCTGTTCTAAAGGTGAAAAGCACATGTCTGTGTTTTAAATGGATTAGGGATCAGCTGGTTTTCCATGTAAAAGGAAAGAGCACCTAGAGCTTCTGTTCTACCATCTCAAAGCTCCCTGCTTGAGCGGTGATGGCACGATCATCAGCATAGATGAAACTCTCTGTCCCTTCTAGCAGTGGCTGGTCATTTGTGTAGATGTTGAACATGGATGGAGTGAGCATGCTCCCCTGAGGCAAGCCGTTCTTCTGTTTCCGCCATCTGCTTCTCTGGCCTGGAACTCAACAAAAAAGCTCCTGTTTTGTAGCAGGTTTCCTATGAGGCGGGTGAGGTGGTCGTCCTTTGTGATATTATACATTTTTCTCAGGAGGTGCTTTGTGTCCACCATGTAACCTTGAAAGGTTAGGCGATGGGCACAATCGACAGGCTATTTTGCTCTCCAAAACTCTCTGCTTCCTTCCACGTTGCTTTGTGTTTCGGCCAATATTTCAGCCCTCCCTTTCCATTTCTGACATGCCATCGGTTCCTCTGACTCTGTAAGGGAATGTGTGGGTGGGTGGGTAGGATGGACCACACAAGAATCGTGGTCTCGCTTTCCTGCGAGCCTTCCCCACTCCTTTCGTAAAGATAACAATAATAAAGTGGAATCGAATGACTTCATATCTGGGGGTTTTTTTTGGAGACGTGGCAACGCTTTGGGGCAATTTTATTTCTTTATTGAAGGATCCATGAATGATTCTGGAGAAGTAACAACAAAAAATATTTTGGGAATTCTGGGTCAGGGTGGGAAGATGGTAGACAACTCCAAAAATGTCCAGGCCAATTCCCCTCAAAACCCACCAGGATTCAAATTTGGGTATATTGGGTATGCGTTCCATCATTGTTTGGGTTAATGGTGCGCTTTGGATGTAAGTGAACTACAACTTCTAAAAATCCCTCCAAAGACCTCCGGTATGTTTTGTTGGTCATGGGGGTTCTGTGTGCCAAGTTTGGTCCATCTTTGGAGAAGGTCAGAGTGCTCATTGATTGCAGGTGAACTATAAATCCCAGTACCTACAATTCCCAACATGTCCAGGCCCATTTCCCTCAAAACCCACCAGGATTCAAATTTGGGCATATCGGATATGCGTGCCAAGTTCATAGTGTGCTTTGGATCTTGGTGAACTACAACTCCTATAAATCCCTCTAAAGACCTCCATTATGTTTTGTTGGTCATGGGGGTTCTGTGTGCTAAGTTAGTTCCAGGTCCATTGTTGGTAGAGTTCAGAGTGTATTTATATTGCAGGTGAACTATAAATCCCAGTACCTACAACTCCCAACATGTCCAGGCCCATTCCCCTCAAAACCCACCAGGATTCCAGAGAGTTCAGAGTGTACTTATATTGCAGGTGAACTATAAATACCAGTACCTACAACTCCAAACATGTCCAGGCCCATTCCCCTCAAAACCCACCACGATTCAAATTTGGGAATGTCAAGTTTGGTTCAGATCCATCATTGTTTGGGTTAATAGTGTGCTCTGTATGTCGGTGAACTACAACTCCTATAAATTCCTCTAAAGACCTCCAGTATGTTTTGTGGGTCATGGGGGTTCTGTGTGCGTAGTTTGGTACAATTCCATCTTTGGAGGAGTTCAGAGTGTTCATTGATTGCAGGTGAACTATAAATCCCCGTACTTACAACTCTAGCATGTCCAGGTCCATTCCTCTCAAAACCCACCAGGATTCCAGTGAGTTCAGAGTGTACTTATATTGCAGGTGAACTATAAATACCAGTACCTACAACTCCCAACATGTCCAGGCCCATTGCCCTCAAAACCCACCAGGATTCCAATTTGGGCATATTGGGTATGTGTGCCAAATTTGGTCCAGATCCATCGTTGTTTGGGTTCATAGTGCGCTCTGGATGTCGGTGAACTACAACTCTTAAAAATCCCTCCAAAGACTTCCAGTATTTTGTGTTGGTCATGGGGGTTTTGTGTGCCAAGTTAGTTCCAGGTCCATCATTGTTCAGAGTGCTCTTAGATGTCAGGTGAACTATACATCCCAATACCTACAATTCCTATAAGTTATGATGAATTCTCCCCAAATCTCTGTAGTATGTTTAGTTGATGATCAATTCATCTGTTTGCTGTGTGCCGTAGAAAATAATAGGGAATGGTTAAGGGAGAGGCAGTGGGCGGAGTGATGGACATTCCATGCCAATGGAGAGAGTAAGGAACACTGGGGTGTCTGTGATGGAGGAAAAATTGCTGATTAATTCCTCTGTTTGCTGTGTGCCATAGAAAAGAATAGGAAAGAGTTAAGGGAGAGGCAGTGGGCGGAGTGATGGACATTCCATGCCAATGGAGAGAGTAAGGAACACTGGGATATCTGTGATGGAGGAAAAATTGCTGATTAATTCCTCTGTTTGCTGTGTGCCATAGAAAAGAATAGGAAAGGGTTATGGGAGAGGCAGTGGGCGGAGTGATGGATATTCTATGCCAATGGAGAGAGTAAGGAACACTGGGATGTCTGTGATAGAGGAAAAATTGCTGATTAATTCCTCTGTTTGCTGGGTGCCATAGAAAAGAATAGGAAAAGGTTAAGGGAGAGGAAGTGGGTGGAGTGATGGAAATTCCATGTCAATGGAGAGAGTAAGGAACACTGGGATGTCTGCGATGGAGGAAAAACAGAATATCTAGGATGAAATTGCGCCTGTATGAAAGCCTTCACTTGGGTGGTGGGCAGTGTGGTGTTTGTGGAGGACATTGGAAGGGCTCTTGGACATGTTTATGGCACTCATTATAACCTGCAATGTCATTGGAGGGAGAGCAGTTGGTATCTCCCGAGTAGTGGGAACTATAGTTGGAAGATAATCTTTACCACACAAAGCCAGGTGAGAGCCTCTTTCCAACGCGATCTGCCGTGCTTTGCAAAGTCGAGCCAACGAGCTCGGCTTACTTAACCTTGCAAGGGCCTAATTAGCGCATTGGCAAAGTGCTCCGGAGGACGAACACTAATTAATTGGCATTATTTATTAATGCACCAGTTAGGCGTCTGACCCTCAAGGCCTGCGTTTCATTTCCGCGTCCCCCAAGCTGGTTGCGAGAGCATTTGCTCAACTGCTATAGTTTTGCAAATGACAACTTCATCTTGTTAATTATTATTAGTAGTAGTATTTATTCACTTTAGCTCTTTACAAAACCAAGGAGGTAGTTTAGATGGAGATGGAGAACATCTGGAGAACCTGAGGTTCCTCAGCCCAAGGAGGTAGTTTCCCAAAAGCCAGGAATGTCACCTCAAGTTGTTTGGGTTGCGTCATGGTTGACATCCTATCGTTTCCCATCTACCTTCTTTGGTGGAAAGGCAACTGTTTTGGGTGGAAACCATACCTTCCAGAATTATATATTTTGTCACCACTGGGCAGTGAGTCTTGGAGGCCTACCATGAGAGAAGAGCTAAAGTGTTCAGCTTCTGAAGTTTAAATAGGTGAGAAGGAAAGACGAGGACACCAGGGAGTTAGCAAATAGCTCTTGGCCTCTTCACCTGAAGCTCTACCAAAGTTAACAAACAGGGGAAGGCATTTGTGGGAAGATGGCAAGCTAGAAAGCTCCAGGGAGTATTTCAAGAGAGGCTTCTGGAAGAAGGAGAGCAGTCAACTCAACAAATGTGTGCTTCTCCAGATGTGCATGAAGAAGGCCTTCCTTGCCTTCGTTGTTGTTGTTCCCTTGTCTACTGGCCACCATCCACTGGCCAATTTATGAGCTCCCACCTCTCCCTTGCAGTATCAAGGGAGATGGAGAACATCTGGAGAACCTGAGGTTCCTCAGCCCATATGTAAGGAATGCTTCAGAAAATATTTCTGGAAGAAGAAGAGATGGCTTTGGAAAATGTGTAGTTCTTCAGATGGGCATGAAGAACGTCTTCCTTGCCTTCCTTGCTGTTGTTCACCACTGGTTGCAATGTCAAGGGAGATGGAGGTGGGGAACATCTGGAGAACCTGAGATTCCTCAGCTCATATCTAAGGAATGCTTCAGAAAATATTTCTAGAAGAAGGAGAGATGTAAGCTTTGGAAAATGTGTGATTCTTCAGATGGGCATGAAGAACGTCTTCCTTGCCTTCCTTGCTGTTGTTCACCACTGTCTGTAATGTCAAGGGAGATTGTGATCAAGAACATCTGGAGAACTTGAGGTTCTTCAGCCCATATCTAAGGATTGCTTCATAAAATATTTCTGGAAGAAGCAGAGCTGTAAGCTTTGGAAAATGTGTGCATGAAGAACGCCTTCCTTGCTGTGTATCACTGGTCAAGGGAGACAGAGAACATTTGGAGAACCGGAGGTTCCTCAGCCCATATCTAAGGAATCCTTCAGAAAATATTTCAGGGAGTCTTCTGGAAGAAGGAGAGCTGTAAGCCATGGAAAATGTGTGGTTCTTCAGATGTGCATGAAGAACGTCTTCCTTGCTGTTGTTCACCACTGGTTGGAATGTCAAGGGAGATAATAATAATAATAATAATAATAATAATAATAATAATAATAATACAGCATTTACATACATAAGCAAACATTCAGTGCCTTTACAACCTTACACAATGAGACACACAAACACAAAGGCAGAGGTGTCTCCTTTCATTTCTGGCTTCTGGAGGTGGTGCTCATTTCTGGTTCTGAGGAGGTGCTTTCCCCCATTTCCAAGCCAAGGAAATGGGGGAAACCTCCTGGTCGTTTGGCCGGCAAGATTGCTTAGACTTGCTTTCTCTTAAAGCAAGATTCCCCAATGGTGCCCTGTCTACTCTCTACTATTCATTGGCCAATTTCAGAGCTTCTACCTCATATGTCTATGGTTCAGTTATCTCAACAAGCCATGAGATGAGAGGCATTCCTCAGAGATGGAGATCGAGAACATCTGGAGAACTTGAGGTTCCTCGGCCCATATCTAAAGAATGCTTCAGAAAATATTTCTGGAAGAAGGAAAGCTGTAAGCCTTGGAAAATGCGTCGTTCTCCAGATGTTCATGAAGAGCTGCTTACTTGTCCTTCATCTGGAGAACCTGAGGTCCCTCAATCCACCTCTGAAGGATGCCTCTGATCTCAAAACTTGAGATAATTGAACCACAGACATATGAGGTGGGAGCTCAGAAATTGGCCAGTGGGTGGTGGCCAGTAGATAAGGGGACAGTGGGGAGTCTTGCTTAAGAGAAAGTGAGTCCAGCTTAGAAACGGAAAGAGTGAGAAATGGTTATTCAGCCATTTAGGCAAGATTGCCTCTGGGTTATTAACTCATGTCTCTGCTGGCTCCCCTGCCAACAAGCGACACCAGCGATCAGAATATATGAAAATAGAGCAAAATGATCTTATATCCTGACGTGTGGAGGGATTTACAATGGGTTGTGAGGCTTCTGGCGCTAATGGGCTGAGCTGAGCTGTCCTAATTCCTCAGAGAAGTGGGGCAAATTGCTCTCAGAGGAGGCAGGGGAAGGAGGGAAGGAAAGAAGGAAAGAAGGGAAGGAAGGATGGACAAATGGATGGAAGACAACAAAGAGGAGGAAACAGAGAGCGAAGGGAGGGTGATTTGGAACTTAGGTATGGGGGAATAAGGTGAAAGCAATATAGTTGACCTTCTACTTTTGCAAATTCGATCATTCACGGATTTGATTGGAATGTCCAGAGCCTAACGTGGCTCTAATCTTAGGTGGACAATCGAGAACAGCGGTTCTCAACCTGGGGGTCGCGACCCCTCGGGGGGGTTGTTTGGCCATTTTTTGGGGGTTACGAAGCCGCATTGGCTGGCCACGCCCCTCCAAAATGGCAGTTGACCCCCTGAGCACTCCCACATACAAAGCCATCCGCCTGATGGCAGAAGGAGGCGAGGGATGGGCGAGTTGCTCCGTGGGCGCCCCTCACCTGCGTTGCTCTCCCGCCGACAGGCAGGGGTGCGGAGCAGGCGAGGGCTCTTCGTTGCAGGTGAACTATAAATCCCAGCAACTACATCTCCCAAAAGTCAAGGTCTATTTTCCCCAGGCTCCACCAGTGTTCACATTTGCGCATATTGAGTATTTGTGCCAAGTTTGGTCCAGATCCACCATTGAGTGAGTCCACAGTGCTCTCTGGATATAGGTGAACTACAACTCCCAAACTCAAGGTCAATACCCACCAAACCCTTCCAGTGTTTTCCGTTGGTCATGGGAGTTCTGTGTGGCAAATTAGGTTCAAATCCATCGCTGATGCTCTTTGATTATAGGTGAACTATAAATCCCAGCAACTACAACTCCCAAATTACGAAGTCAATCCTCCCCCAACCCCACTAGCATTTACATGTGGGTGCATTTGGTATGTGTGCCCAGTTTGGTCAAGTGAATGAAAATACATCTTGCATATCTGATATTTACATTATGATTTACAACAGTAGTATAATGAGTGTTACGAAGTAGCAACAAAAACAATGTTATGGTTGGGGGTCACCACAACATGAGGGACTGGATTAAGGGGTCACGGCATTAGGAAGGTTGAGAACCACTGATCTAGAACACCAGTTCTTAACCGGTGGGTCGCGACCCCTTTGGGGGTCGGACATCTTTTTCACAGACGACGCAGAATTGTGTCTGAATAGCGGTTACCACTATGTCCGTGTAGGTCCGAGAAACCCCCTTTTTCCTTTCATAACTTGTGAACGCTATCTAATCGGCTCTCCTTCCCGGCAAAGGCGCTGACATGTTTTTCAGACCTTGCCACCGAGGCAATTTCTCGGGTGCGTTCCAGGAGGAACACGCAGGCCGGCCAGATTCCTTCCTTCCTTCCCTTATCGGCGTTGGGCTGACAACTTTCAGTCAAAACATGCCTCTCGATAACAAGCGGGACTTTTCAGCGGAGCAGTCAACACAGCCAAGCGGTGCAACCAGACTGGACCTGGGCCCAGCTTACCGAAACAAAAAGGGTGTTTTGCATTTCCGTTTGCGTTTCCACAGTTGTCTAAAGTCTATATTCTAACACAGGGGTGAGGAAATCTAGTAGATCCAAGGGCTCCTGGTCGTGGCCTTTGAGAGGTCATCTAGTTAGTAGCATTGGGCACCAAAATTCAAGAGAGATATTGACAAGCTGGAATGTGTCCAGAGGAGGGTGACTAAAATGATCAAGGGTCTGGAGAACAAGCCCTATGAGGAGCGGCTTAGGGAACTGGGCATGTTTAGCCTGAAGAAGAGAAGGCTGAGAGGAGATATGATAGCCATGTATAAATGTGTGAGAGGAAGCCACAGGGAGGAGGGAGCAAGCTTGTTTTCTGCTTCCTTGGAGACTAGGACGCAATGGAACAATGGCTTCAAACTACAAGAGAGGAGATTCCATCTGAACATGAGGAAGAACTTCCTGACTGTGAGAGCCGTTCAGCAGTGGAACTCTCTGCCCCAGGGCGTGGTGGAGGCTCCTTCTTTGGAAGCTTTTAAGCAGAGGCTGGATGGCCATTTGTCAGGGGTGATTTGAATGCAATATTCCTGCTTCTTGGCAGAATGGGGTTGGACTGGATGAAGGCCCATGAGGTCTCTTCCAACTCTTTGATTCTATGATTCTATGATTCTGTGATTTATTATTTCGTATTTATTTATTTATTTCGGTTGCTTATACCCCGCTCTTCTCACCCCGGGGGGGGGGGGGGCGACGACTCAGGGCGGCTTACACAAGCAAGGCACAATTCGATTCCCGCATTACATGACAGCAAAATACACAACATCAGTTAACGACAGCAATTTTAGCATTGACAACAATTAACAGAAACAGTAATTATTATCGGCAAAAACAACCATAAAACCAGTCAAAGCAAATAAAAACAATAAAAGCAATACAAACCTCATTGTTGGTCAGCGTTTCGCAGTCTCATAGTTTAAGTCCCACTTTCCACATTCCACATATTGTCGGTCCTATCCATCTGGTTTCCATATCTAATTGTCAGGGTGCCCAAAGGCCTGTTCCCATAGCCACGTCTTTACCTTCCTCCTGAAGGCAAGGAGGGATGTAGATGCCCTGATTTCTCCCGGGAGTGAGTTCCACAGGTGGGGGGCCACCACTGAGAAGGCCCTGCTCCTCGTCCCCACCAGCCTCACTTGTGATAGCGGTGGGGTCGAGAGCAGGGCCTCCCCAGATGATCTCAAATTCCGGGATGGGATGTAGAGGGAGATATGTTCGGACAGATACGCTGGACCGGAACCGTAAAGGGTTTTGTAGGCTAAAACCAGCACCTTGAATTGTGCTTGGAACTGAATCGGCAGCCAGTGGAGCTGGCACAACAAGGGGATGGTGTGTTCCCTGTATGTCGCTCCGGTGAGCAATCTGGCTGCCGCTCGTTGGACCAGTTGGACTTTCCGAACAGTCTTTCCGAATAGATACTGGGTGGCGCTTCCTAGATTTGTTTGGAAGCTGAATTTTTGGAGTATGGACATTCCTGAAGAGGCAGTTTCCTTTTGGGGAGGTAATAAAATCAAACTGGATAATCCAGGGGTCAGAAATGTAAGACCCAAAAGGTGGGCATGGGCATGGCATCGCTTCTCTATCTATCTATCTATCTATCTATCTATCTATCTATCTATCTATCTCTCTATTAGGCATGGGCAATCCATAGTACTAAATGGTTCTAAAGTACTTACAAAACTAGGGTGCGCTGGTGCTTTGTTTCTAAAGTGTTTCTAAAGCTGGTCCTTTGCTTCTAAAGTGTTGCGAAAGTTTTGGTGGTGAAAATTTCAGAACTCTAACAAAACTTCCAAAATTTCATTTTGCTATTGGCTATTTTTATGACAGAATCAATTAGGGACTGCCATTTATAATGACATTTTGAAAGTTTTGTTAGAGTTCTGAAACAACATTTAGAACCATGGATTGCTCATGCCTACTATGTATCTATCTATCTTGGCATGTGTGTGTGTGTGTTTGTAACTTGGAGATTGCCAGTGTGGGTGTTTAAGTAAAGTTTTTGCAAGTTCCAGGAATTGATGGCTGGCATCTTGCAAACTTGGAATGACTCCATTGGTGATTTGGGTGCAGTCCTTTCCACTTTCTTGGAGTTGAACCCCCATGCCCTGAAATCTAGTAATTTTGCTAGACCCCCAAGGCACTGGCCTCAAGTTTCCATGGAATACTTGCAGGTTTCGCTCTCCAAACCAGCAATTTTGGGGTGAAACCAGCAAGTGACCTGTGCAAAACATTCAACCAAGGTTTGAGGTCCAGCAACCCTAATCCTGATTGTAAATTGCAGCGACACTCATGCCAAAACTAGCAAGTGACCTGTGCAAAACCGAAGACCAGGGTTTGAGGTCCAGCAACCCTAACCCTGATTGTAAATTGCAACGACACTCGTGCCAAAACTAGCAAGTGACCTGTGCAAAACCGAAGACCAGGGTTTGAGGTTCAGCAACCCTAACCCTGATTGTAAATTGCAACGACACTCGTGCCAAAACCAGCAAGTGACTTGTGCAAAACCGAAGACTAGGGTTTGAGGTCCAGCAACCCTAACCCTGATTGTAAATTGCAACGACACTCGTGCCAAAACTAGCAAGTGACTTGTGCAAAACCGAAGACTAGGGTTTGAGGTCCAGCAACCCTAACCCTGATTGTAAATTGCAATCACACTCGTGCCAAAACTAGCAAGTGACCTGTGCAAAACCCAAGACCAGGGTTTGAGGTCCAGCAACACTAACCCTGATTGTAAATTGCAACCACACTCGTGCCAAAACCAGCAAGTAACTTGTGCAAAACCGAAGACCAGGGTTTGAGGTCCAGCAACCCTAACCCTGATTGTAAATTGCAACGACCCTCGTGCCAAAACCAGAAAGTGACTTGTGCAAAACTGAAGACCAGGATTTGAGGTCCAGCAACCCTAACCCTGATTGTAAATTGCAACGACACTCGTGCCAAAACCAGCAAGTGACTTGTGCAAAACTGAAGACCAGGGTTTGTGGTCCAGTAACCCTAACCCTGACTGTAAATTGCAGCGACACTCGCGCCAAAACCAGCAAGTGACTTGTGCAAAACCTGTGACCAGGGTTTGAGGTCCAGCAACCCTAACCCTGATTGTAAATTGCACCGACACTCGTGCCAAAACCAGCAAGTGACTTGTGCAAAACCCAAGACCAGGGTTTGAGGTCCAGCAACCCTAACCCTGATTGTAAATTGCAACGACACTCGTGCCGAAACTAGCAAGTGACCTGTGCAAAACCCAAGACCAGGATTTGAGGACTAGCAACCCTACTCTAGATTGTAAATAGAAATGGCGAATGTTTTTTCTCTCTCCCCTTCTCGTGCCACTTGGTTTTGGGTTGGATTGTCTCTCTGTTTTTCAGGCCGGCTGGAAAAGGGGGTTTGTCCCGGCATTCACGTGGCCCGCCGGCGCTCTGGCCCACCCTCTTCTGCTTTTGCAACAAAGCTTGCACTGTCTCCGGACGCCAGCGCGGCTGCAGCAGCCGCATCATGTGCTGCCGTTGAGCAAAACCGGCTGGGGGTGGGGCTGGAGGAGAGAGCGAGCAAGCGAGCGAGAGGGGGAAGGAAGGCGATGTGGCCTACATATGGTGCCTTTCTTGTCACATGAAGCCAATGTGGAGGAGACGGGAATCCCTGGGAAATGCTGAAGCGGCCTTCTTTGCCGCCGGACTGCCTCTTCCTCTCCGTTGCAACAAACGCACCCGAGTAGCTTAGAGAAAGAGAGATTTCCCCTTGTTTCTGGCCAAACAAAGCAACCTGGAAAGATATCTCCAGAAGTAATGTATTGTCAAAGGCTTTCATGACCCGAATCACTGGGTTGTTGTAGGTTTTTCGGGCTATATGGCCATGCTCTAGAAGCATTCTCTCCTGACGTTTTGCCTGCATCTATGGCAAGCATCCTCAGAGGTGAAAACCCCATTTTCCTAGTTTCCAACAGCCCTCACAACCTCCTGGGATGCCTGCCATAGATGTGGGTGAAACGTCAGGAGAGAATGCTTCTGGAACATGGCCAGATAGCCCGGAAAACTCACAGCAACCCAGTGATTCCAGCCATGAAAGCTTTGGACAACATTTATTTATTTATTTATTTTTTGCATTTATTGACCGCCCCTCTCAGCCCGAAGGCGACTCGGGGCGGTGAACAACAACACAAAAGGGGACAATGTACAATAAATCAGGACAACACAAACCAGACAATACAACATGACATATACTTATACTAAAAATCCGCTTCGTCAAGTCCTGGGGTCATAGCCGAAATTCCTAGTCCTAGTCCATTCCAGAGTCGTTTCAAGATACTCTCAGTTGAAGGCCTGCTCGAAGAGCCATGTCTTCAGGCCCCTACGAAAGGCCATCAAGGAGGGCGCCTGTCTAACCTCAACAGGGAGGGTGTTCCACAGCCGGGGGGCCACCACCGAGAAGGCCCGCTCTCTCGTCCCCGCCAGGCGTGCCTGAGAGGCAGGCGGGACCGAGAGAAGGGCCTCCCCGGATGATCTCAAGGCCCTCGTGGGCTCATAGGCCGAGATGCGGTCTGCAAGGTATTTTGGGCCGGAACCGTTTAGGGCTTTGTAGGATAACACCAGCACCTTAAATTGGGCCCGGTAGCGAATCGGCAGCCAGTGGAGCTGGGACAGCAGGGGCGTTGTATGCTCTCTGCGTCCTGCTCCCGTTAACAACATGGCTGCCGCGCGTTGGACTAGCTGAAGCTTCCGGGCCGTCTTCAAGGGCAGCCCCACGTAGAGAGCGTTGCAGTAGTCGAGGCGGGATGTGACCAAAGCGTGTACCACCGTGGCCAAGTCAGACTTCCCAAGATACGGGCGCAGCTGGCGCACGAGCCTAAGCTGTGCAAATGCTCCCCTGGTCACCGCTGAAACCTGAGGCTCCAGGCTCAGCGATGAGTCCAGGGTCACACCCAAGCTGCGAACCTGCGCCTTCAAGGGGAGTGCGACCCCGTCCAGCACAGGCTGTAACCCTATACCCTGTTCGGCCTTGCGACTGACCAGGAGTACCTCTGTCTTGTCTGGATTTAGTTTCAGTTTGTTCGCCCTCATCCAGACCATTACAGCGGCCAGGCACCGGTTCAGGACTTCGACGGCCTCCTTAGTAGCAGGTGGGAAGGAGTGACAGAGTTGGACGTCATCTGCGTACAGGTGACACCGCACCCCGAAACTCCGGATGATCTTACCCAGCGGCTTCATGTAGATGTTAAACAGCAAGGGGGACAAGATGGAACCCTGAGGAACGCCACAGATCAACGGCTGTGGCGCTGAACAGGAGTCCCCCAGCAACACCTTCTGAGTACGACCCTCCAGAAATGACCGGAGCCACTGCAAAGCAGTGCCCCCAAGACCCATCTCTGCAAGGCGCCCCAGAAGGATACCGTGGTCGACGGTATCGAAGGCCGCTGAGAGGTCCAGGAGCACCAACAGGGACACACTCCCCCTGTCTAGCTCCCGGCGCAGATCATCCACTAAGGCGACCAAGACCGTCTCGGTACCATGTCCCGGTCTGAAACCAGACTGTGCCGGATCCAGAATATCCGTGTCTCTCAAGAATACCTGGAGTTGTGAGGCCACCACGCTTTCCATGACTTTGCCCAAGAAGGGAAGATTGGAAACAGGCCGAAAGTTGTCCAATTTAGTGGGGTCGAGTGATGGTTTCTTCAACAGCGGCTTTACAATAGCCTGTTTTAGGCTCGCTGGAATCTTGCCTTCCCGGAGGGAGGCATTAACCACCACCGTTACCCACTCGGCCAATCCCCCTCTGGCCTCCTTCAGAAGCCAGGATGGGCAGGGGTCTAGGATGGACGTGGTGGGTCTCATTCCTCCAAGTATCCTCCAACACACTCTCTTGATACATTATTTGCAGTATCTCACTTGTCTAGATTCCAACAGACGTCACAACCTCTGAGGATGCCTGCCATAGATGTGGGCGAAACGTCAGGAGAGAATGCTTCTGGAAGATGGCCAGACAGCCCGGAAAACTCACAGCAACCCAGTGATTCCAGCCACGAAAGCCTTGGACAACACTTTCTTTTGATACATTATTTGCAGTACCTCACCTGCCTAGTTTCCAACAGACCTCATAACTTCTGAGGATGCCTGTCATAGATGTGGGTGAAACATCAGGAGAGAATACTTCTGGAACATGGCCAGATAGCCCAGGAAACTCACAGCAACCCAGTGATTCCAGCCACGAAAGCCTTTGATAACACATTAGACCTCACAACTTCTGAGGATGCCTGCCATAGATGTGGGTGAAATGTCAGGAGAGAATGCTTCTGGAACATGGCCACATAGCCCAGAAAACTCACAGCAACCCAGTGATTCCAGCCATGAAAGCCTTGGACAACACATTCTCTTGATACATTATTTGCAGTACCTCACTTGTCTAGATTCCAACAGACCTCACACCTTCTGAGGATGCCTGCCATAGATGTGGGCGAAACGTCAGGAGAGAATGCTTCTGGGACATGGCCGGACAGCTCGGAAAACTCACAGCAACCCAGTGATTCCAGCCGTGAAAGCCTTGGACAACACATTTTCTTGATACATTATTTACAGTACCTCACTTGCCTAGTTTCCAACAGACCTCACAACCTCTGAGGTTGCCTGCCATAGATGTGGGCAAAACGTCAGGGGAGAATGCTTCTGCAACATGGCCAGACAGCCCGGAAAACTCACAGCAACCCAGTGATTCCAGCTATGAAAGCCTTGGACAGCACATTCTCTTGATACATTATTTGCAGTACCTCACTTGACTATTTTCCAACAGACCTCACAACCTCTGAGGATGCCTGCCATAGATGTGTCCATGCAGCCCGGAAATCTCACAGCAACCCAGTGATTCAGCCACAAAAGCCTTCGACAATACACCTTGATTAGCATTGGACAGTCTTGCAGCTTCAAAGCCTGGCTGCTTCCTGCCTGGGGGAATCCTTCGTTGGGAGGTGTTAGCTGGCCCTGATTGATACTTGTCTGGAATTCTTCCACCCTGGACATCATTCCACAGGTGTTTCCAACAGACCGCTCAACCTCTGAGGATGCCTGTCATAGATGTGGGCGAAACGTCAGGAGAGCATGCTTCTGGAATATGGCCAGGCAGCCCAAAAAACTTACAGCAACCCAGTGATTCCGGCCACAAAAGCCATTGACAATCCACCTCTGAAATGTTCACCTGGAACCTGTTTGTCTACCTGCCCTTAACTTCCAAGTCCACCTATTGGGCATCGTTTTACAGAAACGTAGTGAGACAGGTCTGGCCTGCGAGATGGCTCTGAGCGTCCTTTGAGGCTTGGCAAGAATGGCCAAAGGCGGTCAATCGGTTTCCCGTACGGCTTTGCAAAAGGGACGGAAATGCTTCTGAGGGGTTGTTGTGAATTTTCCAGTCTGCCTGGCCATGTTCCAGAAGCATTCTCTCCTGACGTTTCGCCTGTATCTGTGGCAGGCATCCTCAAAGGTTGTGAGATCTGTTGGAAACTAGGAAAACTGGGTTTATATATCTGTGGAATAATGTCCAGGGTGGGGGAAAGAAGTCTTGTCTGTTGGTGATAGGTTTAAATGTTGCAATTGGCCACCTTGGTTAGCACTGAATGGCCTCGCAGCTTCAAAGCCTGGCTGCTTCCTGGCAGGTTTATATACCTGTGGAATGATGTCCAAGGTGGGTAAAAGAACTCTCCAAGGCTTTCATGACTGGAATCACACTGGGTTTCAGTGAGTTTTCTGGGCTATGCGGCCATGTTCCAGAAGTATTATCTCCTGACATTTTGCCCACATCTATGGCAGGCATCCTCAGAGGGAAGGAGAGAAGGAAGGAAGGAGATAAAGAAGGAAAGAAAGAAGGAAAGAAAGAAGGGTAGAGAAGGAAGGAAGGAGAGAAGGATGGAGAGAAAGAGGGAAAGAATGAAGGAAGGAAGGAAGGAAGGAAAGAAAGAAAGAAGGAAAGAAAGAAGGGTAGAGAAGGAAGGAAGGAGAGAAGGAGGGAGAGAAAGAGGGGGAGAAAGAGGGAAAGAATGAATGAAGGAAGGAAGGAAGGAAGGAAGGAAGGAAAGAAAGAAGGTTAGAGAAGGAAGGAAGGAGAGGAGGAGGGAGAGAACGAGGGGAAAGAAGGAGGGAAGGAGAGAAGGAAAGAAAGGTAGAGAAGGAAGGAAGGAGAGGAGGGAGAGAAAGAGGGAAAGAAGGAGGGAAGGAGAGAAAGAAGGAAAGAGAAGGGTAGAGAAGTAAGGAAGGAGAGAAGGAGGAGAGAACGAAATAAAAAAAGTGAAAGAGGGAAGGAAGGAGAGAAGGAACTAAAGAGGGAAGGAAGGAAGGAAGGAAGGAAGGAAGGAAGGAAGGAAGGAAAGAAACAAGGAAGGATGGAACCAAAGAGTAAAGGAAGTGAGAAAAAAACAGGTAGAGAAAGAAGAAAGAAGAAGGGAAAGAAAAAGAGGGAAGGAAGGAAAGAGGAAGGAAGGGGAGAAGGAACGAAAGAGAGAAAGAGGGAGAGAAGAAAGGAAGGAAAGAGACAAGGAAGGATGGAACCAAAGTGTAAAGGAAGTGCGAAAAGAAATTGGTAGAGAAGGAAGAAAGAAGAAGTGGGGAGAAAAAGAAGGAAGGAAAGAGGGAGGGAAGGAAGGAGAGAAAGAAAGAAGGAGAGAAAGAGGGAGGGAAGGTTGGCCACAGCAACGCGTGGCGGGTACAGCTAGTAAACAAATAAATAAATAAACAAACTCTTGTCTGCTCGAGACCAGTGTGAATGTTTCCATTGGCCACCTTAATTAGCATTTAATGGCCTAGCAGTTTACAAGGTGTGGCTTCTTACTGCCTGGGGGCATCCTTTGTTGCGAGGTGATTAGCTGTCCCTGATTGTTTCTTGTCTGGAGTTTCCCTGTGTTTGAATGTTTTATGATTTTTGAGTTATTTTTAATACTGGGAGCCAGATTGTGTTCGTTTTCATGGTATCTTCCTTTCTGTTGACATTGTCCACCTGCTTCTTGTGGATTTCAGTGGCTTCTCTGTGTAGCCTGACATGGTGGTTGTGAGAGTGGTCCAGCATTTCTGTGTTCTCCAATAATATTTTGCGTCCAGGTTGGTTCATCTGGTGCTCAGCTATGGCTGACTGATGATGTGTCCATCTCTGAGACTGAGAAAGAGTGCCTTGACTTGGATTCTCAACCAGCTCACGTTCTCCTCCCACAAATCCCTGGTTTCCCTCCATGCTTTCTCTCTCTCATGCGCCGTATTACTATACTTTGGGGAGCAGAGAAGCTGTCTGCTTCGCTGCGCTTTGAACATGTTGCTAACAGGCAAACGGACAGCAAACAGCTCGCAGGGAAAGCGGGTGGGGAGGTCTCTCTCGTCGTCCCGGGAAGCTCTAATATCCTCCTAAATGGTCTTTGTGGTGAAGAGAAAACAAGCCCTGGTGGACCTCGCTGGGCCAAAAACCTGGAGAGTTGGACGCCCGCCGACGGGATATATTTTCCTTATTGTTTGGCCCCACGCCGTCAATAACCATTTAGAGGCTCAAAGTAATCCACCGAGGGAAGAAGAAGACCTCGCCACCTGATTTTTGGAGACAGTTGGGGCTTCCAGTGTTGAGCAAAATCCAAATGGTCTTTATATGTTGAGGTTGGTCTTGCTCTTCTTTAGAGGTTGGTTCTGGGGATTTGCAGACTCTTCGGAATTGTAATGTGGGTTTTGTTTAATGACGAGGGAAGATATCTTGCAGACCACTTGACTATTGCTGTTGGCTTCATCATGTGCAGTGTAGATATTCATGGTCTGGACCAGTAGTTCCCAAACTTTTTTTTGACCAAGGACCACTTTGACCAGGGACCACTTGAACAGGGGCCACTTTGACCGGAGACCACTTGACCAGGGACCATTTGAACAGGGACCACTTTGATGAGGGACCACTTGAACAGGGATCACGTTGACCAGGGACCACTTGACCAGGGACCACTTGACCAGGCACCACTTTGACCAGGGACCATTTGACCAGGGACCACTTTGATGAGGGGTCACTTGAATAGTGACCACTTTGACCAGGGACCACTTGATCAGGGATGACTTTGACCAGGGAACACTTCACCAGGGATGACTTTGATCAGGTACCACTTGGACAAGGGACCACTTGATCAGGGATCACTTGACCAGGGACCACTTTGACCAGGGACAACTTGACCAGGCACCACTTTGATCAGGGACCACTTGACCAGGGACTACTTTGACCAGGGACCACTTGACCAGGGATCACTTGACCAGGCACCACTTGATCAGGGACCACTTTGACCAGGGACCACTTGACCAGGCACCACTTTGATCAGGGACCACTTGACCAGGGATGACTTTGACCAGGGACCACTTGACCAGGGACCACTTTGACCAGGGACCACTTTGACCAGGGACCACTTTGACCAGGGACCACTTTGACCAGGGATCACTTTGACCAGGGACCACTTTGACCAGGGATCACTTTGACCAGGGACCACTTGACCAGGGATCACTTTGACCAGGCACCACTTTGACCAGGGATCACTTTGACCAGGGACCACTTGACCAGGGACCACTTTGACCAGGGACCACTTTGACCAGGGACCACTTTGACCAGGGATCACTTTGACCAGGGACCACTTTGACCAGGGACCACTTTGACCAGGGACCACTTTGACCAGGGATCACTTTGACCAGGGACCACTTGACCAGGGACCACTGTGTATTCAATGTGTTGTCAAGCTCAACTCATATTTTCAAACCTTGGAATGAAAATACATTACATGTCCCATCTCCATGTAACCGGTATCCATAGCTTTGTGTATCCACACCCAACACAATATATCTCCTCCAGGCATTTCCTGACAGGACAATATGGCATTCTAGGACTAGATGTTCTTCATTACAGTAGGGATTTCTGTTACCCATGGTTCTCCGTATCCACACTGAATCCAGGAACGTGTTTCTTGTGGATATGGGGGTTGAACGATGCAACACAACATAACGTTATTCTCTTGGGAGATGGATTTGGGGGAAAGGGGGGATCCTTGTTTTTATGATAGCCCAGTCATTACCTAGACCGAAATCGCGTGGACCGGTTCTGTGTGTATTGCTCCCCGTTCTACTCCTCAACTCCCCATCTCTTATGGATGCATAATGCATGACAAGGAGAAGGAAAAGTGGGGGGAAATAATTAAAGTCAGAACTGCAAGCGCTGCGTGGTCGCATTCATTGCAAAATCTGGGTCAGCCGGCAGAGAAGGAGAATGTGGGGAGAGGAAGGGGAGTTTTGGGGGGTGACAACACTGCAATGTAACATTGAGAGAGAGAGAGAGAGAGAGAGAGAGAGAGAGAGGAGGGGGTGAAGGAGGAGGAGGACTTGAGAAATGTGGGCACCAGGAAACGTGCGGCAAATAGTTGGAAACGGGCCGGAATCCTACTTCAACTGCTTAATGCATAGTCAACCCGCTGCATTTGTTAGGATTCCTACAATGTGGGGAAAATTAAGAATCACGTTTTTAATCAGAGAGAACGCCTCCTTAGGAATCTCTAGATCCAACTCTATGGCCAACTCCTGTCCTACCAGGGTCTCTTGGTAGTACAGAATGAGTGGAAGAAAGACCTAGTTCTGTCGAGAATGATGAGGAGACGAGCCATCTGCTGTTTTTAATGCACTTGGCATCTTAAGCAAGCACGGAAGGGGAAGGCCGATGTTTCCTGAGAAGCGATATGTGGAATAAGCTCTCTCCATGATCCAAACCTGGTGCCGGTCTCCTCCAACATCTTAGAAGTTGAGATCTTCCATCAGAAGCCTATTGACATTTGGGGTAAAGCAAACAGTGTCCAGGAATGGGGATGTTTTGTGGTGTCCTAATTCTGGGTTGGTGTCCCCCAAAGCGGTCACAGAATCATAACAGGAGAAGGGTTCCACAGAATCTTCAAATCCACCTTTTAGTTGGAGGAGGAACTTGTTGCTCCAATATCCCAAACAGGTGGCCGTCCATCATCCTGAGCTGGTCTTCTCTAATGTTGTGGAGATCAAGATCTTCCTTAAGAGACCTCCTGACTTTTTGGGGAAAGCAAACAGTGCCCAAGAACTGAGATGTTTTGATGGTCTTCATTCTGGTTGGTCTTTCTGAAGTTATCGCAGAATCATAGCTAGAGTCTTCTAATCCAATCTCTAGTTGGACAAGGAACCCATTGCTCAAATATCTCAGACAGGGGATGTTTTGTGGTGTCCTAATTCTGTGTTGGTGTCCCCAAGAGCAGTTACAGAATCATAACATGAGAAGGGCCATCCAGCATCCTGAGCTGGTCTTCTCCAACGTCTTGGAGGTCAAGATCTTCCTTAAGAGACCTCCTGACTTTTTTGGGGAAAGCAAACAGTGCCCAAGATCTGGGACATTTTGGTAGTGTCTTCATTCCTGGTTGGCCTTTCTGAAGGTATCGCAGAATCATAGCCAGAGTCTTCTAATCCAATTTCTAGTTGGACAAGGAACCCATTGCTCAAATATCCCAGACAGGGGATGTTTTGTGGTGTCCTGATTCTGGGTTAATATTCCCAAAAGCTGTCACAGAATCATAACACGAGAAGGGCTCCACAGAGTTTTCAAATTCACCTTTTAGTTGAAGGAGGAACTTGTTGCTCCAACATCCCAGACAGGTGGCCATCCAGCATTCTGAGCTGGTCTTCTCTAACGTCTGGGAGGTCAAGCTCTTCCTTAAGAGACCTCCTGACTTTTTGGGGAAAGCAAACAGTGCTCAAGAACTGAGATGTTTTGATGGTCTTCATTCTGGGTTGGTCTTTCTGAAGTTATCGCAGAATCATAGCCAGAGTCTTCTAATCCAATCTCTAGTTGGACAAGGAACCCATTGCTCAAATATCCCAGACAGGGGATGTTTTGTGGTGTCCTGATTCTGGGATAATATTCCCAAAAGCGGTCACAGAATCATAACATGAGAAGGGTCCCACAGAGTCTTCAAATTCACCTTGTAGTTGGAGGAGGAACCAGTTGCTCCAATGTCCCAGAGAGGTGGCTGTCCAGTATCCTGAGCTGGTCTTCTCCAACATCTTGGAGGTCAAGCTCATCCTTAAGAGACCTCCTGATCTCTTGGAGATCTTGGAGAGATCTTCAGCCTTTTCCGCCAAGGGGGTTCCCCAGACCATCAGAAACAGTTGGAGGAGGAACCTATTGCTCCAAAATCCCAGACAGGTGGCCATCCAGTATCCTGAGCTGGTCTTCCCCAACATCTTGGAGGTCAAGATCATCCTAAAGAGACATCCTGATCTCTTGGAGATCTTGGAGAGATCTTCAGCCTTTTCTGCCAAGGGGGTTCCCAAGACCACCGGAAACATATATTTTCTGATGGTCTTTGGTGAACCCCTTGGAGGCCCCCTCGGACCCCCCCCCCCAGGAGTCCCAACCCCTAGGTTTAGAAACACTGAACTATAGGGTCATGCTGGATGACCTACAGAGTCCAGGAAAGGACATATTCATGAAATCCATGGATAATCAAATATTCTCATTCTTCATCCATTCTGGACTCTCCATCCACTTTCATTCTGTCTCAACTCATTCTGTCAAGAGGAACAGAAATTCCCTGGACCGTCAGCCAACGATGTGGGGCTGCTTAATCAAAGTGAGGTCCTTTGGTCAAGCCGTTGCTGTTTAGCTCTTCTTCTTGGAGTTCTAATTCCTTTCTGATAAAATATTCCAGAGGCCGGACTCGGGGCCATCTGGCAGAAGTAGCCAGAGCTTCCTGCTTTCTTGCAATCCAGGCATTCTCATGGAAGCGGGGAGGGCAAGAGAGGAAGGAAGGAGTGGAATGGGAGGAGGCAATGCGGGGCAGAAGATGTGGGAAGGAGAAACCAGAGGAGAAGGTTGGGAGATGAGATTCTTATGAGCACACAAAGCAAACCATGGTGCCAAGCACACTGGAGGACTTAGAGATTCCTAAAGAGGTGGTCAACTTCTGGTGAGAATGCTCCTTGTGTCCCTTTGATGGCATTGATGGGTAGTTAACCGCCCTCAAAGTTCTCCTTGGAGTAGTTTATGAGCCCCTCTAACCTCCCTTGTTGCCCACCCCATTCCAGAATCTACTCTTCGTTTGCAAGCCTAGACTTTTTCCAGAGCTCTTTCCAAAGCTTCGGATCCCCTGCGGGAAAACAGCATTTTTAGAAACGAGTCGTAACCCGCATGAGATCGTGAAGGGTTCAACCACCCCCCCTCCCTCCGACTTTTGAACGTATCGCATTACGCTGCATTTTGCATCTTCCCTTCCCTGTGTTCCCTTCACAAAGGCGTGAGATTAAGAACCTATTGAGCAAGTTAAAAGTGACGTGTGGCGTGTAGGAACCGCAATGTGAGCAGAAACAAAATTCACCAGCTAAGCAGATGGAGCTGCTTGTCAAAGCAACGTGTGCGATCCGAATGATGTGGGGTGCGGATTTTGAAATAATGATGTAGAAACATAGGTATCACCCAGATTCGGGATCTGCGGGTATCTCTTATTATTCGTGACGGTCCAGGAAGCTTGTCCTATTGTGAGGGATATTTCCTACCTGAGACCTGGAAAATCTGTTTCTTGAATCTCTTATAGAAGTTTCAGGAGTATCTTACATATTGTTGACTATAAAGCAGAAAACAACAAAATCCAATATTAGTGATCTTTTATCGGGTCATCATCAAAACATCAGTTATGCAAGCTTTCAAGGCAAATCTGTGGTCAATCTCAAGCAGAAATTGATCCCAGTCACATTGGACGACCTAGAGGTCCATAGGGAGATGTTCTTTCAGCTCATGTTGATCATAGGGTCACTAGGGAAGACCTAGAGATTTCTAGAGAGACGTTGCTTCAACTGAAGATGACTGTGGAGTCAAACTCAATGACTTAGAGTTTCCTAAAGAGATGTTCTTCCAGCTGAAGTGGCCCATAGAGTCACACTGGAGGACCTAGAGATTCTTAGAGAGATGTTCTTCCAGCTGAAGTTGATTATAGGTTCACTCTGGAAGATCTAGAGATTTCTAGAGAGATGTTGCTTCAGCTGAAGTTGCCCATATATTCACACTGGATGACCTAGAGATTCTTAGAGAGATGTTCTTCCAGCTGAAGTTGATCATAGAGTCACACTCAAAGACCTAGAGTTTTCTAGAGAAATGTTCCTCCAGCTGAAGATGGACATGGAGTCACACTGGAGGACTTAGAGTTTCCTAAAGAGATGTTCTTCCAGCTGAAGTGGCCCATAGAGTCACACTGGAGGACCTAGAGTTTCTTAGAGAGATGTTCTTCCAGCCAATGTTGATCATAGGTTCACTCTGGAAGATCTAGAGATTTCTAGAGAGATGTTGCTTCAGCTGAAGATGACCATGGACTCACACTGGAGGACCTAGAGTTTCCTAAAAAGATGTTCTTCCAGCTGAAGTTGCCCATAGAGTCACACTGGAGGACCTAGAGATTCTTAGAGAGATGTTCTTCCAGCTGAAGTTGATCATAGAGTCACACTTGAAGACCTAGAGTTTCCTAGAGAAATGTTCCTCCAGCTGAAGATGGCCATGAAGTCACACTGGAGGACTTTCCTAAAGAGATGTTCTTCCAGCTGAAGTTGCCCATATATTCACACTGGGTGACCTAGAGATTCATAGAGAGATGTTCTTCCAGCTGAGGTTGATCATAGGGTCACTCTGGAGAATCTAAAGTTTCTTAGAGAGGTGTTCTTCCAGCTGAGGTTGATCATAGCTTCACTCTGGAAGACCTAGAGTTTCCTAGAGAAATGTTCCTCCAGCTGAAGATGGCCATGGAGTTACACTGGAGGACTTTCCTAAAGAGATGTTCTTCTAGTTGAAGTTGCCCATAGAGTAACACTGGAGGACCTAGAGATTCCTAGAGAGATGTTCCTCCAGCTGAAGATGACCATGGAGTAGCACTGGAGGAACTGCAGATTCCTAGAGAGATGTTCCTCCAGCTGAAGTTGACTGTAGAGTTGCCTTGGAGAATCTAAATGTCTTGGGTAAAAATAATGTTTTTTCACTCATGGGGGTCCTGGGCCCATAACCCCACAAATGTGGAGGGTGTACTGCAGTACTGTAAGAGTAAACCATGCCACCAAACCTTTTACTCAGGCAATTAGCTATAAAGAACAACCAGAAATGAAAGGGGGAAGGCAACTGATAACAACAATATTTCTGTCCTTGGAGGCTGTCATTGGCGACTCTCTTGACGGTGGAGTGGAACAGCAGGAGCAGTTGTGCAGACGTAATTGGATTAAGCCCTGCTGAGCATGAAACAGATTTTCCGTTGGGACTTTGGGGATCTTGTGTGCTGTCTGCAGCAGGTCCCAGGTCCAATCCCTCGAGTCAGAGCCTGCTAAAAACCACAAACCCAACTGGAAACCCAAGGGACGTCCTACCTGTGAGTTCACTGCTGAGAATTCAACAGACCAAGGGTCTAAAAACTCAACACAAGGTAGCTGTCAAACGATGCTTTGGAATCGAAAGAAATCTCAGCAAGATTTTGCGTGACATCTTTCTTTCAGTATGACCCGATATCCATGGGGCATATGTTCCTCAGCTTCTCCATAAATATGTGAAACCACAGGTAGTAGCAAACCCTATTGAAGGAAGGACATTTGGTCGAAGAAAATCATAGGTTTGCGATGGAGGACTTACAAATTGCTCTTGAGGGACCATAGCTGGTTGGATGTGGATAAATGAAACCCGGACCTGTGGATATGGGGTCTGCATGGTACAACTTCTCACAGTTTAGTATAGAATTAGGAAAGATCCTGAAATATAAAGATTATTCAGTCCTAAAGTCATGGGTTTGAGGGCAAAGTAACCCTGAACCTTCCCTAGAAGTTGAAAAACCGAGGCAATGGAGGACCTACAAAATGCTTTTGAGGGACCATAGCTGGTTGGATGTGGATAAATGAAACCTGGACCTGTGGATATGGGGTCTGTATGGAGGACCTACAAAATGCTCTTGAGGGACCATAGCTGGTTGGATGTGGATAAATGAAACCTGGACCTGTGGATATGGGGTCTGTATGGAGGACCTACAAAATGCTCTTGAGGGACCATAGCTGGTTGGATGTGGATAAATGAAACCTGGACCTGTGGATATGGGGTCTGTATGGTACAACTTCTCACAGTTTAGTATAGAATTAGGCAAGATCCTGAAATATAAAGATTATTCAGTCCTAAAGTCATGGGTTTGAGAGCAAAGCAAGCCTGAACCTTCCCTAGAAGTTGAAAAACCGAGGCAATGGAGGACCTACAAAATGCTCTTGAGGGACCATATCTGGTTGGACGTGGATAAATGAAACCTGGACCTGTGGATATGGGGTCTGTATGAAGAACCTACAAAATGCTCTTGAGGGACCATAGCTGGTTGGATGTGGATAAATGAAACCTGGACCTGTGGATATGGGGTCTGTATGGTACAACTTCTCACAGTTTAGTATAGAATTAGGCAAGATCCTGAAATATAAAGATTATTCAGTCCTAAAGTCATGGGTTTGAGAGCAAAGCAAGCCTGAACCTTCCCTAGAAGTTGAAAAACCGAGGCAATGGAGGACCTACAAAATGCTCTTGAGGGACCATATCTGGTTGGACGTGGATAAATGAAACCTGGACCTGTGGATATGGGGTCTGTATGAAGAACCTACAAAATGCTCTTGAGGGACCATAGCTGGTTGGATGTGGATAAATGAAATCTGGACCTGTGGATATGGGGTCTGCATGGAGGACCTACAAAATGCTCTTGAGGGACCATAGCAGGTTGGATGTGGATAAATGAAACCTGGATCTGTGTATATGGGGTCTGCATGGTACAACTTCTCACAGTTTAGTATAGAATTAGGGAAGATCCTGAAATATAAAGATTATTCTGTCCTAAAGTCATGGGTTTGAGAGCAAAGCAAGCCTGAACCTTCCCTAGAAGTTGAAAAACCGAGGCTATCATCGTTTGGACATATCATGGGACGACATGACTATTAAAGGAGGGTGATGCTTAAAAATGGAGGGCTGTAGGAAAAGATGGAAACCACACAAGAAGTGGGTTGAGAAAAGAAGCCTAGATGCTTCTCATTGGTAATCTCACCATAAGTTGATGTTGACTTGTTGGCCAACTCTTGGATTAACCTAACACTATATATTTTGCATGAAAACTGCCCAGGGATTAATGACATCCTCGACGTTAGTTGTTTGTAGGCCCATGGAGGCGTCCACCTTGAGAAACATCATCTCTTGTTGTCCCTGCACCCCCATCGGCTCAGACATCAATATTACATGAGCGCATTAAAGATTTAGACCCAAATGAACCCTGTCTGGTTGGGGAGCAGGAGGCCGGAGGGGAGGGGGGACCCGTTCAGAAACCCGGCTCGGTTTCAAGTTCTCTTTAAGTATTTTTTCTTTCTTTTATGATGCAGCTGTGACAATTAGAAAAATGACACTGCTATTTAAAATGCTGTTCCGTGGCCCTCTTTAATTAAGGCAGCCGCATAATACCAATCTGCTCTCGTTAATGAATTTTTAACCGTCAAAATGAGAATGACATGCAATGGGGGGGGGGGGGATCATTTGGTTTTGACGTGAGAATTCCCTTGAGGGTCCAATGGGTGGGTTTGGTGGGGTGCAAGATCGTTTACACTAAAACATATATATTAATATTTTGAAACAACGGCTCCTAATTTGATTGGGGAAGAAGCTTTGAGTAGATTATTTCTGGGCTGACCTACCATCTATTCTTGGGTATAAGTCAACATGTGTAAGTCTGCCCCATGTGTAAATCAACCCCATGTATAAGTCTACTCCATGTGTAAGTCCACCCAATGTACAAGTCTACTCCATGTATAAGGCTATCCTATCTATAAGTCTACTTAAAGTATAAGTCAACCACATGTACAAGTCTACTCCATGTATAAGGCTATCCTATCTATAAGTCTACTTAAAGTATAAGTCAACCACATGTACAAGTCTACTCCATGTATAAGGCTATCCTATCTATAAGTCTACTTAAAGTATAAGTCAACCACATGTACAAGTCTACTCCATGTATAAGGCTATCCTATCTATAAGTCTACTTAAAGTATAAGTCAACCACATGTACAAGTCTACTCCATGTATAAGGGTATCCTATCTATAAGTCTACTTAAAGTATAAGTCAACCACATGTACAAATCTACTCCATGTATAAGGCTATCCTATCTATAAGTCTACTTCAAGTATAAGTCTACCCCATGTACAAGTCTACTCCATGTAGAAGTCGAACCCATCTACAAGTCTTCTTCATCTATCAGGCTATACTATCTATAAGTCTACTTAAAGTATAAGAACCCCATGTACAAGTCTACTCCATGTACAAGTCAATCCAATCTATAAGTACTTCAAGTTAAGTCTACCTCATGTACAAGTCTACTCCATGTAGAAGTCAACCCCATCTACAAGTCTTCTTCGTGTATAAGGCTATCTTATCTATAAGTCTACTTAAAGTATAAAAATCCCATGTATAAGTCTACTCCATGTACAAGTCAATCCAATCTATAAGTACTTCAAGTTTAAGTCTACCCCATGTACAAGTCTACTCCATCTATAAGGCTATCCTATCTATAAGTCTACTTAAAGTATAAGAACCCCATGTATAAGTCTACTCCATGTACAAGTCTACTCCATGTATAAGTCAATCCCATGTACAAGTCAACCCCATGTATAAGTCTACTCCATGTGTAAGTCTACCTTATCTATAAGTCTACTTCAAGTATAAGTCAATCCCATGTGTAAGGCTATCCCATGTACCAGTCTACTCCATGTACAAGTCAATCCAATCTATAAGTACTTCAAGTATAAGTCTACCTCATGTACAAGCCTACTCCATGTAGAAGTCAACCCTATGTACAAGTCTTCTTCATGTATCAGGCTATACTATCTATAAGTCTACTTAAAGTATAAGTCAACCCCATATACAAGTCTACTCCATGTGCAAGTCAATCCAATCTAAAAGTACTTCAAGTATAATTCTACCTCATGTACAAGTCTACTCCATGTAGAAGTCCACCCCATGTACAAGTCTACTCCATGTATAAGGCTATCCTATCTATAAGTCTACTTAAAGTATAAGAATCCCATGAATAAATCTACTCCATGTACAAGTCTACTCCATTTTTAAGTCAACCCCATGTACAAGTCAAGTCCATGTATAACATGATCGTATCTATAAGTCTACTCCATGTATAAGTCAACCCCATGTACAAGTCAACTCCATGTATAAGTCTACTCCATGTATAAATCAACTCCATGTATTTCTACCCCATGTATAAGTCTACTCCATGTATAAGTCTGCTCCTTGTATAAGTCAATCCCTTATATGTCTACCCATGTATAAGTTTACCCTATCTATGTCTACTTCAAGTATACATTGAGGCAGGTTTGGGGACTAAAATGATGGATTTTGACCTGACCCATGGGAGTCATTATGTAGAGAGCCTCCCTTAGCTGCCAACGCTGCCATTTTCCTACCCAGATATTAAAAATGGCAGAGATGGCACCACCTTAAAGTCCCCAAGTTATGAACAAGATAGGTTCTGTTCTGTAGGTTTGTTCTGAAGTTGAATTTGTTTGTAAGTTGGAACATGATAATAACTCTTCCAGGAGAGGATTTTCCTTCCAAGGAGTACATTCCTCTCACTTCCTGTTGTCTCACCCCTGTTCTTAACTGTGAGTCATTTGTAAGTCGGATGTTTGTAACTCGGGGGCTGCCTATCTATGGGATTCCTCCCAGGACAAACTGCGCTCTCGTCTTTCAACATGCAACTTGAAGAAGGGAGTGGTTCCTTTTTGGATACGAGGAAACATACAGTACTTAACCTCATCCTTGGATAAATTATAGTTTGGGGATAATGGTTGCACTACAGTTTCTAGACTTATATAAAATACTAGCATTGCTGTGGCCCACATGGGAGTTCTGTGTGGGAGGTTTGGCCCAATTCTATCATTGGTGGGATTCAGAATGCTCTGTGATTGTAGGTGAACTATAAATCCCATGAACTACAACTCCTGAATGTCAAGATTCTATCTTCCCCAAACTCTACCAGTGTTCACATTTGGGCATACTGAGTATTTGTGCCAAGTTTGGTCCAGATCCATTATTGTTTGAGTCCACAGTACTCTCTTGATGTAGGTGAACTACAACTCCAAAACCAAAGACACTGCCCACCAAACCCTTCCAGTATTTTCTGTTGGTCATGGGAGAACTGTGTGCCAAGTTTGGTTCAATTCCATTGTTGGTGGGATTCAGAATGTTCTCCGATTGTAGGTGAACTATAAATCCCAGCAACCACAACTCCCAAATGTCAAGATTCTATTTCCCCCAAACTCCACCAGTGTTCACATTTGGGCATATGGAGTATTTGTGTAGAGTTTGGTCCAGACCCATCATTGTTTGTGTCCACAGTGCTCTCTGGATGTAGGTGAACTACAACTCCCAAACTCAAGGTCAATGCCCACCAAACCCTTCCAGAATTCTCTGTTGCTCATGGGAGTTCTGTGTGCCAAGTTTGGTTCAACTCCATCATTGATGGAGTTCAGAATGCTCTTTGATTGTAGATGAACTATAAATCCCAGCAACTACAACTCCCAAATGACAGAAGCAATTTCCCCGCCAACCCCACCAGTATTCAAATTTGGACATTTGTGCCAAATTTGCTCCAGTGAATGAAAATGCATCCTGCAGATCATTATTTACATGGCGATTCACAATGTTAGGGTTATGGTTGGGGGTCACCACAACATGAGGAACTGTATTAAGGGGTCGCGGCATTAGGAAGGTTGAGAACCACTGTTCTAGACCTATATAAAGTACATCCATGTGCAAGGGAAAGACAGATACAGCTGCTAACTTGGCACAGAGGATTTCTACTCTTCCTTTGTCGTCTCAATATCCCCATTAGTGTTTGCGCCAAGCGCCGGTTAATCTAATTAGGGCGCAACAGGTTTCTTGAATTACCAACCTAAGAATATAACCATATTGCAGACGGGACTTCTGCTGCGGCTTCCACAAACGACTTCTGTGGGACTTGCAGTGAAAATGTGGCACTCGGAAGACTCGCTAACTCATTTCGCTGGAAGCTTCTGTGGGCCACCGCCAATGTCTTTAGCAGCAATCGGAAGATGTTGGCTGTTGACCAGAGAAGCGTTGCCTGAAACCAATCCGTTAGTCTTAAAGGTGCCACAAGATGGCTCGATCCGTCCTTTTGAATATGGAAAGAGATTCATGTTGGAACTTTGCCTCAAAGGCAAGCGCAAGGCTTTAGGACTTGGAGTTGTGACTTACGAGTATGAACGTTACTCTTCCGATTGTTGCTGGAGCTTCCTCCTTCCTTTAGGACAGTGGTGAAGGGAGTGGGAAAAAGTTAGTGGTGTCTTGGTTCCTAAAAACATTGAAAATATGTGTTTTCCAATGATCTTAGGCGACCCCTGTGAAAGGTTTGTTCGACCCCCAAGGGGGTTGCGACCCACAGGTTGAGAACCGTTGGGGTCTTGGTTTCCTATGGTATCATCTTATCTCTGTATCATATATTGGTCCTCTGCAGGACATTTTCTTCAGCCAGCCCAAGTGTTTTAAAGCATGTCTTCAAGTTGCATGCTGACTTAATGGCAAATGTTGTAGGAAAGGAATGATCGGAGGTGGTTCAGCCAGTTCCTTTGTCTGAAATATCACAGAATCCTAGAGTTGGAAAAGATCTTGTGGGCCATCCAATTCAACTCCATTCTGTCAAGAAGCAAGAAACTTACTTTCAAAGCACCCCCAACAGATGGCTGTGTAGCCTCTATTTCAAAGCCAAGGAGCCTCCACCACACACTGGGGCAGAGAGTTCCACTGCTGAACAGCTCTCACAGTCAGGTAGTTCTTATCGAATCATAGAATCAAAGAGTTGGAAGAGACCTCATGGGCCATCCAGTCCAACCCCATTCTGCCAAGAAGCAGGAATATTGCATTCAAATCACCCCTGACAGATGGCCATCCAGCCTCTGCTTAAAAGCTTCCAAAGAAGGAGCCTCCACCACACTCCGGGGCAGAGAGTTCCACTGCTGAACGGCTTTCACAGTCAGGAAGTTCTTCCTCATGTTCAGATGGAATCTCCTTTCTTGTCGTTTGAAGCCATTGTTCCATTGCGTCCTAGTTTCCAGGAAAGCAGAAAACAAGCTTGCTCCCTCATCCCAGTAACTTCCTCTCACATATTTATTTATACATGGCTATCATATCTCCTCTCAGCCTTCTCTTCTTCAGGCTAAACATGCCCAGCTCCTTAAGCCGCTCCTCATAGGACTTGTGCTCCAGACCCTTGATCATTTTAGTCACCCTCCTCGGGACACATTCCAGCTTGTCAATATCTCTCTTGAATTGTGGTGCTCAGAATTGGACACAATATTCCAGGTGTGGTCTAACCAAAGCGGAATAGAGGATGGGGAGCAGGACTTGGATCTAGACACTATGCTCCTATTGATGTAGGCCAAAATCCCATTGGCTTTTTTTGCCGCCACATCACATTGTTGGCTCATGTTTAACTTGCTGTCCACGAGGACTCCAAGATCTTTTTCACATGTCCTGCTCTCGAGCCAGGCATCATCATCCCCCATTCTGTATCTTTGCATTTGGTTTTTCCTGCCAAAGTAGAGTATCTTGCATTTGTCACTGTTGAACTTCATTGTGTTAGTTTGGGCCCATCATGTCTCTAATCCAGTGGTTCTCAACCTTCCTAATGCCATGACCCCTTAATACACTACCTCGTGTTATGGTGACCCCCCAACCATAAAATTATTTTTGTTGCTACTTCATAACTGTCATTTTGCTGCTGTTGTGAATCGTAATGTAAATATCTGGTATGGAGGATGTACGTTCATTCACTGGACCAAATTTGGCACAAATGCCCAATATGTCCAAATTTGAATACTGGTGGGGTTGGTGGGGGTGATTGATTTTATCCCGTGGGAGTTGTAGTTGCTGGGATTTATAGTCCACCTACAATCAAAGAGCATTATGAACTCAACCAGCGATGGAATTGAACCAAACTCGTCACACAGAACTCCCATGACCAACAGAAAATACGGGAAGTGTTTGATGGGCATTGACCTTGAGTTTTGGGGTTGTAGTTCACCTACATCCAGAGAACACTGTGGACTCAAACAATGATAGATCTGGACCAAACTTGGCATGAATTCTCAATATGCCCAAATGAGAACACTGGTGGAGTTTGGGGAAAACAGACCTTGACATTTGGGAGTTGTAGTTGCTGGGATTTATAGTCCACCTACCATCAAAGAGCATTCTGAACCCTTTCAATGATTGAATTGGGCCAAACTTCCCACACAGAACCCCCATGACCAACAGAAAATACTGTTTTCTGATGGTCTTTGGTGACCCCTCTGACACCCCTTCGTGACCCCTCCAGTTAAGAAACACTGCTCTAATCTGTTAAGATCATTTTGAATTCTGCTCCTGTCTTCTGGCATATTGGCTCTCCTTCCCAGTTTGGTCCCATCTGCAAACTTGATGGTGATCATGCCTTCTAATCCTTCATCTAAGTCATTAATCAAGATGTTGAACAGAACTGGGCCCAGGAGGGAACCCTCCTGATGACACTCCACTCATCACTTATTTCCAGGATGAACGGGAAGCATTGGGGAGAATCACCCTCTGGGTTCGTTCACTTAACCAATTACAGACCCACCGAACCATAGTTTTGCCTCATCCACATTGGACTAGTTTCCTTGCCAGAAAGTAATGGGGGACCTTGTTGAAGGAAGGCCTTCCAGAAATCCAGGTATATTCAATCCACAGCGTTCCCTGCATCCACCCAGCATGTAACTATATGAAAAAAAAGGGATCAGATGAGTCTGGCATGACTTGTTTTTGAGGAATCCATGTTGACTATTAGCAATGACCTATGGCACTTAGTGATCTCTTGGTGATCTCCTATCCAATCCTATACACAGGATCTGGTGTCTTTGGAGTATGTCAATCCATCTTCCAACCACAGTTCACGAGCCTTTGGTCAAGCAAATGACAGTTGCCTTGCCCCTTTAAGACCAACTTGCTTTGGACAAGTCACAACTGTTGTGTTGGTTGTGTTGGTGTTAGGAAATCGACATTTTGCCCAGCTGCTTTGAGGGCTATGGCTCAGCTTAGAAGACACAGGGCTGTCCCATTGCGGATGAGTTTCTCGCCCCTGCTAATTGAAAACGCCCCAGCGTTAAAGGCCTGGCGCCTGGCATTATTGATCTATCGACAGCTGGCAGAGTGGCCTGACTATAAACAACACAGACCCCTGAAAGCGGCCGAGATAACGACGGGTGGACAGGAGCATGTGTTCTTATTTAATTGGGTTGGAGAGCACGCTTCAGGGAGGACTCCCAAGCTGAAAACGGGACCAGTGTCTAACTGTTCAAATTCTGTTTTGCCACCATCATCATCTTTGGTTTTGCCACCATCATCTTTGGATGTGCCCAAATTGATGCGATGCGGCTTCTGGTCATTTGGATTTGTAGTTCGGAGAGATTCGGGAAGACTTGGGCATATTTTGGGGGAATTTAGGAGCCAGATTGTCTTGGAAAATGGGCCTAAACCAGGGGATCATATATTTCTGATGGACACATATTTCTGATGGTCTTAGGAATCCCTTTGGCAGAGAAGGCTGAAGATCTCTCCACCCGTCTTTCTCTTCCGTTTTGGAAACAGACGGTGAATCCTCCTACCAAAAGCCCTCCTCCTATAAATCCCTGCAACTAAAACTCCCAAATGACCTTCAAACCTCACCAGTATTCAAATTTTGATGTATCAGGTACTTGTGCCAAATTTGGTCCAGATCCATCGTTGTTTGAGTCCACAGTGCTCTCTGGATGTAGGTGAACTACAACTCCCAAACTCAAAGTCAATGCCCACAAAATCCTCCCAGTATTTTTCCGTTGGTCATGGGAATTCTGTGTGCCAAGTTTGGTTCAGTACAGTCATTGGTGAAGTTCAGAATGCTCTTTGATTGTAGGTGGACTATAAATCCCAGCAACTACAACCCCCAAATACCAAGGTCTATTTCTTCCAAACTCCACCAGTATTCTCATTTGGGCATATTGAGCATTCGTGCCAAGTTTGGTCCAGATCCATCGTTGTTTGAGTCCACAGTGCTCTCTGGATGTAGGTGAACTACAACTCCCAAACTCAAAGTCAATGCCCACCAAACCCTTCCAGTATTTTCTGTTGGTCATGGGAATTCTGTGTGCCAAGTTTGGTTCAATTCCATCGTTGGTGAAGTTCAGAATGCTCTTTGATTATAGGTGGACTATAAATCCCAGCAACTGCAACTCCCAAATGACAAATCAAAACCCCCAACCCAACCCCAACAGTATTCAAATTTGGGCGTATGGTCTGTTGAATGAAAACCCATCCTGCATATCAGATATTTACATCACGATTCACAACGGTCACAAAATAGCAGTTGTGAAGTAGCAACAAAAATAATGTTATGGTTGGGGGTCACCAGGGTGGGACAAAGGACTCTTGTCTGCTGTAGCTAAGTGTGAATGCTTCAACTGACCATCTTGACTAGCATTTGATAGCCTGGAAGTGCCTGGAGCAATCTTTTGTTGAGAGGTGATTAGATGTCCCTGATTGTTTTCCCTCTGCTGTTTTGCTGTTTTAATTTTAGATTTTTTTTCAATACTGTTAGCCAGATTTTGTTCATTTTCATGGTTTCCTCCTTTCTGTTGAAATTGTCCACATGCTTGTGGATTTCAACAGAGAGGAAACAAACAAGGACATCGAATCACCTCTCAACAAAAGATCCAGGCACTTCCAGGCTATCAAATGCTAATCAAGGTGGTCAGTTGAAACAATCACACCTCACTCCAACAGACAAGAGTCCTTTGTCCCACCGTGGTCTTTCCACAGATATATAAACCCTTTTTCCTAGTTCCAACAGACCTCACTACCTCTGAGGATGCTTGCCATAGATGCAGGCCAAACGTCAGGAGAGAATGCCTCTAGAACATGGCCATATAGCCCGAAAAAACCTACAACAACCCAGTGATTCCGGCCATGAAAGCCTTCGACAATACATTCAAAGTATAGTTTTCAAGCTGTAGAGAGAGAGAGAGGAGTTGTAGTTTGAGCGTTAGATTGTAATGTTGGAGACCATGGTTCAAATCCCTTCTTGGCCATGGTAACCCACTTGGGTGAATCCCACTCTCTCAACCTCAAAGCAAGGCATTTTAGAAGGAATTATTCTTGGAGGTAGTGAGATCTGTTGGAACTAGGAAAATGGGTTTATATATCTGTGGAAACACCAGGGTTGGACAAAGGACTCTTGTCTGCTGGAGCTACGTGTGAATGTTTCAACAATTTCAACAGAAAGGAGGAAACCATGAAAATGAACAAAATCTGGCTAACAGTATTTAAAAAACTCTAAAATTAGAACAGCAAAATAGCAGAGGGAAAACAATCAGGGACATCTAATCACCTCTCAACAAAAGATTGCCCCAGGCACTGCCAGGCCATCAAATGCTAATCAAGGTGGTATTTTAGAAGGAATTATTCTCAGAGGGTGGTGTCAACGTTCAGGTGAATGTCCAGGCTTGTTCCCAATGTCTTGTACTTTGTATGCGAGACCCCAAATCTGGCCCTCGTCTTCTTCCAAAGGCGACACAATGGGTTGCGATGTGCTCTCGCTCTGTCTGCAAAGGGAATGCGGCTCGAGAACTGACAACGGCAACTGAGGCCTAATCCGGATGCCGCGCACACGAGGCTCCGAGCGAGCGGCGAGGGGTGGAAACCGCTAACTTGGCAACTAAGCCGGAGATAAAATTACTCGAGCTGAAGTAATTATGTCGACGTATCCTGCGGTAACCCTATCTCCTAACTAGGGCTTAGCCGCAGAAACAGAGTCTGCCGAAAACGGTTGGGGTTCGGTTTGTCGATGACCCTGTTTCGAAAAAAGGGGATCCTGGGAGGTGTAGTTTGATGCGGACAGAGAGGGCGAAAGACCTTGTCGAAGTCCCAACTTCTGGGGTCCCATAGCATCAAGCCGCAGAGGCTGGAGTGGCATCAACCAGCATTAAGTCTATGGTGCAGATGTACCTAATGGAGACTCCTTTCAGGGGAGCTCTCCAAGGTGCTGAACGCCAGACCCAAATGAATGTGAGCCTTTTGGATAGTTCCTCTTAAGACTCAATGTGGATGTAACCACCCATAACAACACTCAAGCCACCAGCAAAACAAATAAAGGAAACAATAGGTTGTTGTGAATTTTCCGGGCTGCCTGGCCATATTCCAGGGTGGAAGAATTCCAGACAAGAATCTATCAGGGCCAGCTAATACCTCCCAACAAAGGATTCCCCCACGGAGGAAGCAGCCAGGTTTCAAGGCTATTCAATGCTAATCAAGGTGTATTGTCAAAGACAGAATCACTGGGTTACTGTGAGTTTTCCGGGCTGTATGGCCATGTTCCGGAAGCATTCTCTCCTGACGTTTCACCTGCATCTATGGCAGGCATCCTCAGAGGTTGTGAAAGTCTGTTGGAAACTGGGCAATAATGTTCAGGGTGGGAGAAAGAACTCTTGCCTGTTGGAGGCAATTGGCTACCTTGATTAGCATTGAATGGCCTAGCAGTTTCAAGGTCTGGCTTCTTACTGCCTGGGGGAATCCAATACTTTGGATTTTTAAAAAATGAAAATAAAGCCAATCTTTAGTGGAAGTGAAAGTTTAAGTTTGTCTCAATTTGCTTTGGCCTGCTGTATTTCAATGTTAACACAGAGTTTATGGTATGGTATAGTATAGGGTCAATTTGGACTATTTTTTAATACATTGTAACTCTCAAGCAACCAGAAACTATATTTATCCCCATGGGTCCCAGTTAACAGAGAGTCTACTGCAAGTATGGATTAATCCAGGTTCGGGGGCTGGCTATGGCCCCTGGGCTTTTTTCCCTGGCCTTCCTCTATCACACCATCCTATCCTTCCGTCCTTCCGTCCTTCCGTCCTTCCGTCCTTCCGTCCTTCCGTCCTTCCGTCCTTCCTTCCTTCCTTCCTTCCTTCCTTCCTTCTCTTTCCTTCCTTCTCCCATTCCTCCCTCCCTCCCTTCTCTTTCTCTTTCTCCCTTCCCTTCCACCCTTTCATCCATCCTTCCCTCTTCCTTCCCTCCTTCCCTCTCTCTTTGTCCTTCCTTCATTCCTTTCTTCCCTTTTTGTCTTTTCTTGCTTCTCCCTTCCCTCCCTCCATTCTTTCCCTGCCTTCCTTCTTTCTTTTTCCCTCCTCCTTCCCTCTCCCTCCCTTACCTCCTTCTTTCTCCCTTCCTCCTTCCTTCATTCCCTCTTTCCCTCCCTCCTTTCCTCTCTGACTTTCTCCTTCCTTCTTTCCCTTTTGCCTTTCCATCCTTCTCCCTACCCTCCTTCCATTCTCTTCTACCCTTCCTTCACTTCTTTCATTCTCGTCCTCCCTCCCTTCTCTTTCCCTCCCTCTTTCTCCCTTTCTCCCCTTCCACCCTTTTGTCCTTCCTTCCTTCTCTCTTTCCTCCCTCCTTCCCCCTCTCTCTTTCTCCTTCCTTTTTGTCTTTCCTTCTTCCTTTCCTCCCTCCATTCTCTTCCACCCTTCCTTAATTCCATCATTCTCCTCCCTTCCTCCATTCTCTCCTTCCTCCCCTTCCACCCTTTCGTCCTTCCTTCCTTCCCTCTTTCATCCCTCCTTCCCCCTTGCTCTTTCTTCTTCCTTTTTGTCTTTCCTTTCTTCTTCTTTTCCTCCCTCCATTCTCTTCCACCCTTCCTTAATTCCATCATTCTCCTCCCTTCTTCCATTCTCTCCTTCCTCCCCTTCTACTCTTTCGTCCCTCCTTCCTCCTCTCTCTTTCTCTTTCCTTTTGTCTTCCTTCTTCCTTTCCTCTCTCCATTCTCTTCCACCCTTCCTTAATTCCATCATTCTCCTCCCTTCCTCCCATCTCTCCCTTTTTGTCCTTCCTCCTTCCCTTTCTCGTTCTCCTTCCTTCCTTCCCTTTTGTAGTCAATATGGAGTCTAATGGATACACTTTTTCTCTCCCGTCCACCATCTCATCCTGAAACGTTTCCCATCTTTTCTTCACTTTCTGCTTCTGAAAGAGAAGAGGAAGGGGAGGAAAGGGCAGGGAGGGGTCTCGAGGAGAACCCCCTTTTTCTCAGCCCACCCACCCAACTCCGGCCCACCATGCGGCCCCCAAGTTAGAAAGTTTGCCCATACTTTGTCTACTGTATGATCATTATTTTTGAATTTCTGCCACATGTTCAAAGGGTCAACCATACCCACCGATGTTTGTTTACTGTACAACAAAGCCTGTTGTTTATGCCCCGTTTTTGCTCATTCGGAGATGGATCACGTCCTTTTTCCTCCCATTTCTGTGCTTCTCATTCTCTGCCGAATCCTCCGATCCATCAGCCATATTACATTGCCTTTGGCTACCTTTTACCCCAGCGTGGGGTCCTTGGAAAAGCCACGCTTTCCGGCCTCTGTCACCCTGCGGCCGATCACAATTTTGCTTGGGAATATTAAAGCCACAAATCACAACTGTTCACGATTCGGGGAGGGGGGTGGTGGTCACGTAGGGTGGACCAACCTATTTTTCGAAGGCGAAAATGGACCCTTGTCACACTTTCAGAGGCGAGCCCTGGTTTCTCTTTGTTGTGGCAAACTGGCTTGTGGAAATATCCCATCGGCGGGACTACGCCGGAGTTGTTTCTACAAAATTGTACTATATGGAAAGAAACCGCAAAACCCACAATATTATGATTTGGAATCGGTTGTGAGTATGGCTGAGCAAACTATTGTTTGGAAGGAAAGGAGGTTCATCCTGACTTATTGTGTTTATTTATTTATCGTGTCATCAGCAACCAGGCATTTGTATTACATTTTTAACAAAGACAAACTAATAAACAGACAAAACACAGAATTTGCAAGCTTGGTAGTTGATTAAATGTCCTTTGACCAGTATCTGGCCCCTTGGAGTGCCTCTGGTGTTGCCGCAAGAAGGTCCTCCATTGTGCATGTGGCAGGGCTCAGGGTGCATTGCAGCAGGTGGCCAGCGGTTTGCTCTTCCCCACACTCGCATGTCGTGGATTCCACTTTGTGGACCCATTTCTTGAGGTTGTCTCTGCAACTCTTGGTGCCAAAGTGCAGTCTGTTCAGCGCCTTCCAAGTTGCCCAGTGTTCTGTGTGGCCAGGGGGGAGTCTCTCATTGGGCATCAGCCATTGATTGAGGTTCTGGGTTTGAGCCTGCCACTTTTGGACTCTCGCTTGCTGAGGTTTTCCAGCGAGTGTCTCTGTAGATCTTAGAAAACTAATGATGTGCTGGCTGATACCCAAACAGGGGATGTCACTGCCTTGGTCCTTTCACTATTGGCTGCCACTTCCCGGCGGATGTCAGGTGGTGCAATACCGGCTAGACAGTGTAATTTCTCCAGTGGTGTAGGGCGCAGACACCCCGTGATAATGCGGCATGTCTCATGAAGAGCCACATCCACTATTTTAGCATGGTGAGATGTGTTCCACACTGGGCATGCATACTCAGCAGCAGAGTAGCATAGCGCAAAGGCAGATGTCTTCACTGTTTCTGGTTGTGATCCCCAGGTTGTGCCAGTCAGATTTCGTATGATATTGTTTCTAGCACCCACTTTTTGCTTGATATCCAGGCAGTGCTTCTTGTAGGTCAGAGCACGGTCCAGAGTGACTCCCAGGTATTTGGGTGCGTTGCAATGCTCCAGTGGGATTCCTTCCCAGGTGATCCTCAGAGCTCGGGATGCTGGCTTGGTCTTGAGATGAAAAGCACATGTCTGTGTTTTAGATGGGTTGGGGATCAGCTGGTTTTCCCTGTAATAGGCAGTGAGAGCACCTAGAGCTTCGGAGAGCTTTTGTTCAACCATCTCAAAGCTCCCTGCTTGAGCTGTGATGGCACGATCATCAGCATAGATGTCCCTTCTGGCAGTGGCTGGTCATTTGTGTAGATGTTGAACATGGATGGGGCAAGCACTTATTGTGTTGTTGCATGCCAACAGAGATAATTTTGCAAAGTTTTCTGTTTGCAATGAGCATTTTTGTACAATTTTTCACGCACCGGATCTTGTGTTGTGCAAAATATAATATAATATAATATCTATATAAATAAAAAATGTAATGTTCGTTTGTGGGATTAGCATAACTCAAAAACCACTGGACAAATTGACACCAAATATGGACACAAGACACCGAACAGTCCAACGAGTGTCCATCACCCCTTAAAAAATAAAACACACAAAAGTCAACTTAGCTGAACTTTCCTAGTTTGAGTTAGGCTTCCTTTGAAGGAAAGACTTGAAATAAAAAGTATAGAGCAGTGGTTCTCAACCTTCCTTAGTACAGTTCCTCATGTTGTCGTGACCCCCAACCATAACATTATTTTCGTTGCTATTTCACATCTGTCATTTTGCTACTGTTATGAATCATAATGTAAATATCTGATATGCAGGATGTAGTTTCAAATCCCAAATACCCGATATGCCCAAATTTGAATACTGGTGGGGTTGGGGGAGATTGATTTTGTCATTTGGGAGTTGTAGTTGCTGGGATTTATAGTTCACCTACAATCAAAGAGCATTCCGAACACCACCGACAATGGAATTGAACCAAACTTGGCACACAGAACTCCCATGACCAAGAGAAAATACTGGGAGGGTCTGGTGGACATTGACCTTGGGTTTTTTGGAGTTGTAGTTCACCTCCATCCAGAGAGCACTGTGGACTCAAACAATGATGGATCTAGACCAAACTTGGCACGAATACTCAGTATGCCCAAATGCGAACACTGGAGGACTTTGAGGAAAATAGACCTTGACATTTGGGAGTTGTAGTTGCTGAGATTTATAGTTCGCTCACAATGAAATAACATTGTGAGCGATAGAATTGGACCAAACTTCCCACACAGAGCCCCCATGACCAACAGAAAATACTGTATTTTCTGATGTGGTTTGGCGACCCCTCTGACACCCCCTCGCGACCCCCACAGGAGTCCCGACCCCCAGGTTGAGAAACACTGAGATATTGTAACCCTCACAAATTTCAGATTGACCCTTCTAGGGGTTGCGACCCCCAGGTTGAGAACCAGTGGACTAGAGGCAAAGATTACCGTTGAAGAAATGGATGGTGGTGTCATGAGTAGAAGATGGCGTTGCTTGGATTTATTGTAAAATCGTGTTGTAGGAACCATGGGAAGACAAAAGTCAACTTAGATGAACTTTCCTAGATTGAGTTAGGCTTCCTTTGAAGGAAAGGCTTGAAATAAAAAGTATAGGGAATAGGGAATGTATGGGTCTCTCGATGGTGTGATGGACTTTGTAGTTCAACTATATCTTTGGAAAAAGGAGTTCAAGATGCGGAGAAGTCAACTTCTTCTTGCAGTATTTGTCCCCCTCCTACCTGCTTTTAACAGCCTTGGCAATGCTCGGTCTGAAGGCACAGTAACCATAGGAACGGAAAACACACAAGGTAAAGCAGCCTGCGCCCCCCACACTTATGATTTCGACTTTGTTTATGCGTCTTTTTGTAATGTTTTGGCTTTCTCTAGAAAGCCCTTGACTTCTGCCATGCGGGAGTGGTGCTTTTTCTAAAGCCGCCTCTTCCATTCTCTTGGAGGAACACAGTGTGTTTGTGCCGATGAGTGTCGGTGTATTTGTGGAGCAAAATGCGTCCGTGTCCCCCTCCCCAGGCTTGCGTCGATGTTGCAGGCTCGCTTCTCCATTGACCTTCATGCCCGTTAGGATTAGCTTTGTTTCGGTAAGACGTCGGGCTTGCCGTCTTTGGAGAGGAGACTCGGGAATGGTCGGGAACGTTCAGGCCTTCGAGCCTCCCCTGGCCTTTTCCTCCTTTGCTTCTCTTCCTTTCCATCTCCGCAGAAGCCTAAATGCTCCGGGCGTTTTGGCCTACCTTTGTTGACTCGTTTGGGCTTGCAACGAGAAGAGATACGCACCTGATGAGGAAAGTTTGCTTTGCTTTGCGAGCGTCCAAGATGGGTTTGTCACTACCAGACCGAAAATCCAAACACAAGCCAAACGGAGCACTGGATGTCCTCATGCACAGCAGCATTCTTGGTTTTTTTGCTGCGATATTCTCTTTTCTCTACTTTAAGCTCAGTCAGAGTTTCGAGTTTCTGAAAAATACTGGACCCTGAACCTGTTAGATATGTATATGCTAAGAGGTGTGGAAGGGCTCAGGCCATTTGACCAGAGGCAGACTAATCCATTTGGAGAAGTTTAATCTTCCTTTTCAACGTAACGTTGGTAGAGTAAAACACAACAGGAAGGCCGAGCTATAGGATAGCTTGTTTTTAAAAATAAGATATGGTCGGAGTCAAATAACTTACCATCTGTACTTGAGTATAATCCGAACTGAAAATAAGATATTGTTGGAGTCAAATAACTTACTGTCTATCCTTGAGTATAAGCCGAATCGAAAATAAGTTACCGTCGGAGTCAAATAATTCACCGTCTATACTTGGGTATAAGCTGAACTGAAAATAAGTTACCATTGGAGTCAAATAACTTGCCGTCTATACTCGAGTATAAGCCGAACCGAAAATAACTTACTGTCGGAGTCAAATAACTTACCGTTTATACTTGAGTATAAGTTGAAGTGGAAATAAGATACCATCGGAGTCAAATAACTTACCATCTATCCTCGAGTATAAGCCGAACTGAAAATAAGATACCTCCGGAGTCAAATAACTTACCGTCTGTACTCGAGTATAAGCCGAACCGAAAATAGATACCTCCGGAGTCAAATAACTTACTGTCTATACTCGAGTATAAGCCGAACCAAAATTAAGATACCGTCGGAGTCAAATAACTTACTGTCTATACTCGAGTATAGCCGAACCGAAAATAGATACCGCCGGAGTCATATAACTTACCGTCTATACTCGAGCATAAGCCGAACCGAAAATAGATATCGCCAGAGTCAAATAACTTACAGTCTATACTCGAGTATAAGCCGAACTGAATATAAGATTCCGGCAGAGTCAAATAACTTACCGTCTATACTTGAGCATAAGCCAAACCGAAAATAGATACCGCCAGAGTCAAATAACTTACAGTCTATACTCGAGTATAAGCCGAATCGAAAATAAGATTCCGTCAGAGTCAAATAACTTACCGTCTATACTCGAGTATAAGCCGAACCCAAAATGAGATACTGTCGGAGTCAAATAACTTACCGTCTATACTCAAGTGTAAGCTGCCTGGATAAAGGTAACCAGCCAGGCTTTGAAGCTGCAAGGCCATTAAATACTAATCAAGGTGGCTGCTTGCAACAATAACACGTGCCTCAAGCAGACAAGTGTTCTTTATCCCACCCTGGACATCATTCCACAGATATATAAACCCCACTTGCCTCGTTTCCAACCGACCTCACAAGCTCTGAGGGTGCCTGATATAGATGTGAGCGAAACGTCAGAAGAGAATGCTTCTGGAGCATGGCCAGACAGCCTAGAAAACTCACAGCAACCTGGTGATAATAAGATTTCTGTCCTTTATGGCTAGGGAACTAGTAAGGTTTCCTATCTCTTTCTTCTCCTTGGTAGTAGCAGCCACCTTCTGTATGGGATCCGTAAGGGATCCTCAACCCCTTGCCCTTTTCAACCTGGGGAGTTTGCATCAAAGCGACTTCTTGTCTCAACTGTTGGTCTTGGCTTGACCTCTTCCCATTGGGATGAGTCCTAAGCCATCGAAGGAACAGACAGCCCTGGGAGGCAAACACCTTTGAGACGACCACAACGACAACAATTCAGGCATCTCGAAAGCCCCTGTTTGGGCTGCTCTCCCCCTCCATGCCTCTCCGTCTCCAGTTCCCCTTGGGCCATCTCCATCTCCAGACAGGTTAAAAGGCTAATAATGGAGGTCTAGCCTTTGCTCAACTCCCTGACCTGTCTTGTCAAGCGGCTGTGATTTCCAACCAGGGCCTGGATGTTAAATTGGGGAGCTCGCCTTTCTTTGCCGGGAGCCAGTAAATGAGCTGCCTCTTAACCTTGGCCATAGAGTCATAGAGTGATAGAGTTGGAGAAGACCACATGGGCCATCTAGTCCAACCCCCTTCCATGCAGGAAAAGCACAAAGCACTCATGACAGATGGCCATCCAGCCATAATCTTGATGATGATGTTGATGATGTTGATGTTGATGATGATGATGATAGAGTTGGAAGAGACCACATGGGCCATCTGGTCCAACCCCCTGACATGCGGGAAAAGCACAAAGCACGCATGATAGATGGTCATCCAGCCATAATGTTGATGTTGATGTTGTTGATGATGATGATGATGATAGAGTTGGAAGAGACCACACAGGCCATCTAGTCCAACCCCCTTCTATGCAGGAAAAGCACAAAACACACATGACAGATGGCCATCCAGCCATAATGATGATAATGATGATGATGGTAGAGTTGGAAGAGACTACTTGAACCATCTAGTCCAACCCCCTTCCATGCAGGAAAAGCACAAAGCACGCATGACAGATGGCCATCCAGCCATAATCTTGATGATGATGTTGGTGATGTTGATGTTGTCGATGTTGGTGATGATAGAGTTGGAAGAGACCACATGAGCCATCTAGTCCAACCCCCTGCCATGCGGGAAAAGCACAAAACACTCATGACAGATGGCCATCCAGCTTGATGATGATGATAGAGTTGGAAGAGACTACTTGAACCATCTAGTCCAACCCCCTGCCATGCAGGAAAAGCACAAAGCACTCATGACAGATGGCCATCCAGGAATAATGATGATGATGATGATAATGATGAAGATGGTAGAGTTGGAAGACACTACTTGAACCAAATAGTCCAACCCCCTTCCATGCAGGAAAAGCACAAAGCACGCATGACAGATGGCCATCCAGCTATGATGATGATGAAGATGATGATGATGATGATGATAGAGTTGGAAGAGACCACATGGGCCATCTAGCCCAACCCCCTGCAATGCGGGAAAAGCACAAAGCACTCATGACAGATTGCCATCCAGCCATAATGTTGTTGTTGTTGTTGTTGTTGTTGATGATGTTGATGTTGATGTTGATGTTGATGTTGATGTTGATGTTGATGTTGATGTTGATGTTGATGATGATAGAGTTGGAAGAGACCACATGGGCCATCTAGTCCAACCCCCTGCCATGCGGGAAAAGCACAAAGCACGCATGACAGATGGCCATAATGATGATGATGATGATGATGATGTTGATGTTGATGTTAATGATGATGATAGAGTTGGAAGAGACTACTTGAACCATCTAGTCCGGTGGTTCTCAACCTGGGGTCCCCAGATGTTTTTGGCCTTCAACTCCCAGAAACCCTAACAGCTGGTAAACTGTCTGGGATTTCTGGGAGTTGTAGGCCAAAAACATCTGGGGACCCCAGGTTGAGAACTACTGATCTAGTCGAACCCCCTCCCATGCAGGAAAAGCACAAAGCACTCATGACAGATTGCCATCCAGCCATGATGTTGATGATGATGTTGATGTTGTTGTTGTTGTTGATGATGATGATGATAGAGTTGGCAGAGACCACATGGGCCATCTTGTCCAACCCCTGCCATGCAGGAAGAGCACAATCAAAGCACCCCCGACAGATGGCCATAACAACAACAACAACAACAACAATGATCATGATAATAGAGTTGCCAGAGAGACCACATGGGCCATCTAGTCCAACCCCCTGCCATGCAGGAAAAGCACAATCAAAGCACCCCTGACAGTTGGCCAATCAGCCATAATAATGACAACAAAAACAACAACCATGATCATGATAATAGAGTTGGCAGAGAGCACATGGACCATCTAGTCCAACCCCTGCCATGCAGGAAAAGCACAAATCAACCCCAACAGATGGCCATAATAATAATAATAACAGCAACAACAACAATTAATAGAGTTGGCAGAGAGACAACATGGGCCATCTAGTCCGACCCCCTGCCATGCAGAAAAACAAAATCAAATCACCCCCAACAGATGGCCACCCAGTCATAATGATAACAACAACAACAAGAACAATGATCATGATAATAGAGTTGGTAGAGAGACCACATGGGTCATCTAGGCCAACCCCCTGCCACAAAGCATCAGTGACAGATGGCCTTCCAGCCTCTGTTTAAGAGCTTCCAAGGAAGGAGCTTCCGTCACACTCCGAGGCAGAGAGTTCCACTGCTGAACAGCTCCCATAGTCACCTAATGTTCAGGTAGAATCTCCTTTCCTGCAATGTGAACCCATTGCTCTGCTTGTGGTCCACAAAGACTCCTAGATCCCTTTCACAGACCGTTAGATCAGGCGTGGGCAAACTTCAGCCCTCCAGGTGTTTTGGACGTCAACAGTTCAAGTGGTCTCAAAGTGCATTCGTTCATGTCGATGCACCCAAGTGCAGTTCTCCAGTTGCGCGGTTGTTATTGTAGTTGAAGTCCTACAAAACGAATTGGCATTGAAAAAGAATGTGTGCGATTACAGATTCCAAAACCGTCTCCCAAAGCATTGGCTTGTGTTGAGTTGGGCTCCTTCTGGCTTGTCGTGTGTTAAGTGTGCCTTTCCCAGCTGGAGCGGGCGGCCGTTGGCTCCCGTTCAGGAATTCCACATTATCTCCAACCCATTTCCAGCTTCCTCCCAGCAAACAGCTCCGCTTCTGTCTTCCTATGGCTTACATCTGGAAAACGTTACTTCTGGGTGTCGGCCATGAGTGCAAAAACGGACGAGTGAGACAGAGTTGGTTCCTCTTTTAGCTTTCATTCGACTCGCTTGTCAATAGGAACTACAACTCCAAAACTCAAGGTCAATGACCATCAAACCCTTTCAGTATTTTCTGTTGGTCATGGGAGTTCTGTGTGTCAAGTTTGGTACATTTCCATCGTTGATGGAGTTCAGAATGCTCTTTGATTGTAGATGAACTATAAATCCCAGCAACAACTACTCCCAAATGACAAAATCACAATTACCACCAAACCTTTCCAGTATTGTTTGTTGGTCATGGGAGTTCTGTGTGTCAAGTTTGGTTCAATTCAATCATTGGCGGGGTTCAGAATTCTCCTTGATTGTGGGTGAACTATAAATCCCAGCAACTACAACTCTCAAATGTCAATGTCTATTTTCCTCCAAACTCCACTAGTGTTCACATTTGGGCATATTGAGTATTTGTGCCAAGTCTGGTCCAGATCCATAATCGGTGGGGATTGGAATGCCCTTTGATTGTAGGTGATCTATAAATCCCAGCAACTACAACTCTCAAATGTTAATGTCTATTTTCCCCCAGACTCCACTAGTGTTCACATTTGGGCATATTGAGTATTTGTGCCAAGTCTGGTCCAGATCCATCATTGTTTGAGTCCACAATGCTCTCTGGATGTGGGTGAACTACAACTCCAAAACTCAAGGTCAATGACCATCAAACCTTTCCAGTATTTTCCGTTGGTCATGGGAGTTCTGTGCTTGGCGCATGGCAGAATGGTGTGCATGTGCAAGCAAGGAAGAGCGTGTGAGGCTGGAGGGAGGCTCACGTCATCGTGTATCTTCAAGGCATGGTTGTTCTGTGTGAGAAGTTTCGCCCAATTCTATCGTTGGTGGGGCTCAGAATGTTCTATGATTGTAGGTAAACTATAAATCCCAACAACTACAACTCTCAAATGTCAATATCTATTTTTCCCCAAACTCCACTAGTGTTCATATTTGGGCATATTGAGTATTTTTGCCATGTTTGGTTCAGATCCATCATTGTTTGAGTCCACAATACTCTCTGGATGTGGGTGAACTACAACTCCAAAACTCAAGGTCAATTACCATCAAACCCTTCCAGTATTTTCTGTTGGTCATGGGAATTCTGTGTGCCAAGTTTGGTTCAATTCCATCGTTGGGGAGTTCAGAATGTTCTTTGACTTTGGGTGAACTATAAATCCCAGCAACTACAACTCCCAAATGTCAAGGTTTATTTGCTCCCAAACTCCACTAGTGTACACATCTGGGCATATTGAATATATGTGTCAAGTCTGGTCCAGATCCATCATTGGTGGGGATTGGAATGCTCTTTGATTTTAGGTGAACTATACATCCCAGCAACTACAACTTCCAAATGACAAAATCAACCCCCCCTTCCAACCGCACCAGTATTCAAATTTGAATGTCCCCATATGGTGGGTAACACACACTTTTGCCCTGAAAGTGAGGTGGCATTGGGTAGGGATCAGTTGAGTGTGCATGTATTCCAGATTCAGGACCAGCCAAGGTATCCAAGGACCGTTGCTTGCAAGGCCAAGAAACAGTTTCGATTGCAGGCTGGACCGAACGGGAAAAACAGAAATGACATTCCTGTCGGACAGAGGATGACTCAACTGTTTTCTATGCCGATGACTCAGTGTCTCCATAGCTTCGGTGAAGTGGCTTGTTGGGGCTCTTGAGAAAAACACAGAAGTCTTTTGTCCTATATTTGTTTTCCTGTCTCTGCAGCCTGTCAGATTTCTCTACAGCGCAGTCAGGAAACAAGTTGCATGCCAACCAAATGGGGAACCGATGTTCTCCTTGCTTTCTACTGTCTTTTCCTCCATTTCTAAAGGGCTGCATCCATTTTGAGTGGTCAGCAATGGCTCCTACCAAAACCCCAGGGTATGATTTGGTTCTGGAAAGAAATCTAAATATTTACACCTGAACAATGTTCACTTTTGGGGCTCCCCAGGTGGGCCACCCTACTGCATTCTGGGCAATTTATTTATTTATCGTGTCATCAGCAACCAGACCATTGTATGACATTTCTAACAGAAGAAAACAAACAAACATAAAAAATCCCACAAATTTTGCAAACTTGGTAGTTGATTAAATGTCCTTTGAGCAGTATCTGGCCACTTGGAGTGCCTCTGGTGTTACTAGAAGGTCCTCCATTGTGCATGTAGCAAGGCTCAGGTTGCATCACAACAGGTGGTCAGTGGTTTGCTCTTCTCCACACTCGCATGTCGAGGATTCCACTTTGTGGCCCCATTTCTTGAGGTTGGCTCTGCATCTCGTGGTGCCAGAGCGCAGTCTGTTCAGCGCCTTCCAAGTCGCCCAGTCTTCTGTGTGCCCATCTGTGTCTCTCATCTGGTATTACCCACGGATTGAGGTTCTGGGTTTGAGCCTGCCACTTTTGGACTCTCGCTTGCTGAGGTGTTCCAGCGAGTGGAACACCTCAGCAAGCTCAGGAAGCTCAGGTCGCTGCTGCCAGCAAACAGGCCTTTTTCCATCTACGACAAGCGAGGCAACTGGCACCTTACCTGTCGGATGAGGCTCTGGCAACAGTCATCCATGCCATGGTCACATCTAGGCTGGACTATTGTAATGCCTTGTATGTTAGCCTTCCTATTTCTACGACCCAAAAGCTCCATATTGTCCAGAATGCTGCAGCCAGGTTACTCACAAAAACGCCCATGAGATGCCATATAACACCAGTGCTGCGGCATCTACACTGGCTCCCAGTTGAGTATCGTGGTTTGTATAAGATGCTGGTCCTGACCTTGAAAACTTTATAAAGCCAGGGCCCATTGTATCTTAGAGACCGTCTCTCCTTCTACCATCATCGGAGATCGCCACGAACATCTCAACGTGATTTGCTCTGTTTACCGGGTCCTAGGGAAGTGTGCTTGGAAAGCACCAGACGCAGGGCCTTCTCTGTATCTGCCCCTGCCTTGTGGAATTCCTTGCCTCCCTATTTGAGAGCCCTACGTGACTTGGAGCATTTTATCCTAGCACTTAAGACCTGGCTTTTTATCAGAGCATTTGATCCATGTTAATTTTAATATTTGTATGTATGTGTTTTATCCTGTATAATTTCTGCACTGTAAATCGCCTGGAGCATCTTGGATGTAGGGCGATTAATAAGTAATTAAAGATGATGATGATGATGATGAGTGTCTCTGTAGATCTTAGAAAACTATTTCTTGATTTAAGTCGTTGGCGTGCTGGCTGATACCCAAACAAGGGATGAGCTGGAGATGTCATTGCCTTGGTCCTTTCACTATTGGCTGCTACTTCCCGGCAGATGTCAGGTGGTGCAATACCGGCTAAAGAATGTAATTTCTCCAGTGGTGTAGGGCGCAGACACCCCGTGATAATGCGGCATGTCTCATTAAGAGCCACATCCACTGTTTTAGCATGGTGAGATGTGTTCCACACTGGGCATGCATACTCAGCAGCAGAGTAGCATAGCGCAAGGGCAGATGTCTTCACTGTATCTGGTTGTGATCCCCAGGTTGTGCCAGCCAGCTTTCGTATGATATTGTTTCTAGCACTCACTTTTTGCTTGATGTTCAGGCAGTGCTTCTTGTAGGTCAGAGCAGGGTCCAGAGTGACTCCCAGGTATTTGGGTGCGCTGCAATGCTCCAGTGGGATTCCTTCCCAGGTGATCCTCAGAGCTCGGGATGCTTCTCTGTTCAGATGAAAGGCACATGTCTGTGTTTTAGATGGATTAAGGATCAGCTGGTTTTTCCTCTAATGGGCAGTAAGAGCACCCAGAGCTTCGGAGAGCTTCTATTCAACCATGTCAAAGCTCCCTGCTTGAGCGGTAATGGCACGATCATCAACATAGATGAAACTCTGTCCCTTCTGGCAGTGGCTGGTCATTTGTGTAGATGTTGAACATGGACACTCAGCCAACTGCGCCACAATCCCACCACAATCCCAGTAACAACCTGGCTGCTGCCCATTGGACCATCTGGAATTTTTGAGCCGTTTTCAAGGGCAGCCCCACGTAGAGTGCATTACAGTAATCCAGTCTAGAGGTGACTAAGGCATGGACCACCCTGGCCAGATCCATCTCTTTCCAACAAGGAAGTTATTTTGGAAGGGCAAGCCTTTCTCAGTTGATGAGACTCTTGATTTCTGAAGTCACAACGTGGCTATTGGAGCAACCTGTTGACTGCTACAAGCGAGGTGTTAACAGTTACATAAAAGACGGGAGAACTGTGTGTCCCGAGGTGGAACCCATGGAGAGAAGAAGTACTCAGAACTGGGCCAAGTTGCATTGCTCTTCGTCCACAGGAAGTGGGTCAGGGGACATCTTGAATGAACGCCCCTCGTAGATCTCATTTTTGCTTGTCTTTCTCCCCTTGTTTTGGAGGTGGATGGTTTTGTAGCCACAATCTGGGGCAGTTTTCTTGTTGTTTGGATGCTTTCTTATGTGGAGATCATTCCAAAAGGAGACATGTGCCTTTCATCTTAAGAACAGAGAAGCATCCCGAGCTCTAAAGATCACCTGGGAAGGAATCCCACTGGAGCATTGCAGTGCACCCAAATACCTGGGAGTCACTCTGGATCATGATCTTACCTACAAGAAGCATTGCCTGAACATCAAGCAAAAAGTGGGTGCCAGAAACAATATCATACGAAAGCTGACTGGCACAACCTGGGGATCACAACCAGATACAGTGAAGACATCTGCCCTTGCACTGTGCTACTCCGCTGCTGAGTATGCATGCCCAGTGTGGAACTCATCTCACCACACTAAAACAGTGGATGTGGCTCTTCATGAGACATGCCGCATTATCACGGGGTTTCTGCGCCCCACACCACTGGAAAAATTACACTGCTTAGCCGGTATTGTACCACCTGACATCCACCGGGAAGTAGCAGCCAATAGTGAAAGGACCAAGGCAGAGACATCTCCAGCTCATCCCCTGTTTGGGTATCAGCCAGCACGTCAACGACTTAAATCCAGACATAGTTTTCTAAGATCTACAGAGACACTCGCTGGAACACCTCAGCAAGCGAGAGTCCAAAAGTGGCAGACTCAAACCCAGAACCTCAACCAATGGCTGATACCCAATGAGAGACTCCCCCCTGGGCACACAGAGGACTGGGTGACTTGGAAGGCGCTGAACAGACTGCGCTCTGGCACCATGAGATGCAGAGCCAATCTTCAGAAATGGGGCTACAGGGTGGAATCCTCGGCATGCGAGTGCGGAGAAGAGCAAACTACAGACCACCTGCTGCAATGCAACCTGAGCCCTGCCACATTCACCATGGAGGACCTTCTTGCAGCAACACCAGAAGCACTCCCAAGTGGCCAGATACTGGTCAAAGGACATTTAATCAACTACCAAACTCACACATTTTGTATTTTCTCCGTTTGTTTGCTTTGTTCTGTTAGAAATGTAATATATTTGACTGGCTGCCCTGACACGAGAAATAAATTCCCAAAGGGTGAGGAGATTGTCGGTCAGGATAGTCATGCAAAAGTGAATAAGAATCGGCAAGGAAAGGGCACAGCTCAGACCCACAAAGAGAGATAGCAGAAGCGAGAACCGGGGAAGATCGTCAGCCTTGTGTTCATAATGGACTTCCTCACATTCACTTGAGATGAACGGGAGCGAGACCACTCCGCTCAGCCTTTGCCAGCATGTAACTTTAATGCCAAGGTAATGAGCATGGGCATTTATTTGTAAAAGATCTTGAGATATCACCGCTCGGGAAGTGGATCAGATTGCCAGGCAGCTTACCTGCTGGAATGAGTCCCATCAGCTGCAACCCAAGAGAAGTCAATGCAGCACCCGCTCACATCGGGGCTCACCTCGATGGATCCGCATCGGGTTTTAGTCTGAACTTTTGAGGAGCTGTCGTAGGGGAACAACACTCTCTCTCTCTCTATACACACACACACACACACACACACACACACACATATACACACACACACATATACTAGTTGTACCCACCACGCATTGCTGTGGCAAACCTTACCTCCCTCTTTCTCTCCTTCCTTCCCTCCCTCTTTCCTTCCTTCCCTCCCTCTTTCCTTCCTTCCCTCTTTTTCTTTCTCTTATTTCTTCCTTCTCTACCTGTTTCTTTTCTTGCTTTCTTTGCTCTTTGGTTCCATCCTTCCTTGTCTCTTTTCTTCCTTCTTTCCCTCTTTCATTCCTTCTCTCCTTCCTTCCCTCTTTCACTTTTTTATTTCATTCTTTCCCTCCATCTCTCCTTCCTTCCTTCTCTGCCCTTCTTTCTTTTCTTCTCTCCTTCCCTCTTTCTTTCTCCCCTTCCTTCCTTCTCTACCCTTCTTTCTTTCCTTATCTCCTTCCCTCCTTCTTTCCCTCCTTCTCTACCCTTCTTTTTTCCTTCCTTCTCTCCTTCCCTCCTTCTTTCCCTTCTTCTCTCCTTCCTTCCTTCCTTTCTTCTCTACCCTTCCTTCCTTCCTTCCTTCCTTCTTTCCCTCCTTCTATCCTTCCTTCCTTCCCCCTTTCAGTGTATGTGTTTTGTGTGTGTATATTCATATATATGTGTGTGTATGTGCGTGTGTATATATATATATGGTTTTGTGCGTACATCGTAATGTATTTTTTTTTTTACTTTTTAAGTCCCTTCTGTTGTGTTTTTCCATGTTTTTATGAGTGATGGTCACTTGTTGGCCTGAGAGGTGTCTTGTGTCCAAATTTGGTGTCAATTCGTCCAGTGGTTTTTGAGTTATGCTAATCCCACAAACGAACATTACATTTACACACACACACACACACACACCTCCTTTCTGTTCTGTTTGACTTTGTCCCATCCAAAAAACGGCATTGAATGTTTGCCGTGCATGTGTACTGTGATCTGTCCTGAGTCCCCTTCGGGGTGAGAAGGGTGGAATATAAATAAAGTGTTGTTGTTGTTGTTGTTGTTGTTACTACTACTAGAGATGTACAATCTATAAAAAATGGTTCAAAGGTCATTATAAAATTGGATGCTGGCATTTCATTTCTAAAGTGTTTCTAAAGTATAGTTTGTGAAAAATTCTTTACTATAATGGAGTAAAAAATGTTACTATGATTATTATTATTACTAGAGATGTGTGATCCATAAAAAATGGTTCAAAGGTCATTATAAAACTGGATGCTGGCATTTCATTTCTAAAGTGTTTCTAAAGTATATAGTTTATGAAAAATTCATTACTATAATGGAGTAATGAAATTTTGTTACTATGATTATTATTATTACTAGGGATGTCTGATCCATTAAAAATGGTTCAAAGATCATTATAAAACTGGATGCTAAAGTGTTTCTAAAGTGTTTCTAAAGTATAGTTTGTGAAAAATTCATTACTATAATGGAGTAACGAATTTTTTTTACTATGATTACTATGATTTTGTTACTATGATTACTATGCTTATTATTACTAGGGATGTACGACCCATAAAAAATGGTTCAAAGGTCATTATAAAACTGGATTCCGGCATTTCATTTCTAAAGTGTTTCTAAAGTATAGTTTGTGAAAAATCCGTTCCTATAACGAGAGTAACGAAATTTTGTTACTGTGATTACTATTATTACTAGGGATGTCTGATCCATAAAAAATGGTTCAAAGGTCATTATAAAACTGGATGTTGGCATTTAGTTTCTAAAGTGTTTCTAAAGTATAGTTTGTGAAAAATCGGTTACTATAACGAGAGTAATGAAATTTCATTACTATGATTACTATATTTGGGGAAACTTCATGGGCTCCTTTCTCCCTCATTTGTAAAGTTATTAGAGTGAAACTTACTACAATAGTAAAGTGCGAGGACAAGATTTTGTGTCCTAGTTGGGCTGAAGCTATCTGGGGGATTGTCTAGTCAAAAGCACAGTGGAACATCCACATCTTTAGGACTTTGCAGAAGGTGGACAGGGTGGGTGCTAATCTAATCTCCCTGGGGAGAGTGTTCCTTAGCTGGGGGGCCACCACCAAAAAGGCCCTCTCTCTCGTCCTCACCAACCGTGTTTGTAACGGGGATGGAAGAGAGAGAAGGGCCTCCTCAGAAGATCTTAGAGATTGTGTAGGATCTTCGGGAAAGATGCTTATGTTTTTTTGGATTTACCAAAGTTGCTTAATACTTATAGTGAAAATCAAATTCACCTTGGGAGGCATCTGAATGTTACTGAATCTTAACGAAAATGATTGGTGAGTGTTTCGATTCCTAAATCCCCCCCCCCCACCTTTCCTGCATGTTTCTAATATTGAATCATATGCACGACTTTAACGAATTCGATCCAAAATACGAATTAAAAAGGAAATTATGCACAACCCTAGTCGTTATGTCTGTTGCTTTTGTTGTTGATGTTTTCACCAGTGTTATCAATTTTCCAGCTACGGTATTGAAATACGATCTGGGCACACGAGGTGACACCATGAGTTACCGCAGTGGGTGAAACCCACCTTAGGGATTCTGTTGCCTTGTGCTTCAATGCTCTCTGGATCTTGGTTTGTGTTGTCTTGGGCTGGTTTTGGTTGCCGCGTTGTTGCAAGCGAGGCCCTTACAGGAAGGATGTGGCCGCAGCTGCCGCAAAACAGGAGCTTGTTGTGGCCGCGGAAGGTTTTGCATGAGGTTGAGCAAATGTGATTTGGAGTAAGTTGGGTGAGTTTGCTCATATCGAGGAAGAGCTTTTTGGTCGGAAAATGCGAGCTTCTGTTTCCTCTCTGGCTTGTTTGGGAGGACACCAGAGGCGGCCCTAGGTAATTTTCAATGGTAAGCAAACAGTATTTTGGCACCCCCCCCCCAACCAATCATTGATATATATTTTCTGTTTGTTGTGGGAGTTCTGTGTGCCATATTTGGTTCATTTCCATCATTGGTGGAGTTCAGAATGCTCTTTGATTGTAGGTGAACTATACATCCCAGTAATAGTTCACCTTGCCGCATTTGCTCCCTTGCCTGGCCCGCTTTGGGTCCAGAGGCATGCCTGAAGACCCCGGCATGTGCACCAAAAGTCACCTCTTTTCCTGACTTTCTCCTCAGCCATTGGGACCAAGAGAGAGAGAGACAGAGAGAGAGAGAGACAGAGGTGGAGATGCCCACCTTTCCTGAAGGTAGGCACAGAAACAAAGGAGGGAGCGGGGGTTGGAGATACCTCCAGCCGGAGGGGCTTTCTCTCTCTCTCTCTCTCTCTCTCTCTCGGTCCCAATGGCTGAAGAGAAAGAGAAGTGGTGACTTTTGGTGCGCACGCTGGGGTCTTCAGACACACCTCCGGACCCGAAGCGGGCCAGGCGTGGCAGCTCCGCCCCTTGGCCCACCTGCGGATTGGGGAGAGGAGAGGAGGCGGGTGGAGCGCCGGGGGATCGGGAGCCGGTCATGGGAAAGGATCAGACACGGAGAACAATTGAGTGCCAGCTCTGCTCGCGCACCCGGTGGCTGGGTGGAGCAGGAACGAGAGGGGCTAGGCGAGGCTCAAGGGCCCGGCCCCTTTGGGAAGAGGATCGCCCAGCAGTGAGGCAAGAAAGTTGAGGCTCCCCCCGGACTGCTAGGGCTGTTGTGAGCTGAGGGGGCGCTCCTTAAGTGGCAGTCGAGGGACATTTACAGAGGCGCCTCTGCGCCCCTGGCAAAAAAAGTTTTCTGCGACCGCTTACTTCGCATAATGGACAAGCCGCCCCTGGAAGACACCAATGTGGGATGGGGTTGGAGGACAAATCAGAGAACGTTGTGGAGATCTTGAAAGTTCTTCCTAAGCAACTGTACTCGAATCATGAATCAAAATGAACACAGAATAATATATCCCGTAGAGAACCAGCTGGGATGTGTGAAATTGGCCTTGTAGTGCTGTCTCCCTTTTAATTACCCCCCCTCCCACAAAGCCCTCACCTTACTGTAACTAAATAATAGCTCAATTAATTATGACTTAATTCATTAACAGAATGAGTGGCTTAATAACTTAATCCTGGAATTAAATGGAAGGTGGGAAGCCCAACCTAAATCAATCAGCCAAATTAAAAAAATATATAAATCCAATTAAGCGATCCCCTTTGTTTGAAAAATTCTAGCTTAATTTCTAACCCGATTGGCTTTAATTAGTTCTAATCACAGAGAGAGAGACAACAGGAAGTTGGCGCTTTGGGTCGTACTGGGTAGTGCTTATGGTTTCTTCTAGCTCCATGGGCATGTCTATGGATGTATCTACACTGTGGGATTAATGTGGTTTGAGACCACTTTAACTGCTGTGACACAATACTGTGGAATCATGGAAGCTGTAGTTTTACACTCTTTAGCCTTCTTTCTAGCCTTGGATTCTTTGATGTCTGTTGAGAACCTGGCTAGTAGACTTCTTCCATTCCTTGTTATCAAGAGGATAGCGACTCCTGGCATTGGAAGCTTGATTGAGGTCTATCCTTCACTAGATGTCTCTATCCTGGATTTCTCTGAAGGTGGTGAAGATTCATGAAGGAAGGCTTCCTTTTTCTCTCATGGACTCCACCTCACCAGCATTTTCTCTTTCCCTTCTCTCTTTGGACATGATAAAAATGAACTTCTTCAGATCAACTGGATGGCAATTGCATCCATGGTTTCCTTCCTTCCCTCTCCCCTCATGAACTCCAATTCCCACTTTTGTCTCTTTGCTGGGAGCAAAAAAACTTCAAATTTGCTTGGACAACCATTTCAGATGTAAGTCAACCCATCTTCTTCCCTTACTGCCTCAAGTGTTCTCAATGTTTCATTTTAGAAGGACTCATCTCATCCCTCCCTCCCATGTTTTGGATGACCATTTTAGAAGGAAGTCAACCCATCTTCCTTCCTTCCTTTCCTCTCTCCCTCCCTTCAACATTTTTGAGTAACCGTTTCAGAAGGACCTCAACCCATTTTCCTTCCTCCCTCCCCTTTTTTGGATTACCATTTTAGAAGGAACTCAATCCCATTTTAGAAGGAAGTCAAGTCATCTTCCTCCCTCCCTCCCTCAAATGTTTTTGGATGGCCATTTCAGAAGGAACTCAACCCATCTTCCTCCTTTCCTCCCTTTTTTGGATTACCATTTTAGAAGGAACTCAACTCGACTTTAGAAGGAACTCAACCCATCTTCCTTCCTCTCTCTCTCTCACTCTCCCCCTCCCTCCCCCTCGCTCCCTCTCTCCTTCTCATGTTTTGGATGACCATTTCAGAAGGAAGCCAACCCATCTTCCTCCCCTTTTTTGGATTACTACTTAAGAAGGAAGTCAATGCAATTGTAGAAGGAAGTCAACCTGTCTTCCTCTCTCCCTCCCTCCCATGTTTTGGATGACCATTTCAGAAGGAAGTCAACCCATCTTCCTTCTGTCCTCCTTCCCTTCCATGTTTTGGATGACCATTTCAGAAGGTAGTCAACCCATCTTCCTTCTGTCCTCCTTCCCTTCCATGTTTTGGATGACCATTTCAGAAGGTAGTCAACCCATCTTCCTTCTGTCCTCCTTCCCTCTCATGTTTTGGATGACCATTTCAGAAGGAAGTCAACCCATCTTCCTTCTGTCCTCCTTCCCTCCCTCCCATGTTTTGGATGACCATTTCAGAAGGAAATCAACCCATCTTCCTTCTGTCCTCCCTCCCTCCCTCCCATGTTTTGGATGACCATTTCAGAAGGAAGCCAACCCATCTTCCCCCCCTTTTTTGGATTACTATTTTAGAAGGAAGTCAACGCAATTGTAGAAGGAAGTCAACCTGTCTTCCTCCCCTTTCTGGATTATTATTTTGGAAAGAAGTCAATGCCATTTTAGAAGGAAGTCAACCTGTCTTCCTCTCCTTTGTTAGATTACTATCTTAGGAGGAAGTCAACGCCATTTTAGAAGAAAGTCAACCTGTCTTCCTCCCTCCCTTTTTTGGATTACCATTTTAGAAGGAACTCAACCCCATTTTAGAAGGAAATCAGCCTGTTTTCCTTCTTCCTTCCTTCCTCCTTCCCTCCCTCTTCCCTTCCCTCCATCCCTTAGTCCCCCATGAACTCCAACTCTCATTGTCACCTCTTTGTTGTGAGCAAACGAACTTCTTCAAATTTACTTGGGTCACCATTTCAGAAAGACCTCATCCGATCGTCATTCCTTCCTCTTTGCCCTTGCAAAGCTGCCTCCCCTTCCGTCACCTATCCTCGTGGGATTCCAGAAGAGAGACCTTGCCCTTTGCCCACCTCTGCCCACCTCCCTTCCGTGCCAGGTCATCCTCCCCGAAGATGGTGGGCAGCTGCTGTCTGAGCTCAGCCGCAATGGAGTTGGCATCTGACTCAGGAAACGGCAAGCTGGACGCCAGCCAGGCCCTGCGCTTGATCCAAATACAGCTGCAGTTGATCTGATCAAGTGAGAGGTTAAGAATGGAGCATCTGTTATCTAAGGGGGACGCTCAGCAGGGGAGGCCTATAAGCTCTTTAGCGCTCTTTCCCGAAGCTCCCCCCCGCTCCCCAATCCCGCATGAGCATAGAGCTGTGACTTGCTAACTTTATTTATCTGATGGATGAGGAACGCTTGGTCCCAGGAGGTGGGTCTTGGAGATGGAGTAATGATATTTCTTGTGTGCCCTCAGCTGTCTCAATCAATGCTGGGCTCACCCAAGGCCACGCATAAGCATCTAAGGCAGATTATGGCCTCTATAGCCCAAGCACACACCATGTGACCTTGTTGGATGTTTAAGCCCCTCCTGGATTTTGGAAGTTCTTGCTTCCAAGTGTTGTGGAGTCAGTACAGGAAACCTTGAGCAACTATACCATTCAATGGATATTCATTAGTAGTATGGTGTTGTGGGTTGGTGTAGACTATGACCCTGGGGAGCAGCGTTCGAACCTTCACATGACAACAGAAACCTGCGACATGACAAATAGAAGGTCAACGGCATCTTCCATCTTGGAGCATCATCTTGGCATGTAGAACGCAAACTCCAAGATACAAAGCTCTCAATTTTAGAAGCTTTGTTCAAGAAAATAGAGATGACCATAGTATACAACATACATTGTTAGACCTGAGGAGTGAATAATAGCTCTAAACATGTTCTAAAAGTCAAAGTGTGTATGTCAGTTTGTGCCACAAAGGCCATTTGCTAGGTGACGTGGTCCTTGGTGACATCACTCGATTGGCTGATGCTTGGTGAAGTGGCCCTCTGTGATGTCACTGGGAAAGAAAAGTGATGTGTGTTTGAGGGGGAGGAAGGAAAGAGAGTCCGCCTGTCGTCGTTGTGGAGACGTTGTGAGATAGTCCCTCTCAGAGCTGGAGAAGGGGGAAAGTGGTTGGGCAGCAGCCCTCACAACTGGGCAACATCAGGTATATACACTCATTTATTGATAAAGCAAATCAAATATTCTGTAAACGTTTACTCCATTCATCAATGGGCAACACCAATCCCTTTTGGGTGGGATTTTCCTGCACAAAACAACTGTGTGCGAATTTTGCGCAGAATGAGCCGCAATCTGCGAAAATTCTCCCCTCGTCGTCAGGAATGTATTTTTTTCGCATCTTTGGAATATTTTTACTATTCCTACTAATAAGATGGGCATGAGTTGAGCATTCAGGCATCATATCCATGAATATCCACCAGTAGAACCTGGTCCTTCAATTCAAGAGTTGTGTCATTCAGTTGATCTTCGAGTTTTTGTTGAAGGCTTTCATGGCCAGAATTACTGAGTTGCTGTGAGTTTTTTGGGCTGTATGGCCATGTTCCAGAAGCATTCTCTCCTAATGTTTTGTCCACATCTATGACAGGCATCCTCAGAAGTTTCCAACAGACCTCACAACCTCTGAGGATGCCTGCCATAGATGTGGGCGAAATATCAGGAGAGAATGCTTCTGGAACATGACCAGACAGGCCAGAAAACTCACAGCAACCCAATATGACTTAAACATTTATTCAATTCATCAAGGGGCAATTCCAATCCCTTTTGGGTGAGTTTTTCCTGCTCAAAACAACCATGTGAAAATTTTGCGCAGAAAAAGCCACAATCTCTGAAAATTCTTCCTTCATCGTCAGGCTTTCTCGGCTCAAGGAATGTATTTTTTGCATCTTTGGAATATTTTTCCTATCCCAACTAATAGGATGTGCACAAGTTGAGTATTCAGATTCGCCTTTGGTTGCGTATCCATGCATATCCACCAGTGCGACATTGCCCTTCAGTACAAGAGTTGTGTAATTCAATTGATCTTCAAGATGCCTATCGATGTCTGGTCCGCTATGAATTGCGTAGTGTTGTCTTCAGGCTCTGATGTGATTTTGCCAGATTTTTCCTGTGAAATAAAACCTAGGGATTTGTTGGTTGTCTCTCATCGAAGTGCTCACCAAGGCTGACCCCGCTTGACTTCCAAGATCAGACGGGATCTGGTGCCTTGAGGGTATTTAGGCTGTAGGATTCGTGCTCAAATCCAGGGGCCCATGTTAATCCATCTGTCTTGCAATCTGCTTCTCCATGTGGACGGGGTGCCTATTAGGGATGTGCGATCCATTAAAAAAATGGTTCAAAGGTCATTACAAAACTGGCACTTCATTTCTAAAGTGTTTCCAAAGTATACATAGTGAAAATTTCATTACCAAAACGAAAGTAACACAATTTCGATACAGTAAAAAGGTAAAGGTTTTCCCGACATGAAGTCCATTTGTGTCCAACTCTGGGGTATGGTGCTCATCTACATTTCTAAGCCGAAGAGTCGGCGTTGTCCATAGGCACCTCCAAGGTCATGTGGTCGGCATGACTGCATGGAGCGCCATTACCTTCCCGCTTGAGCGGTATCTACGAATCTACTCACATTTGTATGTTTTCGAACTGCTAGGTTGGCAGAAGCTGAGGCTGACAGCAGAAGCTCACGCCACTCCCCAGATTCGAACCTGTGACCTTTAGGTCAACAAGCTTGGCAGCGCAGCGCTTTAACCGTTACAGTAGTTGCGTATAATTAAACGACTATAACTGGGGAAACTTCCTATCTCCCTCATTTTTAAAGCTATTTGGGTAAACTTGCTACAATTATAGAACACATTTACCACTGCTAGCCCACCAAAGTTCAGAAAATTTCACTTATCTGCGGATATTTGATGGATTTTCAAAGTTTTATATTGCTACAATGATAGAACACATTTACCACTGTTAGCCCACCAAATTTCAGATAATTTCACTTATCTACGGGTTTTTGGTGAATTTTCAAAGTTTTATAAAAAACATTTATTTAATAATAAAAATATGTTTCCAGTTTAATTGTGCAGTCTTTACTTTTGCATAGGGCTCCTCTCTTCCCAAACTACATTTCCCAGAATTCTGTGCTGTTCCCAAAATGCACTGCTCCTTCTTCTGCCAATGCCAAGACTTCATTAATTTCACAGAGGAATGGCAAGGCACTAAGGCAGCCTTTAGCTTTGTTTCCTTGCCTTGCCTTGAATTTGAAGCTGACTTTGGGAGCTTTCTGAGATTTGAATATGGCTTCTGACTTACAAAACTTCCGATTTTCTTATGATTTTTGAAACTTCCGAATTTTTTGCACATACTTATTGCCTATCCCTATCCTTCTGCTCTTTTATCTGAGCCATGTTGATATCTAGGAAAGCTTCTTCAAGATGAGAGGAAATTCCATTTGACTTACAAAACTTCCAACTCACAACACTTCCGATTTTCTTACGATTTCCGAAACTTCCGAATTTTTTGCACGTGCCTATTGCCTATCCCTATCCTTTTGCTCTTTTATCTGAGCCATGTTGATATCTAGGAAAGCTTCTTCAAGATGAGAGGAAATTCTGTTTGATGTTGCCCAAATTTTGAAGGCACACCACAAACAAATGCACGATTAGTCTGTATTTTGGTCGGTCGTGGATAAAACGTAACCTCGGATACCTGTCCTGTGGATAGAGAGGGGGGTCTTACTGTATTATATGTGCAACTTAATTGCAATCCAGGATGCCCAGGGCTTCTCCCCAGAACCTACTTTGATGACAAGGGATGCCGGGCTTTGCACCATCTGAAATGCTAATAAGCTCCTTCCTTTTTCCTACTGACAGAAATGCACAGGGCGAACCAGCAATTCCCATTAGCATGGTAATTAGAGCTCGCCGAGCATAAATAATTACACTTGATTAGTTTCTGTAGATAATTAATGCACTGGGCCCTCGTTGGGGATAGGGGTGGTGCCGAACTATTTTGAAATGATTAATAGAAAGCTGTCGAGGCTGGAATGAATCTCACTATCCACCACCCTATCCCTATACTGTATGCCCCCCTTATCCACATATTCGATACCTGCAGTTTCACTTCCCCACACTCGTTCTGAAGTCTTTATGGGCCTCGCTAGGTTTTCCAAGGCTCGCTATTCTCACAGTCTCCGGTATCCGCAGGAGGGACCATACACTTCCAATGGATACTTGAAAAATATCCTCCACATATATGGGGCCCATATTATATGTCTTTAGATCAGTGGTTCCCAGCCTGTGGTTCATTGACGACCAGTCATCTGCAAGAACTGAAATATGGTCCACGGCCTCACCGTTGCAACTAGAGCAACTGATCTTGCAAAACTCCCGTATAGTGCTCAAGCTTATTAAATATAGTTTTCTGCGGGCGAGCAGAATGTGGCGTATGCTCTGTATCAGAAACTAGAGTTGATATGGTCTATCTAATGCAATTTCCTGAATCAGTACCCCAAATAACCAAACCGAAACCACTTTTGGTACTAATATTGGAGAGTGGTCCCTGGTCAAGTGGTCCCTGGACAAAAAAAGGTTGAGAACCACTTCTTTAGTTATACAGTGGAAAATTGACTTAAGAGTGTCTTAGCTTAAGAGTGTTTTGAGTTAAGAGTAATCACTTGGCTTGGGTTTGCTTTGACATAAGAGCAGTGGTTTGAGATAAGAGCAAGTGCCAGAGGGATTGCTAGTGCAAGAATATAAGGCAGACTCCAGGCCTCGTGGTCTTGTCTGCTTCAGGAGATTGCTGTCCATTTTGCTCTTGTCTGCTTTGAGGAATTTTGGGTTAGTTGATTTTGGGCAGTTTTTATTCCTGGTCTGTTTGGCTTCATGAAGAGAAAGAGGGAGAGAAAGCAAGACAGGGAGGGAGGCTGGAATGAGACCAGTAGGAAGGAGAAAAGGATGCTTTTCAGTGCATTTCAATGGGATAATTCTCTTTGAGATAAGAGTGATTAGAGTAAAAAGTTCAGTCGTGGAATAAATTGCAATCTTAACTCAAGGTATCCGTGTATATAATAGAGTGGTACTATGACCATCTTTAATCTAGACACTGTACTCTTATCGATGCAGCCTAGGATCACATTGGCTTTTTTTTTTGCTGCAGCATGTAAGTGCCGACTCATATCCAAGTTGTAGTCTGCTAAGACTTGGAGATCCCTTTCACACATGTCACAGCACCTATATTTCTAATTTTATATACCAGTGCGTGTGTATATATGCATGTGTGTGTGTGTGTATACACACACACACAGACATGTGTGTATGTGTGTGTGTGTGTGTGTGTGTGTGTGTATATACACACACAGAGAGACATATATAGATGTAAGTATACAGTGTTCCCTCACTTATCGCAGGGGTTCCGTTCCAGAACCACCCGTGGTAAGTGAAAATCTGCGAAGTAGGGATGCCATATTAATTTCCGGGGTCCCTGGCTTCCACTGCATGTAAATATTTAATTTTTTTTTTACTAATATTTTCAAAAACCTGTGAAACAGCGAGTCCGCTAAAAGCAAACCGCGAAGTAGTGAGTGAACACTGTACACACACACTCACACACACACACATTTAGCATCCTTGGAGGGGCTGTGGTCTGCCCACTATCCCCCTTCTCCAGATCTGAGAGGCAGTTTCCTATCCTCTTCCATTTGCCATCTCTCCCCCTGAATTGGCTTTCTTATCTATACAATGACCTCTTGTGGTTGCATCTCTGCGCTGCAGTGCAAGGCTCGCTTTTGGGATTCCTGGCCTGAAAAAGGGTGAGCTTTTCAGTCAAAACCCTGCCAGTATTTTAAATTGGATCACAAAGTATCTGTGTGACAAGTTTGGGACAGATCCATCAAGCCATGCTGGAGCCTTTGTGGGACAAACATACATACATGTATATATACATGCATACTTTTTTCTTTTGTTTGTTCGGTCGCAGTGTTGGGATAAACACCTTTTTTAAAACCTTGTTTGACTTCCCTTCCATCCTCGCTCCTCTTTGCACTGCCGAAGCAGTTTTGGATGGATACAATGCCCTCTTGTGGTGGCATCTGTGCACTGCAGTGCGAGACTCATTTTTGAGATTCCTGACCTGAAAAGGGGTGAGCTTTTCAGTCGAAACCCTGCCAGTATTTTAAATTGGATCATGAAGTATCTGTGTGCTAAGTTTGGGCCAGATCCATCAAGCCATGCAGGAGCCTTTGTTGGACAAACATATATACATGTTATATATGCATCTCTTCCTCTGAGTTGGCTTTCTTATCTATACAATGCCCTCTTGTGGTGGCATCTGTGCACTGCAGTGCAAGGCTCATTTTTGGGATTCCTGGCCTGAAAAGGGGCGGGCTATTCAGTCGAAACCCTGCCAGTATTTTAAATTGGATCACGAAGTATCTGTGTGCCAAGTTTGGGCCAGATCCCTCAAGCCCTGCAGGAGCCTTTGTTAGACAAACATATATACTAGGCCTGGGTAACAACGGAAAAATTTGTTTCTAAAATCGATTTGTATTTGGGGTTTTTTTTTGTTTCGATATTTAAAATAATTACAAAATTTTCCCTTAAAAAAGTTTGATATTTACGAAATTTTGTAAATGTGAAAAAAAATTACAAAACATTAACGAATCGATTTCCGAAACAATAACGAATCGATTCGTTAATGGCGGACGCGACCGCGAAATACGCTAAAAAACCTCCAAAAACTTCTGAAGCTTCCCTCTCCCTCTGTTGTTGACTGTTGGTGTGATATTATAATTTTTTTTCACGAATTAAACAAAAAACTTGCCCCAGACATGCGGAAATAATAACGAAACGACCTCAGAACAATAACGAAACGAATACAATAACGAAATACGAAGCATTTACAAAACTTTTTTAAAATTCGTTTTTTTAAAAAAATGCTCCAGAATGGTTCGTTATCGTTTTGTAATTGAAAAAATTAACGAATTATTAACGAATTACGAATTAACGAAACGAAACCGCCCAGCCCTAATATATACATGTATATATACATGCATCTCTCCCTCTGAGTTGTCTTTCTTATCTATACAATGCCCTCTTGTGGTGGCATCTGTGCACTGCAGTACGAGGCTCGTTTTTGGGATTCCTGCCCTGAAAAGGGGCGAGCTTTTCAGTCGAAAACCTGCCAGTATTTTAAATTGGATCATGAAGCATCTGTGTGCCACGTTTGGGCCAGATGTATCAAGCCATGCAGGAGCCTTTGTGGGACAAACAAACATACATGTATATATACATGCATACTTTTTTCTTTTGTTTGTTTGGTCGCAGTGTCGAGATAGATGCCTTTTTAAAAACCTTGCTTTACTTCCCTACCATCCTCACTCCTCTTTGCACTGCCGAAGCAGTTTTGGATGGATACAATGCCCTCTTCTGGTTGGATCTGTGCACTGCAGCGTGAGACTCATTTTTGGGATTCCTGGCCTGAAAACGGGCGAGCTATTCAGTTGAAACCCTACCAGTATTTTAAATTGGATCATGAAGTATCTGTGTGCCAAGTTTGGGCCAGATCCATCAAGCCACACAGGAGCCTTTGTTGGACAAACATATATACATGTATATATACATGCATCTCTTCCTCTGAGTTGGCTTTCTTATCCATACAATTCCCTCTTCTTCAAGCCATCTGTGCACTGCAGTGCGAGGCTCATTTTTGGGATTCCTGGCCTGAAAAGGGGCAAGTTTTCAGTCGAAACTCTGCCAGTATTTTAAATTGGACCACGAAGTATCTATGTGCCAAGTTTGGTCCAGATCCATCAAGCCATGCAGGAGCCTTTGTGAGACAAACATACGTACATGTATATATACATACATACTTTTTCATTTGTTTGTGTCGGGATAAACGCCTTTTTAAAAACCTTGCTTTACTTCCCTTCCATCCTCGCTCCTCTCTGCACTGCCGAACCGGTTTTGGCGCGTCTGGATGGTGTTGTTTTGGGATGGCAAGTTTTAACAGCTTGTGCCTCGTGTCTGAAAACCGAAGTATGTGCTTTCACACCAGAGCCCTGCAGGAAGGGACATATAAAGCTCTTCGAAAGAGGGGGAAACAAGAGACAGAGAGACCTCCCTTTCCCTGGGGCGAGGTGTATGAGATTGCTCAAGATCTGTGTTGCAAACGAAAGAAGGGTGCAGCATCACTCTCACTTTACGGAGACTTTTTTTTTGGATGCGAGTGGGAAGCGGTCGAGGAAGACATGGCGGAGGTACATGCCCATGTCAAAGTTGACAACAATTGACTACAGTGATCAGGATCAGTCTTATCTGTGAATACAAATACTGGAGATATGCCACTGGAGAATGCCATTGTCTCCCGTTTAGGCCTTCTTCTGATGTTGCGTCTCTTCCAATTCTATAACTGCCCTGCGGACATTCTAGCGGGGTTTCTTGGCATCCTCTTCTCGCCCATTTTCTCTTATTGTCCATTGATTGGTGCTTTCTCGTCCACGGAGTGGCATTTGCAAGCCTCGCAGAATGGCCTCTTTGTGCGATGGTGGAAAACTGGCATCAGCGGCGTTGCCCAGCCCTCCAAGGAAAAGAACATGGATAAGGTCGGGTATGCATCGCACCATAACTTCCATCTGCCCCAACTTGATTGGGACAGACCAATTAATCCTCTGCCATCCCACTTTTTCAGCTGTTGTTAAAACGTCCCAGCTCCTCTCTCTTTCTCCCACTTTCACTCTTCCTCCAATTGCTGCAAACTGACTTAAATAATAATAATAATAATAATAATAATAATAATAATAATACTTTATTTATACCCCACTACCATCTCCCCAAGGGACTCGGTGCGGCTTACATGAGGCCGAGCCCACAATACATCAGTACAAGCAATAACAACAACAGTAAAACAACAACAGTAAAACTCAAAACAAAAAAGCAATATACAATGACAGTAATACAACACACAATTAAAATCTATGGCTGGGCCAAATGTAATTAACAATAATGCTAGGCATGGATAAGGTGGGAGAGATGGAGCGTTGGTGGGAGCGTACGACAATCCTAAATCAGTGTAAAGTGCATTTGGAGGGCACAATGCTGAGAATTCATTATTCTGGGAAGACACGCTGGAACAACCACGTTTTCAGACTCCTCCTAAAGACTGCCAGAGTTGGGGCATGCCTGATGTCCTTGAGAAGCATAATCCTAGTTCCCACTGAGGCAGGAGAGAAGGAGGCTGTATTTTGCCCTTCCCAGTTGGATCGGGCAAAAGCAAACTGCTGTAGTCCTCTTGTCACATGTTAATATAACTTTTGGCAATTTTGGCATGCGTCCCCAACTCCCCCAAAATGCCAACTTGGTTCTCTTCCAGTCTCTCTTTGGGTCTGTTTCCAAATCGTGCATCTTGGTTTTGATTGTGCAACTGATTCGTTGGATATTCTTGGAAAATAGCAATATAATATTATCATATTATTATATTATTATGGTGGCTGAATGGCCATCTGTTGGGGGTGCTTTGATTGTGATTTTCCTGCATGGCAGGGGGTTGGACTAGATAGCCCATGTGCTCCCTTTCAAACTCTATTATCATTATCATTATTGTTATTTTGGTGGTGGTGGTGGTGGTTGTTGTTGTTATGACTGGATGGCCATCTGTCAAGGGTACTTTGATTGTGCTTTTCCTGCATGGCAGGGGATTGGATTAGATGGCCCATGTGGTCTCTTCCAACCCAATAATAATAATAGTAATAATAATAATAGTCAGGGGGCCATTTGTCAAGGGTGCTTCGATTGTGCTTTTCCTGCATGGCAGTGGGTTGGATTAGATGACCTGTGTGGTCTCTTCCAACTCTATCATCATCATCCTTATCATCATCATCATCATCATCATCATCGTTAATATGGTTGGATGGCCATCTGTCAGGGGTGCTTTGATTGTGCTTTTCCTGCATGGCAGGATTAGATGGCCCGCATGGTCTCTTCCAACTCTATCATCATCATCATCATCATCATCATCATCATCATTATTACGATTATGATTATGATTATTATTGCTGGATGGCCATCTGTTGGGGGTGCTTTGATTGTGCCTTTTCTGCATGGAAAGGGGTTGGACTAGATGACCCGTGTGGTCTCTTCGAACTCTATCATCATCATCATAATCATCATCATCCTTATTACTATTGTTGTTGTTGTTGTTATTATTATTATTATTATTATTATTAGTAGTAGTAGTAGTACTACTACTACTACTGGTGGAGGTCCATCTGTCGGGGGTGCTTTGATTGTGCCTTTTCTGCATGGAAAGGGGTTGGACTAGATGACCTGCATGGTCTCTTCCAACTCTATCATCATCATCATCACCATTATCATCATCATCCTTGTTGTTGTTGTTGTTGTTGTTGTTGTTGTTGTTGTTGTTGTTATTATTGGTGGAGGTCCATCTGTCGGGGGTGCTTTGATTGTGCCTTTTCTGCATGGAAAGGGGTTGGATTAGATGACCTGCATGGTCTCTTCCAACTCTATCATTATCATCCTTATTATTATTATTATCATCATCATCATCGTTAATATGGTTGGATGGCCATCTGTCAGGCTTCTTTGATTGTGCTTTTCCTGCATGGCAGGGGGTTGGACTAGGTGACCCATGAGGTCTCTTCCAACTCTATGATTCTATGACGATGGCTATTGGTGAATTTTGTGTGCAGAAGATGCTCCTCAGTCCAGGGATTCTTCTGAATGCTCAGAAAACATGGCTGAATCTGAAGACCTTGAGCCTGTGGGTACAGTGGGCTTACTATATAGAGTGCGATCTGTGTCTTGGGACTCTTTTGCAAATCTTTGGGATGATCTGACCCATCTGAGAAGTGGCCCAGAGAGCCATATCTCTGGGATGGCAGTCCTTTCGTCTCTTTCCCGCTGCCCGGTGTTCCCAGTGTTCAATGACAGCATCCTTTGGCACTGGCTTTGGTGCGAGGCAGCTCCCAAACGGGGAAAGTCACGCTCCGTGGACAAGCTCCGTGAAAGGACCCTTCTGTGTCGCCGGGATGAGGAACGGCCTTTCCAAGTTAGACAACTTTGGGGGAAGTGGAGCAGGAGATGTTACAAAGTGGTTCAAAGGAGAGGGCCAAACCCAGCGTCCTCCTTCCCCTCCTCTTTCCGCGTTCCGTGTGCCTTGAAGGGAGACAACCTTGACATTTGGGAGTTGTAGTTACTGGGATTTATAGTTCACCTACAATCAAGGAGTATGCTGAACTCCACCAACGATGGAATTGAATCATTCTCAGCACACAAAACTCCCCTGACCAAGAGAAAATACTGAATGGTTTGGTGGGCATTGACCTTGAGTCTGTGAGTTCTAGTTCACCTACATCCAGAGGAGGAATCTGGCCCTTAATATCATTTTCCAAGCTCCTCTTCCAGATTATTTTGTGACGGGTTGCATGTTCGTTTTACAATGTCCCGACTTTTGAGCCTTCACGTTGGAGTTTCGGAATTGCTGGGAAACGTTGAACTTGGCAGAGCGGACGCGGGGATGAGAATGCTGGCATTTGCTCCTCATTAAACTGGGCAGAGCAAGGCAGGGGTGGCCAAAAGAAAAGGGAGGACCAGGGCCAAACTTCTGGGGGTCACACAGTTTGTCATGGAAACAACACAACAAAGCCGAATTCAGGAGTACAGATTAAGCATTTCCTTATCCGGAATGCCAAAATGCTCCAATGTGTTCGGATAAGTGACCGATATCGTGGCCGCTTTGCTTTCGGATGGTTTTGTGTTCACAAACCTTATTACAAATAGATACAACTAGTTTGTGTACTTGGCATTGTCCAGGTTAGTTGAAAATGTCAATTTTTAAATTTTACCAAATGCATAAGGTTGTGGGTGAACTACAACTCCCATCATGAGAAACTCTATCCGTACTTCAAGTTTGTTATGTTGGGCAAGTTTGCTCTGGATGCATCATCGATGGGGTTCGGTGTGCTCTCTGGCTGTAGGGTGAACTACAACTCCCACTCTGGTGAGTCAGTCCCCTCAAAACCCTCCAGTAGGTTGAGTTAGTCATGAGAGTTAGTCTGGTCCAGGTCCATCATTGGTGGAGGTCACCATTTCTCTGTTTGTGGGTCAACTGCAACTCCCATCATGCCAAAAAGCTCCATCCGTACTTCAAGTTTGTTATGTTGGGCGATTTTGCTCTAGATGCATCATTGGTGGGGTTTGGTGTGCTTTCTGGCTGTAGGGTGCACTACAACTCCCATTCTGGTGAGTCAGTCCCCTCCAAACCCTCCAGTAGGTCGAGTTAGTCCTGGGAGTTCTGTGTGCCAAGTCTGGTCCAGGTCCATCATCGATGAAGGTCACTATTTCTCTGTTTTTGGGTGAACTACACCTCCCATCATGCCAAAAAGCTCCATCCGTACTTCAAGTTTGTTATGTTGGGCAATTTTGCTCTAGATGCAACTTTGGCAGGGTTCGGTGTTCTCTCTGGCTGTAGGGTGAACTACAACTCCTATTGTGGTGAGTCATTCCCCTCAAAACCCTCCAGTAGGTTGAGTTACTCATGGGGGTTACATGTGCCAAGTTTGATCCAGGTCCATTATCGGTGGAGCTCACCATATCTCTGTTGAACTACAAGTCCCATCATGCCAGGTTAACCCCAAAAAGGGGTTAACCCATCCGTACTTCAAGTTTGTGATGTTGGGCAAGTTTGCTCTAGATGCATCATTGGCGGGGTTCAGTGTGCTCTCTGGCTGTAGGGTGAACTACAACTCCCACTCTGGTGAGTCAGTCCCCTCCAAACCCTCCAGTAGGTTGAGTTAGTCATGGGGGTTCCGTGTGTTAAGTTTGGTCCAGGTCCATCATCAGTGGAGCTCACCGGTTGTCTGCTTTGTGGGTGAACTACAATTCCCGAAAAGGAAGACCAATTCCCCCAAACCCCTCCAGTAATCAAATTTTGGCGTATTAGGTAGGTGTGAAAAGTTTGATACAGATCCATCGGTGCTTGAGTTAACATTGAACTACAACTCTCCCAAATCAAGGGGAATGTTCTGCAAAGACCTTCAATATATTTTGTTGGTTCTGTGTGCCAAGTTAGTTCCAGGTTTATCATTGGTGGAGTTCAGAGTGGTCATTGATTGCAAGTGAACTATACATCCCAGTATCTACAACTCCAAAATGTCCAGGCCAATTCCCCTTAAAACCCACCAGTATTCAACTGTGGGAGTAGGGTATGCATGCCAAGTTTGGTCCAGATCCATCATTGTTTGGGTTCATAGTGCGCTCTGGATGTAGGTGAACTACAACTCCTTTAAATCTCCCCATAGACCTCCAGTATGTTTTGTTGGTTATGGATAGTTCTGTGATGGAGTTCAGAGTGCAATTAGATCGCAGGTGAACTATACATCCCAGGACCTACAACTCTTATAAATCATTGTGAATTCTCCCTAAACCTCTGTAATATGTTGAATTGCAGATTAATTCCTCTGTTTGCTAGAAAAGAATAGGAAAGGGTTAAGGGAGAGGTAGTGGGTGGAGTGATAGAAATTCCATGCCAATGGAGAGAGTAAGGAACACTGGGATGTCTGTGATAGAGGAAAAATTGCTGATTAATTCCTCTGTTTGCTGTGTGTCATAGAAAAGAATAGGAAAGAGTTAAGGGAGAAGCAGTGGGAGGAGTGATGGATTCCATGCCAATGGAAAGAGTAAGGAACACTGGGATGTCTGTGATGGAGGAAAAATTACTAATTAATTCCTGTATTTGCTGTGTGCCATAGAAAAGAATAGGAAAGAGTTAAGGGAGAGGCAGTGGGCAGAGTGGTGGATTCCGAGCCAATGGAGAGAGTAAGGAACACTGGGATGTCTGTGATGGAGGAAAAATTGCTGGATGTCTCCTTTCCAAAAAGGCTTCTTGATCTGAGTGTAACCAAGATTGTGGAAAAAAAGGAAAGCAAAGACCCCGAAATCCCGTCCTCTTCCAGCGAAAAATATCCTTGGCTTTCTCTGTGTAAGCTGAAGATCAATGTATTTCTTCCCGCCTCAGAAGAAACAACACGAGGGGTAAAAATATGAAGAAAGCAAACTTTTGAACCTCCCTCGGGGAGAGTCGAAAGGGGTTGGGTTTTCGATGGTGGGGGGAATCGAAGAGATTCTTTCCTGGTTTATTTTTGGCTCTGGGAAGTCAGAAAAAGGGGGGGCGCCGAGGGAAGGTGGAAATAGTTAGACGGAGAGAGGAGGATTCCAGCCTTCGAATAGGACTTTGGATACGAAGATCTATAAATCCACAGGCTCCTGTGTCATCCCATTTCGCTGACTTAGGTGATTGAGCAAGGAAACTTTTTCTAGTTTTGGAAATGGGAATGAGCTCTGGGAAAGGAAGGCTGATGGAGTGGAAAGAGGCGGCATCTCAAACCTTAAGAATTCTTTGTTTTGGTTCGTACTCATGCATTTTTTCCAACTCGAAAAGGAAGGAAGATCTCAATGTGTTGTCAAAGGCTTCCATGGCCTGAGTCACTGGGGTTGTCGTGAGTTTTCTGAGCTGTATGGTCATGTTCCAGAAGGATTCTCTCCTTCTCCAGAATCACTAGGTTTTTGTGAGTTTTCCGGGTCATCTGGCCGTGTTTCGGAAGCATTCTCTCCTGACGTTTCGCCCACATCTATGGCAGGTTTCCTCAGAGGTTGTGAGGTTTGTTGTCGAAGGCTTTCCTGTCCAGAATCATTGGGTTGTATGAATTTTCCGGGCTGTCTAGCCATGTTCCAGAAGCATTCTCTCCAGACATTTTGCCCACATCTATGGCAGGCATCCTGAGAAGTTGTGAGGTGTGTTGGTGAAGACTTTCAAGGCCATAGTCACTGGGTCATTATGAGTTTTCCAAGTTGTCTGGACATGTTCCAGAAGCATTCTCTCCTGACATTTCACCCACATCTATGGCAAGCATCCTCAGAGGTTGTGAGGTTTGTTGTCAAAGGCTTTCATGGCCAGAATCACTGGGTCATTGTGAGTTTTCCGGGTCATCTGGCCATGTCCCAGAAGCATTCTCTCCTGATGTTTCTCCCACATCTATGGCAGGTTTCCTCAGACATTGTGAGGTTTGTTGTCGAAGGCTTTCCTGTCCAGAATCATTGGGTTGTATGAATTTTCCAGGCTGTCTAGCCATGTCCCAGAAGCATTCTCTCCTGATGTTTCTCCCACATCTATGGCAGGTTTCCTCAGACATTGTGAGGTTTGTTGTAAAAGGCTTTCATGGCCAGAATCACTGGGTTGTTGTGAGTTTTCCGGGTCATCTGGCCGTGTTTCAGAAGCATTCTCTCCTGATGTTTCTCCCACATCTATGGTAGATTTCCTAAGAGGTTGTGAGGTTTGTTGTAGAAGGCTTTCGTGGCCAGAATTACTAAGTTGTTGTGAGTTTTCCGGACTGTATGGCCGTGTTCCAGAAGCATTCTCTCTTGACGTTTCACCCACATCTATGGCAGGCATCCTCAGAGCTTGAGGAGCCTGTTGGAAACTATGCAAGTGGGGTGTATTTATCTGTGGAATAATGTCCAGGGTGAGAGAAAGAATTATTGTCTGTTGGAGGCAAGTGCCTGCCATAGATGTGGGCAAAATGTCAGGTGAGAAGGTTTCTGGAATATGGCCATACAGCCCAGAAAACTCACAGCAACCCCATCTACTTGTCCATTTCCAACTCCTCCTCCTTCTCCATCTCCATGTCCTTGTCCATTTCCTTCTCGTTTTCCATCTCCACCTCCATCTCCATCTTCTTCTCCATCTTCTCCTTCTCTATCTACTTGTCCTTGTTCTTGTCCATGTCCATCTCCTCCTCCATCTCCATCTCCATCTCCTTGTCCTTGTCCATTTCCTTCTCGTTTTCCATCTCCACCTCCATCTCCATCTTCTTCTCCATCTTCTCCTTCTCCATCTACTTGTCCTTGTTCTTGTCCATGTCCATCTCCACCTCCACCTCCTCCTCCATCTCCATCTCCATCTCCATCTTCTTCTCCATCTTCTCCTTCTCCATCTACTTGTCCTTGTTCTTGTCCATGTCCATCTCCACCTCCACCTCCTCCTCCATCTCCATCTCCATCTCCTTGTCCATCTCCTTCTCCATCTCCACCTCCACCTCCTTCTCCATCTCCTTCTACTTGTCCTTGTCCTTGTTCTTGTCTATCTCCATCTCCTTCTCCTTTTCTCCATCTCCATCCCCTTCTCTTATCTTTGTCCTCGTCCTCGTCCTCGTCCTCCTCCTCCTCCTCCTGTATGATTCTATTATTTTATTATTCTAAGGCATGAAATATGTAGTAACCAATTGAACTCAATGGTCGGTTCTCAATGAAAGTAGACACATTCTTGGGATTTACCTACATACTGGTGCATTATTCAAACATGCAGTCAATATGGAGGCCAGTAGTCAACAAAGGGTCTGCTTTAGAGTCGGACCAACTAATCAGAATAATTAAGACTCTTGTTGTCCCAAAAGTTCACTAGTGTTGACTTTCTCCCTATCGGAAACCCTGTGTCATGTTGGCCTTGTGTTTTTTTGTCCCAACTGGACAATAAATAGTGCTTCTCCTTGAAAACTCTTCACCTCTTGACTCCATGGGAGACACACATCCTATAAATATTTTTCCCCACCATCCCCAGGGAGAAGTTAGGACGGGAAGTTGTTATACAGCCACAAAAGGAATGAAGGATAACCACCATCCAGATAAGTTAATGACATGAGTCTTAAATAGTGTGTGAGGTCCATAAGAAGGTGGCTTCCATATGGGTGGAGAGCACACCACCATAGTTGGGCAAACACCAAATTATGACATTATGGGAAGGGGCAGAGTTTTTGGAAGGCCAGTCTTGCAACTCAAGGGGTCCTGTTTCAGCCCAAGTGGCTCAAGTTGGGAAACCCCAAAATTATGGTCATGGAAAATGGTGGGAAGGGGAGCCTGAGAAGCTCTCCCCCTCATAATGGGCCAGTAGGAATCAGATCTTTCGGTACCTCAGAGTGTAAACATAGGCTCCCAAGATGGAGATGGAATCGAGATGGAGATGGAGATGGAGAAGGAGATGGAGATGGAGATGGAGATGGAGAAGGAGGTGGAGATGGAGATGGAGATGGAGATGGAGATGGAGATGGAGATGGAGATGGAGATGGAGAAGGAGAAGGAGAAGGAGAAGGAGAAGGAGAAGGAGAAGGAGAAGGAGAAGGAGAAGGAGGCCTCCAAAAATAGGTTGGAGCCCCACTCAAATCCAGGACACAAAATGGGTCAAGGTTTACCTGGATTGCACGAGCTTAGTGTGGAAAGATGGATGTGTTGTTTTGTGGTGTGTGTGGGGGAAGGGGAGTCTGAGGAGCTCTCCCCCTCATAATGGGCCAGTAGGAATTAGATCTTTCGGCACCTCAGAGTGTAAACATAGGCTTCCAAGATGGAGATGGAATGGAGATGGAGATGGAGATGGAGATGGAGATGAACAAGGAGATGGGGTTGCTGTGAGTTTTCTGGGGTGTATGGCCATATTCCAGAAGCCTTCTCACCTGACATTTTCCCCACATCTATGGTAGGCACTTGCCTCCAACACACAAGAATTCTTTCTCCCACCCTGGAAATTATTCTACAGATACACAAACCCCACTTGCCTAGTTTCCAACAGGCTCCTCAACTTCTGAGGATGCCTGCCATAGATGTGGGCAAAACGTCAGGAGAGAATGCTTCTGGAACACATCTTCTCCATCCTTCTCCTTCTCGCCTTCCCTCCATCTCTCCAATGGGTTATGCAATATGTTGTACACCATTGCTGCTCCGCCATGACCCATAGCAGGACATTGGCGGCTTCGTTCAATGGCCAGTGAGACTTTCTGCAGCAAGGCAAGTGTTAATTTGCTGTGTATATGTGCAAGAATGCATTTTTGGTGGTCTTCTCAATGCCCCCCCCCCCCCCCCGCTTCACATAGGGAGCATTGAGTGCCCTGGAATGCCTTAACTCCCCGGACGTTGCCTCCAGACCACCAAACTCGCGGCTCCGTTGAGAGAACTTTGCCTCGTTCCCAATTAGGCTCCGGGCCAGTGGCAGGAACACAATTTGCAAGATAGCCTCTGCAAAACCAAACATCCTTCGTTTCTGTTGGGGGTCACGGCTTGGCCGGGTCTCCGAAACTTCCTTTTGGTCGAGTTTGCGTCAGATGCAAGACCAGGGGCAGAGGGAGCACCGGACAGGATTCGGGTTGGGTAATATTTGGGAGGAAGACACATTGGGGGACACAATAAATGGAAGGCCCTTGGGTAGCAATTGTCTTCCTGCCTCTTGGTTGGTTCCTGACTATTTTTGACATTTAGTTTGGCCAAAGGCATCTTTGATGGGTTGCTACAGCACTCTCAACCTGGGGAACTACAACTCCCAAACTCAAGGTCAATGACCACCAAACCTTTCCAGTATTTTCTCTTGGTCATGGGAGTTCTGTGTGCCAAGTTTGGATCAATTCTATCGTTGGTGGAGTTCAGAATGGTCTTTGATTTTCAGTGAACTATACATCCCAGGAACAACAACTCCCAAATGTCAAGGTCTATTTTCCCAAACTCCACCAGTGTTCACATTTGGGCATATTGAGTATTTATGCCAAGCTTGGTCCAGATCTATCATTGTTTGAGTCCACTGTGCTCTCTGGATGGAGGTGAACTGCAAGTCCCAAATTCAAGGTCAATGCCCACCAAACCCTTCCCAGTATTTTCTCCTGGTCATGGAAGTTCTCTGTGCCAAGTTTGGATCAATTCCATCATTGGTAGAGTTCAGAATGCTCTTTGATTGTAAGTGAACTATACATCCCAGGAACGACAACTCCCAAATGTCAAGGTCTATTTCCCCAAACTCCACCAGTGTTCACATTTGGGCATATTGAGTATTTATGCCAAGCTTGGTCCAGATCTATCACTATTTGAGTTCACAGTGCTCTCTGGATGTAGGTGAACTACAACTCCCAAACTCAAGATCAGTGCCCAGCAAACCCTTCCAGTATTTTTCTGTTGGTAATGGAAGTTCTTTGTGCCAATTTTGGATCAATTCCATCATTGGTAGAGTTCAGAATGCTCTTTGATTGTAGGTAAACTATACATCCCAGCAACAACAACTCCCAAATGTCAAGGTCTATTTTCCCAAACTCCACATTTGGGCATATTGAATATTTATGCTAAGCTTGGTCCAGATCCATCATTGTTTGCGTCCACAGTACTCTTTGGATGTAGGTGAACTACAACTTCCAAATGCAAGGTCAATGCCCAGCAAACCTTTCCAGTATTTTCTCTTGGTTATGGGAGTTCTGTGTGCCAAGTATTTATGCCAAGCTTGGTCCAGATCTATCATTATTTGAGTTCAGAGTGCTGTCTGGATGCAGGTGAACTACAACTCCCAAACTCAAGGTCAATGCCCAGCAAACTCTTCCAGTATTTTTCTGTTGGTCATGGGAGTTCTGTGTGCCATTTTTGGGTTCAATTCCGTCGTTGGTGGAGTTCAGAATGCTCTTTGGTAGTAGGTGAACTATACTCTTTGATTGTAAGTGAACTATACATCCCAGGAACGACAACTCCCAAATGTCTATCCAGAGAGCACTGTGAACTCAAATAATGATAGATCTGGACCAAGCTTGGCATAAATACTCAATATGCCCAAATGTGAACACGGTGCTCTCTGGATGTAGGTGAACTACAAGTCCCAAATGCAAGGTCTATTCCCAGCAAACCCTTTCCAGTATTTTCTGTTGGTCATGGGAGTTCTGTGTGCCAAGTTTGGATCAATTCTATCGTTGGTGGAGTTCAGAATGCTCTTTGATTGTAGGTGAACTATAAATCCCAGCAACTACAACTCCCAAATGACAAAATCAATCCCCCCAACCCCACCAGTATTCAAATATGGGCGTAATTGGGTATTTGTGCCAAATTTGGTCCAGTGAATGCAAATACATCCTGCATATCACATATTTATATTATGATTCGTAAGAGGAGCAAAATGATAGTTGTGAAGTAGTAACTAAAATAATGTTATGGTTGGGGGTCACCTCAACACGAGGAACTGTATTAAGGGGTCGTGGCATTGGGAAGGTTGAGAGCCCCAAAGTGGGCAAATCTTTAGCTTTTGACAATCAGGACATTATGTTTGATGTCCAAAAAGAATTACGGACATGTCATAATACTGTTGAGGACGTGTCTGTGGAGTTTGGACCTCACGACGGAGTTCAGGTGCCACGTGGACAGTGCTCGCCTCGCCAAACAATGATGTTGTAACATCTGGTTGACTTTGGAATTAGATCCCAAACAGCTTTTGCTGCGGTGTTTGCCGAAGATATGTCTGTCTTGGCTTGTTCTGTCCCGCCACGCGAGAACAAACGGTTTCGAAAGAGTGGGGAAGGGACAGCAATGGCTCCCAAAGTGACCCACTTAATGTGGAATCAGGCGTCAAACAGGGATGTGTTCTTGCCCCAACCTTATTCTCCATCTTCTTCGCTATGATACTTCATCTTGTTGATGGGAAGCTTCCCACCGGAGTGGAAAATGATCTATTCAAGCTATTCAACCTCAGCAAACTGAAAGCCAAGGTCACAGCAACATCTGTTACAGAACTCCAATATGCTGATGATAACGTCATCTGTGCGCATTCAGAAGAAGACCTACAAGCCACTCTAAACACCTTCACAGAAGCATACGAGAAGCTTGGCCTCTCATTGAACATCGGAAAACCAAAGTGCTCTTTCAGCAGTCACCAGCCAATCTCTCTACAAAACCAAGGTCACAGCAACATCTGTTATAGAACTCCAATATGCTGATGATAACGTCATCTGTGCGTATTCAGAAGAAGACCTACAAGCCACTCTAAACACCTTTGCAGAAGCGTACGAGAAGCTCAGCCTGTCATTGAACATCGAGAAAACCAAAGTGCTCTTTCAGCAGTCACCAGTCAATCCCTCTACAAAACCAAGGTCACAGCAACATCTGTTACAGAACTCCAATATACTGATGATAATGTCATCTATGTGCATTCAGAAGAAGACCTACAAGCCACTCTAAACACCTTTTCAGAAGCATACGAGAAGCTCGGCCTGTCATTGAACATCGAGAAAACCAAAGTGCTCGTCCAACAGTCACCAGCCAATCCCTCTACAAGGTCACAGCAACATCTGTTATAGAACTCAAATATGCTGATGATAATGTCATCTGTGCAAATTCAGAAGAAGACCTACAAGCCACTCTAAACACCTTTGCAGAAGCATACAAGAAGCTCGGCCTGTCATTGAACATTGAGAAAACCAAAGTGCTCTTCCAGCAGTGACCAGCCAATCCCTCTACAAAACCAAGGTCACAGCAACATCTGTTATAGAACTACAATATGCTGATGATAACGTCATCTGTGCGCATACAGAAGAAGACCTAAAAGCCATTTGAAACACCTTTGCAGAAGCATACAAGAAGCTCGGCCTGTCATTGAACATCAAGAAAACAAAAGTGCTCTTCTAGCAGACACCAGCCAATCCCTCTCCAATGCCAGAAATACAGCTGAATGGTGTAAGGCCCGTCGCAAACTAGGTTCCTGCTGGAGAAACCCTTGCTAGCAAGTCCCTGACGTCATGAGCCTGCGCCTCTCTCCCCGCCCCTTTCTCCGCCCCTTTCTCTTTGCGAGCGTGGTTTTTCCTTTGCTAGCGCAGCATTGCCCGCATTTTCTCTCAGTTGAATTCTGCCAACTGAGAGAAAATGCGGGCAATGCTGCCCGAGCAAAGGAAAAACCACGCTCGCAAAGAGAAAGGGGCAGAGAAAGGGGCGGGGAGAGAGGCGGAGTCTCGTGACGTCAGGGACTTGCTAGCAAGGTTTTCTCTCGCAGGAACAGAGTTTGCGACGGGTCTAACATTAGAAAATGTCAACCATTTCCACTCCCTTGGACACCACCTCTCCACAAAAGTCAACACTGACACCTAAATACCTGAGCTCTGCAAGTGCAGCATTTTTCCGAATGAAGCAGAGAGTGTTTGAGGACCAGGACATCCGTAGGGAAACCAAGGTGCTTATTTATAAAGCTATTGTCCTCCCAACCCTGCTATACGCCTGCGAAACGTGGACTGTCTACAGATGTCATATGCAACTCCTGGAACGATTGCGTCATTTCTGCCTCTGGAAAATCCTGCAAATCTCTTGGGAAGACAAGCGGATGAATGTCAGCGTGCTGGAAGAAGCAAAGACTACCAGCATCGAAGCGATGGTCCTCCACCATCAACTCCGCTGGACCGGCCACATTGTCCGGATGTCCGACCACCATCTCCCAAAGCAGTTGCTCTACTCCAAACTTAAGAATGAAAAACCAAATACAAGGGCAGGAAAAGAGATTTATAGATGGGCTCAAAGCCAACCTTAAAAACTCTGGCATAGACACTGACAATTGGGAAGCCCTGGCCCTTGAGCGCTCCAACTGGAGGTTAGCTGTGACCAGCAGTGCTGCAGAATTTTAAGAGGCACGAATGGAGGGTGAAAGAGAGAAATGTGCCAAGAGGAAGGCGCGTCAAGCCAACCCTGAACAGGACTGCCTTCCACCTGGAAACCAATGCCCTCATTGTGGGAGAAGATGCAGGTCAAGAAGAGGGCTCCAAAGTCACCAGCACACTGATCTTGGAAGACTATCCTACTCGGACAACGAGGGATCACCTAAGTAAACATGCCTAAGTAAGCACCACGCATGAGCAAATTGTGGCCCTCCCTCCAGTTGTTTTGGACAGCCCCAAGTAGAGTGCATTACAGTAGTCCAATCTGGAGGTGACTAAGGCATGGACCACCCTGGCCAGATCCACCTTCATGAGGTATGGTTGCAGTTGGCACATGAGTCTTAATTGTGCAAAGGCCCTCCCGGCCAACACCGACGCCTGAGCTTCAAGCGTAAGTGATGAGTCCAGGAGGACACCCAGACTGCGGACCTGTGACATCAGGGAAGTGCAACCCCATCCAACACAGGTTGCCACCCTATACCCCGATCCAGGAGGACCTCTGTCTTGACGGGATTGATCTTCAGCTTGTTCATCCTCATCCAGACAACCACAGCGGCCAGGACCTCCCAAAATCATGCCAAAAATACCAGAATCCCCCTCTTGTTCAGCAATGCAACTTTTCCCAAACAAATCGGAAACGAGCAACATGCTCTTAGGGCCATTTTGGTGTTTTCTCAGATGTATGACTCCATCTCAAAGAGTATGACAAGCATGTGAATCTTTTATGCTGTTGTCGAAATATCTGCCCCGTCCATCAATCAAGCCAATTCCCAAGGCTGCTCTGGCGCATATATATATTGCTTTTATTTTGATATATATATATATATCAAAATAAAAGCAAAAACAGGACCATCACAGGCCTGTTCTCCTGAGATTCAGACTATCTACCATTCCTTAGCAAACTTACATTTTTTCCCAGCCAACTCAGCGAGTGCGGATGTATTTATTTCAAAACATTCAAGCCCAGCATCTCCAAGTTCAAGGTGGCACTTAACAAGGATCATAAGTAATAAGTTGGACCAAACTTTCTCCACAACAGGACTCACTCTTAAACTAGATGCCAGGGATGACCAGATAGTGTCCAGTATCAATTTGGATGTACGAAAAGCAAAGTTGATGTCCTCCTGAATTTTCAGTGTACTCACTGTTAAACTAGATACCAGGGATGACCAGATAGTGTCCAGTATCAATTTGGATGGGGTTGGACTAGATGGCCCGGGAGGTCTTTTCCAACTCTTTGATTCTATGATTCTATATGCTGCCCTCTTGTGGTTGCATCTGAGTGCTGCATACACATTCGTTTTTGGGTCCCAACACCCAACTAGGGTGGATTTTTTAAGTTGAAACCCCACCAGTATTTTAAGTTGGATAATGAAGGATATGTGTACCAAGTTTGGTTCAGATCCATCAAGCCGTGTAGGAGCCTTTGTGGAACATACATACGTCCACGTATAGCTAGATTAAGAATGCTGCCCTCTTGTGGTTGCACCTGAATGCTGCATACACATGTATATTTATTCGTTTTTGGATCCCAACACCCAACTGAGGTGGATTTTTTTAGTCGAAACCCCACCAGTATTTTAAGTTGGATAATGAAGGATATGTGTACCAAGTTTGGTTCGGATCCATCAAGCCTTGTAGGAACCTTTGTGGAACATACATACGTCCATGTATAGCTAGATTAAGAAGCAAGAGATAACAAAGAATGGAAACTTGTGCCTTGGGGGATCTTGATTTTATAATATGTCTATTCAGTTATCTTCTTTTAGCTTGGCAAGGGACACACTGGTGTAGTTTCCCCAAAATTGTAGACATAACAGGATTACAAGCACCAGGAGAGTGGGGCGCTCTTCCGTTTTGTACACTTTTGCCGAGAACGTCCCTCGAAACGGATCGCGAAGGCTCAAGATGGAAGGGATTAGGAGACCGTGGCAGCTCCTAATTTGGTCTCCCGATGCCACCCACGTTGGTGGCCTTTGTGGGGGAAATGTATAGTAGCCTTGCCAGGTTTCAGTGCTACTCTTAGAGAATATGAGTGCCTCGCTTTTGGTTGATGTTGGTTAAAGACCAAAGAACTTGCTACTGCTTGGAAAGCTTTACAGAGTTGTTTCTGTAACTTTCCAACACTCTATTCAGTAGTTTATGAATTTACTTACTATGTACACTTGGGTATAAATCTATCCTATGTATGTATATCTACCCCGTGTATGGGTCTACCCCATATATGAGTCTATCCCATATATATGTCTACCCAATGTATACATCTACCTCATGCATAAGTCTACCCATGTATAAATCTACTCCATGTATATGCCTACCCCACGTATTCGTCTATCTCATGTATATGTCTACCTCATATATGAGTCTATCCCATATATACATCTACCCCAGGTATACATCTACCTCATGCGTAAGTCTACCCCATGTATAAATCTACTCTATGCATATGCCTACCCCATGTATTCGTCTATCTCATGTATATGTCTACCTCATATATGAGTCTATCCCATATATATGTCTACCCCAGGTATACATCTACCTCATGCATAAGTCTACCCCATGTATAAATTTACTCCATGTATATGTCTACCCCATGTATTTATCTACCCCATGTATATGTATACCTTATGTATACGTCTGCTTTATGCATTAGTCTACCCCATGTATAAATCTACTCCATGTTTACATCTATCCCATGTATACATCTACCTCATGCATAAGTTCACCCCATGTAGAAGTCTATCCCATATATACGTCTACCCTATGTATACATCTACCCCGTGTATATGTCTATCTTATGTATAAGTCCACTCCATGTAGAAGTCTACGCTATATTTACGTCTATTCCATGTGTACATCTATCCCACGTATATGTCTACTCCATGTATACGTCTACCTCATGTACACATCTATCTCATGTATAAGTCCACCTCATATATAAGTCCATCCCACATATATGTCTAGCTCATGTATACCTCTATCCCATGTATATATTTATTCCTTGTATACGGCTATCCCATGTATAAGTCTACCCAATGTTTACGTCTATCCCATGTATACGTCTATCCTATGTATACATTTATTCCTTGTCTACGGCTATCCCATGTATACATTTATTCCTCGTATACAGCTATCCCATGAATAAGTCTACCCAATGTTTACGTCTATCCCATGGATATGTCTATCCCATGTATACATTTATTCCTTGTATACAGCTATCCCGTGTATACATTTATTCCTCATATACGGCTATCCCATGTATAAGTCTACCCAATGTTTACGTCTATCCTATGCATACGTCTATCCCATGTATACATTTATTCCTCATATACGGCTATCCCATGTATACGTCTACCCAATGTTTACGTCTATCCCATGCATACGTCTATCCCATGTATACATTTATTCCTCGTATACGGCTATTCCATGTATAAGTCTACCCAATGTATACATTTATTCCTTGTCTACGGCTGTTCCATGTATACATCCACCCAATGTTTACGTCTAACCCGTGTATACTTCTACCTCGTGCACACATCTATCCCATGTATACATCTACTCCATGTATACCTCCATCCTATGTATACGTCTACTCCATGTATACCTCTATCCCATGTATACATTTACCCCATGCACAAGTCCACTCCATGTATAAGCCAATCTCATGTATACGTTGCAGGCAGTTTTTTTTTGGGGGGGGGGGCAGAAGTATAGATTACTTTGGAAACATAGCTATGGTTTTGTAGAATTGCAGAACACCGACCGTGACTTAGACCCCTGGCCTATATAGAGTAAGACACAAGCAAGCAAGTAGTCTTGATGCAAGCATAGGATGGATCTTTGAGGCTATATTTGGCAGTTGATATTCGATCGTCAGCCTCACTATATGATATCGTGACATTGCTGTGATTTGATCAGCCCGTGGCATTTGTAATTCTAGACTGCAGTTTGACACCACATTTAACCGCCACGGCATAATGCAGTGGGATCATGGGAATTGTAGTTTGGGGTGGTCTTTAGTCTTCTGTGCCACACCAAACTACCACTCCAATGACTCCATAGCATTGAACCACGGCAGCGAAAAAGTCCAAATGCATTAATTCTACAATGCAGATGCTCCTTGGACTGTATTCATCACCCAGTGACCCAGAACCCTTTGCTTAGACGAGACGAGTCCCTGAGTATCTCTGGTCAGGTTTTCCAGCTTTCTAACCATTCGTTTCAAAGAGAGGTCTTGTTATTGTCGAAAGCTTTCATGGCCGGAATCACTGGGTTGTTGTAGGTTTTTTCAGGCTATATGTCCATGGTCTAGAGGCATTCTCTCCTGACGTTTCACCTGCATCTATGGCAAGCATCCTCAGAGGTTGTGAGGTCTGTTGGAACTAGGAAAAAGGGTTTATATATCTGTGGAATGACCAGGGTGGGACAAAGGACTCTTGTCTGCTGGAGCTAGGTGTGAATGTTTCAACTGACCACCATGATTAGCATTTGATGGCCTGGCAGTGCCTGGAGCAATCTTTTGTTGAGAGGTGATTAGATGTCCTTGTTTGTTTCCTCTCTGTTGTTGTGCTGTTGCAATTTTAGAGTTTTTTTTATTACTGGTAACCAGATTTTGTTCATTTTCATGGTTTCCTCCTTTCTGTTGAAATTGTCCACAAGCTTATGTATTTCAATGGCTTCTCTGTGTAGTCTGACATGGTGGTTGTGAGAGTGGTCCAGCATTTCTGTGTTCTCAAATAAAATGCTGTGTTCAGGTTGGTTCATTGCAACAGCACAACAACAGAGAGGAAACAAACAAGGACATCTAACCACCTCTCAACAAAAGATTGCTCCAGGCACTGCCAGGCCATCAAATGCTAATCAAGGTGGTCAGTTGAAACATTCACACCTAGCTCCAACAGAGAAGAGTCCTTTGTCCCACCCTGGTCATTCCACAGATATATAAACCCACTTTCCTAGTTCCAACAGACCTCACTACCTCTGAGGATGCTTGCCATAGATGCAGGTGAAACATCAGGAGAGAATGCCTCTAGAACATGGCCATATAGCCCGAAAAAACCTACAACAACCCAGAGGTCTTGTTATCTTTCAAAGGGTGCTTTATTTGTTGACAGACGGCAGGATCAGCCTACTCACGACATTCTCTACAGAACGATCCTTATGCCAAACTGTTGATAGGCTCATCAATTATAGACCCGATTTTGTACTAATGTCAGAAAGGTTCGTTCTCCTAGTCACATCGAAACCTACGTGTAAATATGGCTTCCTCCATTCCCCACTTTCCCAACCAAATGGTCTTTCATGTTTCCATGTTGTATATATATTTATTTATCATGTTAGAAGCAAATTGAGGGTGGAGTTATAATGTATTTAAAAACACAAACAAAGTTACAAAGGAGGCTGTCCAGGTCCTGAACCGGCCGCTTGGCCGCTGTGATGGTCTGGATGAGGGTGGACAAATTGAGATTGAATCCAGACAAGACAGAGGTCCTCCTGGTCAGTCGCAAGGCCGAACCAGGCATAGGGTTACAGCCTGTGCTGGATGGGGTTCCACTCCCCCTGAAGACGCAGGTTCGCAGCCTGGGTGTGATCTTGGACTCATCGCTGAGCCTGGAGCCCCAGGTCTCGGCAGTGGCCAGGGGAGCTTTTGCACAGTTAAAGCTTGTGCGCCAGTTGCGCCCGTACCTTGGGAAGTCTGACTTGGCCACGGTAGTCCATGCTCTAGTTACATCCTGTATAGACTACTGCAACACTCTCTACATGGGGTTACCTTTGGAGACGGTCTGGAAGCTTCAACTAGTCCAACGAACGGCAGCCAGGTTGTTAACAGGAGCGGCGCTCAGGGAGCATACAACCCTCTTGTTGTGCCAGCTCCACTGGCTGCCAGTTTGCTACTGGGCCCAATTCAAAGTGCTGGCTTTGGCCTATAAAGCCCTAAACGGTTCTGGCCCAACTTACCTGTCTGAACGTATCTCCCCTTACGAACCACTGAGGACTTTAAGATCATCTGGGGAGGCCCTGTTTTCGGTCCCGCCTTCGTCACAAGCACATTTGGCGGGGACGAGAGACAGGGCTTTCTCAGTGGTGGCCCCTTGGCTATGGAACGCCCTCCCCAGGGAGATCAGATCTGCTCCCTCCCTCTTGACGTTTCAGAGGCAAGTTAAAACGTGGCTATTCGAGCAAGCGTTTACAAATACAGAGTAGCTAATACGGGAAATCGAATGACCTGACAATGGAATTGGACAATGCTTGAGAATAATGAGACGCTGATGATGTCGCTTTTTTAATGCCTTATATTGCTCAGTGTTTTTTATCTATATTATGTTTTATGTATACTGATTTGTTGGAAACCGCCTTGAGTCGCCAATTGGCTGAGAAAGGCAGTATACAAATACAGCAAATAAATAAATAAATAAATAAATACAAACTTGGCATGATACTAAACGTCCTTTGACCAGAAGCTGGCCACTTGGAGTGCCTCTGGTGTCTCTATGAGAAGGTCCTCCATTGTGCATGTGGCACGGCTCAGGATGCGTTGGAGTAGATACTTAGCATGATACTAAATGTCCTTTGACCAGAAGCTGTCCATTTGGGGTGCCTCTGGTGTGGCTGTAAGAAGGTCCTCCATTGTGCATGTGGCAGGGCTCAAGCTGCATTGGAGTAGATGGTCTGTGGTTTGCTCTTCTCCACATTTGCATGTCGTGGACTCCACTTTGTGGCCCTATTTCTTGATGTTGGCTCTGCATCTCGAGTCTGTTCAGCGTCTTCCAAGTTGCCACTTTTTTGTGTGCCCAGAAGGGAGTCCCTCATTCGGTATCTGCCACTGGTTGAGGTTCCAAATGTAGCCTGCCACTTTTGGACTCTTGCTTGCTGAGGTGTTCCTGTGAGTATCTCGATTTGCAGCAGGCATGTAGTATATATACAACAATTGTATGTCCCATGTTGACCTTTATGCCATGGCATCCAAGGAGTTGTTACAATTTTCCAATTTTTCGATTGTGCGAACGGTCAATAACCCTCGCTTTGATGTGATGAGCTCCAGAAATCTAATGGAAAGGTGAGATGTCAGTGAAACGAATGGCCGTTCTTTGACGCCCTCTTCCTTTTGCTTTCCAGATTTCTCCACCCAGGTCAATTCCACCTCCTTGAGTTCTCCGACGAGCCGGGGTCCTATGGGCGCCCCTTCCCTCCATCCGTCGATGGGCCCCCTGGGGTCGCACGCTCAGCTCCATTCGCCCATCAGCACCCTGAGTTCGCCCATCAACGGCATGGGGCCGCCCTTCTCCGTCATCAGCTCTCCCATGGGGACCCACTCGATGTCCGGACCGTCCCCTGGCCTCGCGTTCGGAACGAATAGCCCGCAGGTGAGCCGTCCCCATCCCTTATATCGTGACGGAGGGAGTCTGATGTTCCATCACTTCAATCTAGACCAGGCACGGGCAAGCTTTCTAACTTGGGGGTCGCGTAGTTGGCCGGGAAGGATGGGGTTCTTCCCAAGCCCCCTTCCTGACCTTTCCTCCCCTTCCTCTTCTCTTTCGGAGTCAGAAAGTGAAGGAAAGGTGGGAAATATTTGGATTCCAAAAAGGTTGGTCTTGGTCAGGATGAGATGGTGGATGGGAGAGATCAAGTACTATATATCCATTTGACCCTATATTGCCTACTCCTGATATGGAATCCTAGAATCCTAGAGAAGGAAGGAAGGAAGGGAGGGAGGGAGGGAGGGGAGGGAAAAGGAAGGAAAGACAAAAGGTAGGGAAGGAAAGAAGGGAGGGAAGGAGGGAGGAAAGAGGAAAGGAAGGAAAGTTGAAAGAGTTGAAGGGAAGGAAGGAGGAACAAAAAGGCAAGAGGAAGGAAGGAAAGAGAAAAAGGGGAAAGGAAGAAGAAAAGAGGGAGGGAGGGAGCAAGAAAGAGGGAGGGAAGGAGGAAGGAAAAAGAGAAGGGAGGGAGGGAGGAGAAGGATGGCAGGAAGGAAGGGTGGAAGGGAATAGAGTTAGGAAGGGAAGGGAGAAGGGAGGAAAGACAAAAGGGAAGAAAGGAAGGAAGGAAGGATAAAGAGAGGGAAGGAGGGAGAAAAGAGGGAAGGAGAGAAGGAAGGACGAAAGGGTGGAAGGAAGGGAGAAAGAGGAAGGAAGGAGGGAAGGGAGAATGAAGGAAAAACAAAAAGGAAGGAAAGACAAAAGGGAGGGAGGGAGGGAAGGAAGGAAGGAAGGAAGGACAAAAGGAGAAAGAGAGGAAAGGAGAGAGAAAAGAGGGAAGGAGGGAAGGAAGGATGAAAGGGTGGAACAAGGGAGGAAGAGGGAGGTAAGGAAGGGAGGGAGGGAAAGGAGGGAGGAAACAGAAGGAAGGAAGGAAGGAAGGAAGGAAGGGAGGAAATTGAGGGAGGGGAGAAGGAAGAAAAGACAAAAAGAAAGGAAAGACAAAAGGGAGGGAAGGAAGGAAGGAGAAAGAGGGAAGGAGGGAGAAAAGAGGGAAGGAAGGAAGGATGGACGGACGAAAGAGTGGAAGAGAAGGAAGAAGGGAGGGAGAAAGACGGAAGGAAGGAAGGAAGGAAGGAAGGAAGGAAGGGAGGGAGGGAAGGAGGAAGGAAAGAGAGAAGGAAGGAAGGAAGGAAGGAAGGGTGGAAGGGAATGGAGGGAGGGAGGAAATATAAAAGGGAAGGAAGGAAGGGAATGGAGGGAGGGAAGGGAGAAGGAAAGATAAAAAGGAAGGAAAGACAAAAGGGAAGGAAGGAAGGAGAAGGAGGGAAGGAGGGAGAAAAGAGGGAAGGAAGGAAGGATGGACGGACGAAAGAGTGGAAGGGAAGAAAGAGGGGAGGGAGAAAGAGGGAAGTAAGGAAGGAAGGGAAGGAGGAAGGAAAGAGAGAAGGAAGGAAGGAAGGAAGGAAGGAAGGAAGGGTGGAAGGGAATGGAGGGAGGGAGGAAATATAAAAGGGAAGGAAGGAAGCGAATGGAGGGAGGGAAGGGAGGAGGAAGGAAAGACAAAAGGGAGGGAGGGAGGGAGGGAGGGAGGGAGGGAAGGAAGGAAGGAAGGAAGGAAGGAAGGAAGGAAGGAAGGAAGGAAGGAAGGAAGGAAGGGTGGAAGGGAATGGAGGGAGGGAGGGAGGAAATATAAAAGGGAAGGAAGGAAGCGAATGGAGGGAGGGAAGGGAGGAGGAAGGAAAGACAAAAGGGAGGGAGGGAGGGAGGGAGGGAGGGAGGGAGGGAAGGAAGGAAGGAAGGAAGGAAGGAAGGAAGGGTGGAAGGGAATGGAGGGAGGGAGGGAGGAAATATAAAAGGGAAGGAAGGAAGCGAATGGAGGGAGGGAAGGGAGGAGGAAGGAAAGACAAAAGGGAGGGAGGGAGGGAGGGAGGGAGGGAGGGAGGGAAGGAAGGAAGGAAGGAAGGAAGGAAGGAAGGAAGGAAGGAAGGAAGGAAGGGTGGAAGGGAATGGAGGGAGGGAGGGAGGAAATATAAAAGGGAAGGAAGGAAGCGAATGGAGGGAGGGAAGGGAGGAGGAAGGAAAGACAAAAGGGAGGGAGGGAGGGAGGGAGGGAGGGAGGGAAGGAAGGAAGGAAGGAAGGAAGGAAGGAAGGAAGGGTGGAAGGGAATGGAGGGAGGGAGGGAGGAAATATAAAAGGGAAGGAAGGAAGCGAATGGAGGGAGGGAAGGGAGGAGGAAGGAAAGACAAAAGGGAAGGAAAGACAAAAGGGAGGGAGGGAGGGAGGGAGGGAGGGAGGGAAGGAAGGAAGGAAGGAAGGAAGGAAGGAAGGAAGGAAGGAAGGAAGGAAAGGAAGGAAGAAAGGAAAGGAAGGAGAAAGAGGGAAGGAGGGAGAAAAGAGGGAAGGAAGGAAGGATGGACGGATCAAAGAGTGGAAGGGAAGAAGGGAGGGAGAAAGAGGGAAGTAAGGAAGGAAGGGAGGGAGGGAAGGAGGAAGGAAAGAGAGAAGGAAGGAATGAAGGAAGAGAAGGATGGAAGGAAGGAAGGGACTGGAGGGAGGGAGGAAATATAAAAGGGAAGGAAAGAAGGAAGGAAGGAGAAAGAGGGAAGGAAGGGGAAAAGAGGGAAGGAAGGATGGACGGATGAAAGAGTGGAAGGGAAGGGAGGGAGAAAGAACGAAGGGAGGGAGAGAGGGCGGGAAGGAGGAAGGAAAGAGAGAAGGAAGGAAGGAAGGGTGGAAGGGAATGGAGGAAGGGAGGAAATATAAAGGAAGGAAGGAAGGAAGGAAGGAAGGAAGGAGAAAGAGGAAGAGGAAAAAGGTAGGGAAGGAGAGAGAAAGAGGGAGGTAAGGAGGAAGAAAAGAAAGAAAGACGGAAGGAAGGAAGGATAGGATGGTGTGAGAGAGGGGGGCCTGAGAAAAGAGCACAAGGGGCCGCATCCTGGCTTTGCCCATAATTATTCTTGACCCTTTGCTCCTGTGGATGCAGCCTAGAATCCCCGTGGCAATGGGTCGCAGTGGTCATTGATTTTCTGCCTCCGCGAGGCCGGAGGAGGTGGTGGTGGGTTGGGAGGAGGAGAAAAAAAAGGAAGCAAGACTGAGGGAGAACCCTCCCACGCCAAGGAGATAAGCCCTTGGGATAAAAATAGTCCAGGCTGATGGAAGCGGCCACCTGTTGCTGGCTTGGCTTGGGCAGCCGTGTGGATCTGTGTCATGGATCTCCGTCTGGCAAGAACTGGGCCACCACCTGCCCACGGCAAGGGCTTTATTTACTCCGGCTTCTCCCGGGGAAGGAGCCCCACACCTGCTCGGCCTTTCGCATGTGGCTGTTAAACAGATCTTTGCCAAACTTTGCCCACAGAACCAACATGGGTAACTGTGATTACTTGCAGGCTTTGGTCGTGATTGCCCTGGGAATCTGGGAGTTGTAGTTCACCCGTAGATATCACTGAACCCAGCCGATATCGGATCTTGACCACACTTGGCACACAGACTCGACATGGCCAGCTTTGGATAATGGCAAGGTGTTGGAAGGATGGACTCATGATTCTGGGAATTGTAGTTCACCCACATCCTTATGCATTTTATATTGGGGGCATTCATATAAAACAAAAGGAAAGACTGGCTTTTTCCTAATATATGGAGTAAGGCATTATCAAACTGACATTACCAAACTTCGAAAAACACACAATGTCTTTCTCAAATAACCTGGGCATCGCCGGTCCCCAAGCTAGTATAATATAAATATAATAATAAATACAATAATAAACGCAATATATAAATATAATAATAAAAATATAATATAAATACAATAATAAATACAATATACATACAATAATAAATATAACATAAATACAATAATAAATATAATATAAATATAATATAAATATAATAATATATATAATATAAATACAATAATAAATAGAATAATAAATAGAATAACAAATAGAATAACAAATAGAATAACAAATACAATAATAAATATAATAATAAATATAATATAAATATAATAAAATACAATATAAATACAATAATAAATAGAATAATAAATATAATAATACATATAATATAAATATAATAAAATACAATATAAATACAATATAAATACCATAATAAATATAAATATAATATAAATAGAATAATAAATATAATATAAATAGAATAATAAATATAATATAAATATAATATAAATACAATATAAATATAATATAAATATAATATAAATATAATAATAAATATAATATAAATACAATAGAAATATAATAAATATAATAATAAATATAATAATAAATATAATAAAATACAATATAAATATAATAGAAATATAATAGAAATACAATATAAATACAATAATAAATATAATAATAAATATAATAAAATACAATAATACATATAATAATAAATATAATAATAAATATAATAAAATACAATATAAATATAATATAAATACAATAAATAGAATAACAAATACAATAATAAATATAATAAAATACAATATAAATATAATATAAATACAATAAATAGAATAACAAATACAATAATAAATATAATAATAAATATAATAATAAATATAATAATAAATATAATATAAATATAATATAAATATAATATAAATATACTAAAATACAATATAAATATAATAAATACAATATAAATATAATAATAAATATAATAAAATACAATATAAATTCAATAATAACTATAATATAAATACAATAATAACTATAATATATATATATATATATAATATAAATACAATAATAAAATATAATAAAATACAATATAAAATAAATATAATATAAATATAATAAATTCAATAAAATTATCATCATTATGAGGTATAGAACTAAAGTAGACTACATAAAATAAATTTATCTTCAGGTTGGCTTGCAGTTCCAGATATGATCTCATGAGTCTTGTTTGGGTTGGAGGTTGCCAACAGGATTTCAGCCTGGGTTAACATCACAAACAACGAACCTCTGAAATAATGCGTTCCCAACATCTCCCCAAATGCAACGCAAGCTATCTGGGTCATGAGCGATTGGAGATGATGACCCATTTCCCCACATCTTCCCTCGCAATGGGCTGCCCAGTGCGTGAGAGTCGGGGGGCTCGTGGGAATTGCAAGCTTAGGTTTCCCCCCCACTATTCAGCAGAATTACAGAGAACGTGCTGCAAAATGAGGCCTACCATCAAAGAGCATTCTGAACTCCACCAATGATGGAATTGAACTAAACTTGGCAGACAGAACTCCCACAACCAAGAGAAAATACTGGAAGGGTTTGGTGGGCATTGGCCTTGAGTTTGGGAGTTGTAGTTCACCTACATCCAGAGAACACTGTGGACTCAAACATTGGCACGAATACTCAATATGCCCAAATGCGAACACTGGTGGAGTTTGGGGAAAATTGACCTTAACATTTGGGAGTTGTAGTTGCAGGGATTTATAGTTCACTTACAATCAAAGAGCATTCTGATCTCCACCAGTGATGGAATTGAACCAAACTTGGCCCACAGAACTCCCATGACCAGCAGAAAATGCTGGAAGGGTTTGGTGGGCATTGACCTTGAGTTTTTGGAGTTGTAGTTCACTTACATCCAGAGCGCACTGTTGACTCAATCAATGATGGATCTGGACCAAACTTGGCCCACAGAACCCCCATGACCAACAGAAAATACTGGAAGAGTTTGGTGGGCATTGACCTTGAGTTTTGGAGTTGTAGTTCACTTACATCCAGAGAACACTGTTGACTCAATCAATGATGGATCTGGACCAAACTTGGCCCACAGATCTCCCATGACCAACAGAAAATACTGGAAGAGTTTGGTGGACATTGACCTTGAGTTTTGGAGTTGTAGTTCACTTACATCCAGAGAACACTGTTGACTCAATCAATGATGGATCTGGACCAAACTTGTCATGAATACTCAATATGCCCAAATATGAACACTGGTGGAATTTGGAGAAAATAGACCTCGACATTTGGGTGTTGTAGTTACTGGGATTTACAGTTCACCTACAATCAAAGAGCATTCTGAACTTCACCAATGATAGAATTGGGTCAAACGTCCCACACAGAATCCCCAGGACCAATAGAAAATTCTGAATTTTTGATGGTCTTTGGCAACCTTCCTGGTGACCCCAAGGGTCCTGATCTTCAGCTTGAAAAACTCTGCTCTATGTCCTCCAATATGACCTAAATCACAGTGGAGGATCTAGAGCAGTGGTTCTCAACTTGTGGGTCCCTGGGTGTTTTGGCCTACAACTCCCAGAAAGCTCAGCCAGTTAACCAGCTGTTAGGATTTCTGGGAGTTGAAGGTCAAAACATCTGGGGACCCACAGGTTGAGAACCACTGATCTAGAGATTCCTAGGGAGAACATTGTTCTGGTACATAAGGAGAAGACCTGAGGTTCTGGTAATGGGAAGAGTATCCCTGTGTTCACCTTATTGACATATTCCCCTCCTCCAAACGGTTCTGATTGGAACTTCTCAAAGGATTTAGGACTTCTTGCTTTCTTTGAAGAGCATCGATCCAAAATTACATCACCGGAGTTCCAATCCCAAATTGGATGTTCTAGGTCGACAGAGATCTTCCCCAAAGTCCCATCAAAGGGCGGATCTGAAAGCCTAACATCACTAGAGTTCCAATCCCAAATTGGATGTTCTAGGTCGGCAGAGATCTTCCCCAAAGTCCCATCAAAGGGTGGATCTGAAAACCTAACATCACTAGAGTTCCAATCCGAAATTGGATGTTCTAGGTTGGCAGAGATCTTCCCCAAAGTCCCATCAAAGGGTGGATCTGAAAACCTAACATCACTAGAGTTCTAATCCCAAATTGGGTGTTCTGGGTCGACAGAGATCTTCCCCAAAGTCCCATCAAAGGGCGGATCTGAAAACCTAACATCACTAGAGTTCCAATCCCAAATTGGATGTTCTAGGTTGACAGAGATCTTCCCCAACGTCCCATTAAAGGGCGAATCTGACAACCTAACATCACTAGAGTTCCAATCCCAAATTGGATGTTCTAGGTCGAGAGAGACCTTCCCCAACGTCCCATCAAAGGGCGGATCTGACAACCTAACATCACTAGAGTTCCAATCCCAAATTGGATGTTCTAGGTCGAGAGAGACCTTCCCCAACGTCCCATCAAAGGGCGGATCTGACAACCTAACATCACTAGAGTTCCAATCCCAAATTGGATGTTCTAGGTCGAGAGAGACCTTCCCCAACGTCCCATCAAAGGGCGGATCTGACAACCTAACATCACTAGAGTTCCAATCCCAAATAGGATGTCCTAGGTTGACAGAGATCTTCCCCAAAGTCCCATCAAAGAGAGGATCTGACAACCTAACATCACTAGAGTTCCAATCCCAAATTGGATGTTCTGGTTTGACAGAGATCTCCCGCAAAGTCCCATCAAAGGGTAGATCTGACAACCTTCTTCTCCGCTCTGCAGCTGGCTATCTGGAGTGAGGAGAAGAAGAGCCCGCGTCTTCCCGGCTTCTGCTCCACATTTCCTTGGGGAGAAACCGCCTTGCGCTGTGGTCTATTTTTAGAGCTGGTCACGCAATGCAAAAGCCCAGCAATAAACAGAAGTGGGGCGGGAAAGGGGGGCGGCGAGAAGGGCGGAGACGCGGAGGAGAAGAAGAAGAGCTTGGCAGGCGATGCTTATTGGACCGCCGGTACGTTGCGGTCGCTCCGATTCATTTACTCATGGCCTGCCTTAAGTGGTTTTTCCTGGCGGAAATGCTCAAGACACTCATGCCCGAGTGAGTTTGGCAATCTGTTCCTTCTCGCCGTCTCGCTCCCTCCTTCCTACATTGGCCACAACCCCAACTAGGAAGGAGGCTACCTGAGTTTGCACGAAGCGAGCGAGGAACAGGTAGCAGGTCCTGTCTTTTTCGGCGTCACCGCTGCTTTGGCCCACGACGCCATGGCATTAATGAGGCGTGTGCCCCCGTTGCGGGCACAGAGGTGGCACTGATGGAAGGTGTTCTGCATCAGATGGCAGGTGTCGCTTGCGATCGGCTTCCGCTTGGTTGGCGCGGGAGACCTAACGGAGCAGAAAGGCACCGGGAGAACGCCGCAATGCGACCGAGCCCACCTGATCTCACTCTTCCCACCTTCCCAGGAATTGGTTAAATGGACGAACGCAGAGGGTGCTCACTAATGCTTCCTCTTCATTTTGGAAAGAAGAGACGAGTGGAGTGCCTTCCTGTGCCCGATCCTGTTCAACATCTTTATTAATGACTTAGATGAAGGGTTAGGAGGGAGGATCATCACGTTTGCAGACGCCACCAAATTGGGAGGGAGAGCCAATACTCCGGAGGACAGGAGCAGGATTCAAAACTATCTTGACAGATTAGAGAGATGATTGGTCAAAACTAACAAAATGAAGTTCAACAGGGACAAATGCAAGATACTCCACTTAGGCAGGAAAAACGAAGTGCAAAGATATAGAATGGGGGACGATGAGGCCTGGCTCGAGAGCAGTACGTGTGAAAAAGATCTTGGAGTCCTCGTGGACAACAAGTTAAACATGAGCCAGGAATGTGATGTGGTGGCCAAAAAAGCCAATGGGATTTTGGCCTGCATCAATAGGAGCCTAGTGTCTAGATCTAAGGAAGTAATGCTACCCCTCTATTCTGCTTTGGTTAGACCATACCTGGAATATTGTGTCCAATTCTGGGCACCACAATTCAAGAGAGATATTGACAAGCTGGAATGTGTCCAGAGGAGGGCGACTAAAATGATCAAGGGTCTGGAGAACAAGCCCTATGAGGAGCGGCTTAAGGAGCTGGGTGTGTTTTTAGCCTGAAGAAGAGAAGGCTGAGAGGGGATATGATAGGCATGTATAAATATGTGAGAGGAAGCCACAGGGAGGAGGAGGGAGCAAGCTTGTTTTCTGCTTCCTTGGAGACTAGGACACGGAGCAATGGCTTCAAACTACAAGAGAGGAGATTCCATCTGAACACGAGGAAGAACTTCCTGACTGCGAGAGCCGTTCAGCAGTGGAACTCTCTGCCCCGGAGTGTGGTGGAGGCTCTTTCTTTGGAAGCTTTTAAGCAGAGGCTGGATGGCCATTTGTCAGGGGTGATTTGAATGCAATATTCCTGCTTCTTGGCAGAATGGGGTTGGACTGGATGGCCCACGAGGTCTCTTCCAACTCTTTGATTCTATGATTCTATGATTCTATGATTCTAAGAGGCCCGAAGGCCACCCCGTTCAACCCCATTCTGCCACAGCGGAAGACGCAATCCAAGCCATCTAGGTAGATGGCTATCCAGTATATTTCTTAGGTCATGGATGTTCTGTGTGCCAAATGTGGTCCAGGTCCATTGTCAGTGGGGGTCACAATGTTCTGACTTGATGCAGGGTGAACTACAACTTCCATCACGTGGCGTCAATCCTCCAAACTCCTCCAGTATGTCGAGTTGCTGAGAAGGAAACTCCACTGAGGCTCGTCTACCCCTTCCTAGAGCAATGGGGGTACATACAGTCCTGCCGCAGTGTCCCTCCCCATCCGTACGGTGACTGCGCAGCCAGAACTTTGCAGTGGTTTGATACAGAAGGAAAACAGTTGGCTTTCCCGTTTAATATTTAATGCCCTCCTTCTGTCACTGGGGCTGTTGAAGCATCAATGCTTCAGGCATGATATGCATCCTTGCTTTTAAGGATGGGTTGTCTAGAAAGTGCAGCCATACTGAGACCATAGCTCAATCCTCCTCCAATTCCTCCCACCATCATTGCTATCATCGCTATTGTGTTTATTTCATCTGCATCCCACATATCTCCCCAAAATCTGACTCATAGGAGTGAGGGTAGAGGGTAGAGGGAAAGGTTTTCCACTGACGTTAGGGTTGAGAAGGGCGGTATACAAATATAGTAAATAAATAAGCAAACAAGTCTTGTTGATGGTCTTTGGCGACCCCTCTGACACCCCTCTCGTCCCAACTCCCAGATTGAGAAACGCTGCTGTAGTGTTTACTTTCCTTTTCTAACCCGAAGAGCCGGCATTGTCCATAGACACCTCCAAGGTCATGTGGCCGGCATGACTGCATGGAGCACCATTACCTTCCCACCGGAGTGGTACCTATTCATCTACTCACATTTGCATGTTTTCAGACTACCAGGTTGGCAGAAGCTGGGGCTAACAGCAGGAGCTCACCCCCACTCCCCATATTCGAACCGCCGACCTTTTGGTCAACAAGTCCAGCAGCTCAGCGGTTTAACCCACTGCGCCACCGGGGGCAAAAATGCAAATAACTCCGGATAAAAATCTGATAGGTCATCCACTTTAGAGACACAGGACCCTCACAAAAGTGCAAATTTCATGAATTATAAAAGCTATTTTGAAATATCTAGATATTTTTAATTCCTCGAGGAGTGTTTCTCAACCTGGAGATCGGGACCCTTGGCGTGGGTCACGAGGGGGTTTCAGAGGGGTTGCCAAAGACCATCGGAAAACATATATTTCTGATGGTCTTGGGAACCCCTTTGGCAGAGAGGGCGGAGGATCTCTCCGCCTGTCCTTCTCTTCCTTTTTGGAAACAGACGGTGAATCCTCCCAACAAAAGCCCTCCTCCGCCGTTCAGCCAAGGGGAGGGTTGTTTCTGAGACTGAAGGGAGAGCAGGCGTGCTCAGCACATGACTGCGTGGTGCGCAAGTGTGGGTGAGGGAGAGTGTGTGATGCTGGAGGGAGGGAGGACTAAGTAATCCAACCTAGAGGTGACTAAGGCATGGACCACCTTGGCCAGATCCACTTTCCCGAGGTACGGTCTCAGTTGGCGCACGAGTCTTAATTGTGCAAAGGCCCTCCCGGCTACCACCGATGCCTGAGCCTCAAGCGTAAGTGATGAATCCAGGAGGACACCCAAACTGCAGACCTGCGACTTCAGGGGGAGTGCAACCCTGTCCAACACAGGTTGCCATCCTATACCCCGATCTGGTTTACGATTGACCAGAAGGACCTCTGTCTTGTCGGGATTGATCTTCAGCATGTTCCTCCTCATCCAGACAGCCACAGTGGTCAGGCACTCATCTAGCACCCGAGGGGCTTCCTTGGAGTTAGGTGGAAAAGAGTAGCAGAGTTGCGTGTCATCTGTGTAGAGATGGCACCCAACTTCAAAACTCCGGATGACCTCTCCCAGCAGTTTCATGTAGATGTTAAAAAACATGGGAGGCAGAATGGAGCCTTGTGGGACCTCACAGGTCAAAGGCCAGGGGTCCGAGCAGGCGTCTCCCAGCTTCACCATCTGGGATCGACCCTCCAGGAAAGACCGGAGCCATGACAAAGCCATACCTCCAAGGCCCATCTTGGAAAGTCGTCCCAGAAGGATACCATGATTGATGGTATCGAAAGCCGCTGAGATGTCCAAGAGAAACAACAGGGTCACACTCCCACTGTCCAGCTCCCTGCGGAGATCATCCACCAAGGCAACCAAAGCCATCTCAGTACCATGACCAGGTCTGAAGCCAGACTGTGACTGATCCAGATAGTTGATGTCATCCAGGAAGCCCTGGAGCTGAGCAGCGACCACCCGCTCCAACACCTTGCCCAGGGTTGTTTCTGAAACTCCAAATGGGGAGGGAAGAGCAGGCGTGCTCAGCACATGATAGCGTGGTGCGCAAGTGTGGGTGAGGGAGAGCATGCGATGATGGAGGGAGGCTCATGCAAAAAAGTCCCTTCAAGATCCCTGAAGATCTCTCCGCTTGTCCTTCTCTTCCTTTTTGGAAACTTACGGCGAATCCTCCCACCAAAAGCCCTCCTGCGCTGTGATTGGCCGACCTTTCCACCAAGGGGAGGGCTATTTTTGAGACTTCAAAAGGCATTGGGGAGAGCAGGCATGGCAGTGTGGTGCGCAAGTGTTGGCGAGGGAGAGCGGGCGAGGCTAGAGGAAGGCTCACACCAGAACCCCCAAAACCGAAAGTGTCCAGAAGTCACTCTCTGGTTTTATAAAATGACATTTCCTGCCGCGGAAGCCGTCTCTCGCCGTCTTCGTCCTCTGCCGACGCTTCCTCCTCGAAGCTGGCGCCGGGCGAATGGGAAGTTGGCAGCCGAAGCATTGGGTTTCCTGTCCTTGTGAAAAACACCCATGTTTTCTTTGCCAAAGTCGAGGGAGGAACTTAGGCAGCTGACTCGAAGGGGGAATTTTGCGACTTGAGTCCTGCGAGAGAAACAGGAATAGCCGTCGAGAGAACCAAGCTCAAGAATCCTTATTCTGCAACACAGAAGGCTCATTGATTGTAGGCGAACTATAAATCCCAGCAAGCACAACTCCCAAATGTCAGGTCTACTTTCCCCAAACTCCGCCAGTGTGCACATTCAGGCATATTTAGTATTCGTGCCAAGTTTGGTCCAGATTCAAAATTATTCAAGTCCACAGTGTTCTCTGGATATAAGTGAACTACAACTCCAAAACTCAAGGTCAATGCCCACCTACTCCTTCAAACCCTTCCAGTAAGTTGAGTCAGTCATGGGGGTTCTGTGTGCCAAGTTGGGTCCAGGTCCATCATTGATGGAGGTCAGTTACCCTGATTGTGGGTGAACTACAACTCCCTGAAAGGAAGGCCAGCTCCCCTCAAACCCCTCCAGTAATCAAATTTCAGCATATCAGGTGTGTGTGCCAAGTTTGGTCCAGATCCATCGGTGTTTTGGGTTCACAGTGCTCTTGCGATGTAAGTGAACTACAACTTCCCCAAATCAAGGTGATGTTTCTCCAAAGACCTCCAGTATATTTTGGTGTTCATGAGGGCTCTATGTGCCAAGTTTGGTCCAGTTCTATCACTGGTGGAGTTCATAGTGCTCATTGATCACAGCTGAACTATACATCTCAGTACCTACAACTCCAAAACTCAAGGTCAATGCCCACCAAATCCTTCAAACCCTTCCAGTAGGTTGAGTTAGTCATGGGCGTTCTGTGTGCCAAGTTGGGTCCAGGTCCATCATCGGTGGAGGTCACAGTTTCCCTGATTGTGGGTGAACTACAACTCCCTCAAATCAAGGTGATCCCCCCCCCCCCATGACCTCCAGTATTTTTTGGTGTTCATGGGGGCTCTATGTGCCAAGTTTGGTCCAATTCTATCTTTGGTGGAGTTCATAGTGCTCATTGATCACAGCTGAACTATACATCTCAGTACCTACAACTCCAAAATATCCAATTCCCCTCAAAACACACCAGTATTCAAATGTGGGCATATTGGGTATTCATGCCAAGTTTGGTCCAGTTCCATCATTTGGGTACATAGTGCGCTGGATGTAGGTGAACTACAACTCCTCTAAATATCTCCATAGACCTCCAGTATGTTTTGTTGGTTATGGATAGTTCTGTGTGCCAAGTTAGTTCCAGGCTCATCATTGGTTGAGTTCAGAGTGCTCTTAGATTGCAGGTGAACTATACATCCCAGGACCTACAACTCCTATAAATCATGGTGAATTCTCCCTAAACCTCTGTAGTATGTTGAATTGTGGATCAATTCCTCTGTTTGCTGTGTGCCATAGAAAAGAATAGGAAAGGGTCCAGGGAGAGGTAGTGGGCTGAGTGATGGAAATTCCATGCCAATGAAGAGAGTAAGGAACACTGGGATGTCTGTGATGGAGGAAAAATTGCTGATTAATTCCTCTGTTTGCTGTGTGCCATAGAAAAGAATAGGAAAGGGTTAAGGGAGAGGCAGTGGGCGGAGTGATGGAAATTCCATGCCAATGAAGAGAGTAAGGAACACTGGGATGTCTGTGATGGAGGAAAAATTGCTGATTAATTCCTCTGTTTGCTGTGTGCCATAGAAAAGAATAGGAAAGGGTTAAGGGAGAGGCAGTGGGCGGAGTGATGGAAATTCCATGCCAATGAAGAGAGTAAGGAACACTGGGATGTCTGTGATGGAGGAAAAATTGCTGATTAATTCCTCTGTTTGCTGTGTGCCATAGAAAAGAATAGGAAAGGGTTAAGGGAGAGGCAGTGGGCGGAGTGATGGAAATTCCATGCCAATGAAGAGAGTAAGGAACACTGGGATGTCTGTGATGGAGGAAAAATTGCTGATTAATTCCTCTGTTTGCTGTGTGCCATAGAAAAGAATAGGAAAGGGTTAAGGGAGAGGCAGTGGGCGGAGTGATGGAAATTCCATGCCAATGGAAAGAGTAAAGAACACTGGGATGTCTGTGATGGAGGAAAAAATACTGATTAATTCCTCTGATTGCTGTGTGCCATAGAAAAGAATAGGAAAGAGTTAAGGGAGAGGAAGTGGGCAGAGTGATGGAAATTTCATACCAATGAAGAGAGTAAGGAACACTGGGATGTCTGTGATGGAGGAAAAAATGCTGATTAATTCCTCTGTTTGCTGGTTATGGGTAGTTCTGAGTGCCAAGTTAGTTCCAGGTCCATTGTTGGTGGAGTTCAGAGTGCCCTTAGATTGCAGGTGAACTATACATCCCAGTACCTACAACTCCTATAAATCATGACCTCTCTAGTATGTTCAGTTGCTGCTCAATTCCTCTATTTGCTGTATGCCATAGAAAAGAATAGGAAAGGGTTGAGGGAGAGGTGGTGTCATGCAAATTCCACACCAGTGGAGAGAGTAAGAAATACTGGGATGTCTGTGGTGGAGGAAACACATCAAATCTAGGATGGAATTATCACTGTATGAAAGCCTTCACTTGGGTGGTGGGCAGTTGGTGTTTGTGGAGGACATTGGCAGGGCTCTTGGACATGTTTATGGTGCTCACTCTAACCTGCAATGTCATTGGAAGGAAGGCCATTGGTATCTCCTGAGTAGTGGAAGCTATAGCTGTTTGTGGAGGCAGGAGCTTGTCTGTGTAAGTGGACACCTCACCACATACACACATACATATTTTCACTTTTTTATGTGTATATGATTATTTATATCTCACAAGAAGACTCAAAAGCAACAATACCAACATCCTACCATTTTATGTTATGTCATGTCATTGAATGTTCCGGATTGTGATTTTTTTCCCTCCCCCTCTTGACCTTGCAGCTCAATTCTCCCATGAATCCAGTGAGCAGCACAGAAGACATTAAGCCTCCCTTGGGCATCAATGGCGTCCTTAAAGTGCCAGTTCATCCGTCGTCGGCCATGGCCTCCTTCACCAAGCACATATGTGCCATCTGTGGTGACCGATCTTCAGGTAATGCCCTCCATGGAAGGGTTAAATATGGTGGTTCCCAATTGTTGGTCTTCCAGGTGTTGTGGGCTTTAGGTTCCAAGAGCCGAACCAGGTTGCCCAATGGTCGGAAGTTCTGGGAAATGTCATCCAAACACCAGGAGGGCCAATATTTGGGATCCTTCTTTTGCACAAGGAGTTCATTATGAGTTGATGGACTTGCAATCAGTAGAATTGGCCTTCAGCAGTTCTGGGAGATGTCATCCAAAACACTCAGGGGACCAACATTTGGGATCCTTCCTTTGGATGAGGAGTTCATTATGAGTTGATGGACTTGCGATCAGTAGAATTGTCCTACAGCAGTTCTGGGAGATGTCATCCAGAATACCCAGAGAGTCAATATTTGGGATCCTTCCTTTGGATGAGGAGTTCATTATGAGTTGATGGACTTGCAATCAGTAGGGTTGTCCTTCAGCAGTTCTGGGAGATGTCGTCCAGAATACCCAGAGGATCAGTATTTGGGATTATTTCTTTGGATGGGGAGTTCCTTATGAGTTGATGGATTGGGATCAGTAGGGTTGGCCTTCAGCAGTTCTGGGAGATGTCATCCAGAATACCCAGAGGATCAGTATTTGGGATTATTTCTTTGGATGGGGAGTTCCTTATGAGTTGATGGATTGGGATCAGTAGGGTTGGCCTTCAGCAGTTCTGGGAGATGTCATCCAGAATACCCAGAGGGTCAATATTCGGGATCCTTCCTTTGAATGAGGAGTTCATTATGAATTGATGGACTTGTGATCAGTAGGCTTGGCCTTCAGCAGTTCTGGGAGATGTCATCCAAAACCCTCAGGGGACCAACATTTGGGATCCTTCCTTTGGATGAGGAGTTCATTATAAGTTGATGGACTAGCGATCTCCCAGAACTGGCCTTCAGCAGTTCTAGGAGATGTCATCCAAAGCACCCAGAGGACCAATATTTGGGACCCTTCCTTTGGATGAGGAGTTCATTATGAGTTGATGGATTTGCGATCTTTAGGGTTGGCCTTCAGCACTGCTGGGAGATGTCATCCGAAATACCCAGAGGACCAACATTTGGGATCCTTCCTTTGGATGAGGAGTTCATTATGAGTTGATGGACTAGCGATCTCCCAGAACTGGTCTTCAGCAGTTCTAGGAGATGTCATCCAAAGCACCCAGAGGACCAATATTTGGGACCCTTCCTTTGGATGAGGAGGTCATTATGAGTTGATGGATTTGCGATCTTTAGGGTTGGCCTTCAGCAGTGCTGGGAGATGTCATCCAAAATACCCAGAGGACCAACATTTGGGATCCTTCCTTTGGATGAGGAGTTCATTATGAGTTGATGGACTTAGGATCAGTAGGGTTGGCCTTCAGCAGTTCTGGGAGATTTCATCCAAAACACACATAGGACCAACATTTGGGATCCTTCCTTTGGATGAGGAGTTCCTTATGAGATGATGGACTGGTAGGATTGACCTTCAGCAGCTTGCCGTGCATCAACACAGACCTAATGATGGACCTTTCTCTCTGTCCGCAGGTAAACATTACGGCGTATACAGCTGCGAAGGCTGCAAGGGCTTCTTCAAGCGGACGGTGAGGAAGGACTTGACCTACACCTGCCGCGACAACAAGGACTGCTTAATTGACAAGCGCCAGCGGAACCGATGCCAGTATTGCCGGTACCAGAAGTGTCTTGCGATGGGCATGAAAAGGGAAGGTAAGGCACAAAGGCGGTAGGCGACCTTGTTAGGGGCAGATCTTCACACCAATATGGTCAAAAGTCTGGATTGAACATTACATAATGTTGCCAGTCCCTACTAGAGTAGACTTGTTGAATCAATGGGATTTATTACTCTGATCAGACGCCCGATCAAGGCTCAGAACTCATAACGTACCATCTGATGGTTGATTGAGTGACTCTACTTTGCTTAGAAGTAACCAGTGAGATTCAAGTCCAGGTAAGTTGGCATATGGGCATCACAGTTTAGAGTACCGTTGATAATTAAATGTTATCATTAGAGCAGCGGTTCTCAACCTGAGGGTTGCGACCCCCAGAGGGGTCGTTTGGCAATTCTCGAGGGGTCGCAGACCTGCCGCCTTAGACCCCACCTCCTCGTGCAGGCCCATGTGTCATCTTCAGGGTGCTAAAAAACCCCGAGAGGCCTAGTGTGTGGGGGAAGAGGGCTGGTGGAGAGAGCGCATGCCCAGGGGCCGGTGCAGGAAGCGTGCTCTCCTCTCCTGCGTGCTTGCCAATTCTGGGAGAGTGATGTGCTCCGACGTTGACCTGCGCATGGGGAAGAAGGCTGGTGCAGGGTACACGCTTCCTACATTGGCCCTGGGCGCGTGCTCCTTAAACTGGCTGGGTTTGGTCCATGTATGTTATTTGTGGGGGTCTCAGAGGTCTGTGGAAGTCAGAGCTGAGTCAGTTGAAGGTACTGCAGATCCCTTCATCTGTTGTCCATACTCCCCCAAACATTTTTTTTGTTATTAATCACTATGCTTTAATTATGTTCAATTTGCAACAATGAAAAAACGAGGGGTATTTTTAAAGTAAGGTCCGTTTTGTCGTAGACACTAGTAGTTCGCGCGCATACCGCAACGAGCGCGTGCATCGTGTAGCGTCATGCCTTGGGAACAACTGTGCTCAGTTTCCGATCTGTAGCTAACCTGTACGGTTCTGTTCTGTGCTTTAAAAATGTTTAAGACTATCAACTCATGCGCCGCATGTGAGGTTCGCTCAGTGATATGGTTTTTGTCAGCAAGGAACCTGCCTGCTGCAGAAATTCGACAGATTTGTGAAGTGTACGGTGATACTGTTATGAGTCTAAGCAAGGTGCGTAAGTGGGTACGACAATTCAAAGATGGCCGTGACAACGTCCTGCTCTGGTCACCCTTCTTTGATTACAGACAATTTGATTTGATTGCACACTCAAATCTTTGGTTTTGTGGTCCTGTGTTAGGAGTTTCGGGACCCAACAGGAGCACAGTTTCCTAAACTTTAGGTGTTCGGAAACAATGTTGTAAAGCACTGATCTCGACACGTCAGGAAATTCGTTTGAGAGACCTGTTATTGTGAAGCGCCTGTTCTCACAAATCCTCGCTTCAACTGAAGCCACCAAATCGTCTGTAATCAAAGAAGGGCGACCGGAGCAGTCCTCATCATGGACGTTGTCACGGCCATCTTTGAATTGTCGTACCCACTTACGCACTTTGCTTTCACTCATAACGGTATCACCGTACACTTCACAAATCTGTCGATGAATTTCTACAGCAGGCAGGTTTCTTGCTGACAAAAACCGTATCACTGAGTGAACCTCACATGCGGAGAATGAGTTGATAGTCTTAAACATTTTTAAAGCACAGAACAGAACCGTAGAGGTGAGCTGCAGAGCGGAAACTGAGCACAGTTGTTCCCGAGGCATGCTGGTACACGACGCACGCACTCATTGCGGTATGCGCGCGAACTACTCGTGTTTACAACAAAACGGACCTTACTTAAAAAATATCCCTCGTATATCCTGCATATCAGGTATTTACACTATGATTCATAATAGCAGTTGTGAAGTAGCAACGAAAATATGGTTGGGGGTCACCACAACATGAGGAACTGGATTTAGGGGTCACGGCATTAGAAAGGTTGAGAACCACTGCATTAGAGGAAGTTTTCATTTCCTGGTGAGTTTATAATAATAATAATAATACTTTGTTTATATTCCACTCTACTTCCCCGAGGAGACTCAGAACAGATTACAACATACGCAGTTAGGCAACCATTCAATACCTTTAGTACAGTGGAATAACAATTACATACAAACACACAGAACAAGACAAGTGGAGTTCTGTTTTGGTGTCTCCCGCGTCTTTACTAAATGGACCTTCCCACTGTAGATTCGCCTTGATGCTTTGAGGTGGTTTTAGCTTCAAAAGACCAACCTTCTCGGGATGCTTTCTTTGCCGCAGCCCAGAGAATCCCTTCCCTCGGATGCCGAGGGAGCCCCGGGAAGAGCGAGCCAAGCGCTAAGCAAATCTGACATGCTTGATTTACGGGGGGTTATTCAAGGACTTGCACGTGTGCCGTGGCTGGAAATGTCAAACTCGGCACTTCTCCTGGGAAGAGCGGAGGAGGAGGAGGAGGCTCCAAAGGAGACCAGTTTGGAAGGAAGCGGGAAGGGGCCCACCCTGGACGAGGAGGGTACGGTCCCGGTGGACATTGGAGTCCGAACAGCCAGAGAGGCCTCCTCCTTAGGCCAGGATTGGAAGGCTTCCCTTTACAAAGATCTGCCAAAGATTGGGAGAAATTAGAATAATAATAATAATAATAATAATAATAATAATAATAATAATATAGACCCTTGGGAAGAGCTTGATATTTGGAGACGAATCCCAGACACTTGGACCAAATATGTGTGTGTGCTCCAATGTTATGTACATGTAATAAAAATACAATATAATAATAACAGTAATAATAAAATATAATAGTAATATTAATGCAATATAATTATTCTAATAATAGTAATAATTATAATATCCTAGGCCCTTGGGAAGAGCCCAATATTCAGAGATGAATCGAGGACACTTGGACCTACAATATAATACGAAAGCTGACTGGCATTGTTTCTAGCACCCACTTTTTGCTTGATATTCAGGCAGTGCTTCTTGTAGGTCAGGGGACTGTCCAGATCTTAGAAAACTATGTCTAGATTTAAGTCGTTGACGTGCTGGCTGATACCCAAACAGGGGATGAGCTGGAGATGTCTCTGCCTTGGTCCTTTCACTATTGGCTGCTACTTCCCGGTGGATGTCAGGTGGTGCGATACCGGCTAAGCAGTGTAATTTCTCCAGTGGTGTAGGGCACAGACACCCTGTGATAATGCAGCATGTCTCATTAAGAGCCACATCCACTGTTTTAGGGTGGTGAGATGAGTTCCACACTGGGCATGCATACTCAGCAGCAGAGTAGCACAGCGCAAGGGCAGATGTCTTCACTGTGTCTGGTTGTGATCCCCAGGATGTGCCAGTCAGCTTTCGTATGATATTGTTTCTAGCGCCCACTTTTTGCTTAATATTCAGGCAGTGCTTCTTGTAGGTTGGAGCACGGTCAAGAGTGACTCCCAGGTATTTAGGTGCGTTGCAATGCTCCAGTGGGATTCCTTCCCAGGTGATCCTCAGAGCTCGGGATGCTTGTCTGTTCTTAAGGTGAAAGGCACATGTCTGTGTTTTAGATGGATTAGGGATCAGCTGGTTTTCCCTGTAATAGGCAGTGAGAGCACCTAGAGCTTTGGAAAGCTTCTGTTCTACCATCTCAAAGCTCCCTGCTTGAGCGGTGATGGCACGATCATCAGCATAGATGAAGCTCTCTGTCCCTTCTGGCAGTGGCTGGCCATTTGTGTAGATGTTGAACATGGATGGAGCAAGCACGCTCCCCTGAGGCAGGCCGTTCTTCTGTTTCCGCCATCTGCTTCTCTGGCCCTGGAACTCAACAAAAAAGCTCCTGTTTTGTAGCAGGTTTCCTATGAGGCAGGTGAGGTGGTAGTCCTTTGTGATATTATACATTTTTCTCAGGAGGAGGCGGTGGTTCACAGTCTCATAGGCTGCTGACAGGTCTATGAAGACAGCTCCTGTGATCTGCTTCCTTTCAAGACCGTCTTCTCTGTGCTGAGTCAGGTTCAACACTTGCGATGTGCAGCTTTTGCCTTTCCTGTAGCCAACTTGCTGTGGGATCAGACATGAGTCTTCGTAGATGGCTGATTCTCTCACCCCAGAAGCGACTTGCAGCATGCAAGCAAGCAAAACAACCAACACTGACAAAGAAACAGCAAGAAATACTGTTTACCCACAAGCTGAAAGGAATTAGATATATTAGAAACCAACACTTTCTCATTACTTTATTTTCCAGATCAACAGACTGGGCCACAGCAATGCGTGGCAGGGGACAGCTAGTAATACAATATAATAGACCGGAGTAACTTCCTTCAGGATTCCTCGGGCACTTTTTGCTCTGGCTGCCGTGATTCCGATATTCTGCCCTGACGCTTTATCCTGGGATGACTTTTGCTAGCTTTGCAGTCTTGGAAGGAGGCTGGGAAGGGCGGGCTCTGCCGGCAAACGTTCATTCTTAATCTTTCTGCCATTGCGGTAGTTCAAAGGCCTTCAGCAAATGAGTCACATGCAGAGGGAACCCCCTCGCTGCCCACGGCAGGCATGAAACTGCTCTCCTAGCCAACTAGCCTGGCATAGATAGAATAGAGGAGTCATAGCAGGGAGGAACTCAGAAGGCATAAATTGAGCCCAGATCATTGGTACCAAAATCCTGGCTTTGGGAAGAACCTTTCCCATTCATCATTCATCTGAATGCAGTTGGTGAATCCCGACTGTGGTAGAGACATTGGTCCACTGGTCTCAATCCAGCATATTTATCCATAAGCTTGGACTGTCAACCTTCCGATTGGTGAGTTTCTTGCTCACTTAGGCAATCCCTCGTTGACCGAGTAAGTTCGGTGTCCTAGCGGTGAGTCCGTAGGTGACTGTGAAGCCCTATTCTTGACCTGCATGTTCTTCTGCAGTGAGGGCATTGGTTTGCAGGTGGAAGGTGGTCCCAGTCAGGGTTGGCTTGATGCACCTTCCTCTTGGCACGCTTCTCTCTTTCGCCCTCCATTTGTATCTCTTCAAATTCTACAGCATTGGCTGCTTATTATTTCCAGGTGTCAGATTGTTTTCCAAACCCAAATCTTGAGAGCTCAGAGAGAGAGAGAGTGAACCATCATTGCTAGACCCAGCAGGAATATTCTCATGAGAAACTTCCCTTTGCACTGAGGCCTCTCTGTCATGTGGGTTCGTACACAGAAATGCGGTCACGCAGGTCGGTGGGTCCCAAACCATTCAGGGCTTTGTAGGTAAGCACCTGCACCTTAAATTGGGACTGGAAAATGAATGGCAGCCAGTGGAGCTCCTTGAACAGGAGGGTTGACCACTCCCTGCAAGAAGCACCAGTTAGTAACCTGGCTGCCGCCCGTTGAACCAATTGAAATTTCCAGGCCATTTTCAAGGGCAGCCCCACGTAGAGTGCATTACAGTAGTCCAATCTGGAGGTGACTAAGGCATGGACTACCCTGGCCAGATCCGCCTTCGTGAGGTACGGTTGCAGCTGGCGCACGAGTCTTAATTGTTCAAAGGTCCTCCCGGCCACCACCGACGCCTGAGCTTCAAGCGTAAGTGATGAGTCCAGGAGAACACCCAGACTGCGGACCTGTCACTTCAGAGGGAATGCAACCCCGTCCAACACAGGTTGCCACTCTATACCCCAATCTGGTTTACGATTGACCAGGAGGACCTCTGTCTTGTCGGGATTAATCTTCAGCTTGTTCCTCCTCATCCAGACAGCCACAGTGGCCAGGCACTTGTCCAGTGCCCAAGGGGCTTCCTTGGAATTAGGTGGAAAAGAGTAGTAGAGGTGGGCATCATCTGCATAGAGATGGCATCCAACTCCAAAACTCTGGATTACCTCTCCCAGCGGTTTCATGTAGATGTTGAAAAGCATGGGGACAGAATGGAACCTTGCGGGACCCCACAGGTCAAAGGCCAGGGGTCTGAGCAGGCGTCTCCCAGCTTCACCATCTGGGAAAAATGTATAATATCACAAAGGACGACCACCTCACCCACCTCATAGGAAACCTGCTACAAAACAGGAGCTTTTTTGTTGAGTTCCAGGGCCAGAGAAGCAGATGGCGGAAACAGAAGAACGGCCTGCCTCAGGGGAGCGTGCTTGCTCCATCCATGTTCAACATTTACACAAATGATCAGCCACTGCCAGAAGGGACAGGGAGCTTCATCTATGCTGACGATCATGCCATTACTGCTCAAACAGGGAGCTTTGAGATGGTTGAACAGACTTTGTGCTGAAAGGGAGTGGGAACATCCATCCATTTTCATTACAAGGACTAATAACTAGCTGTTGATAAGATCATTTGTGTTTGTAAGTACTCTCGGCCAAAGGATAGTAGGCACTATCCGTTCTTCTCTGTAACATGCTAAAAATAAATATAGTCTGAGATTCTTAAGAGGCTGGATGCCCGCCTTCACACACGCTCTTCTAAACAGCTCTGTCCTTGCATGGCTTCATAAACATCTAGTGTTTGTATCTTCTTCTGGGACTTGGGTAGCATCATCTCTTGAAGTGGTCCTTCAAACCTCCTAATGCCACATCTGGTTGGAGATCCACTCTTGTCTGTTTCCTTCCTTCTCATTAAGGCAGGACTTAACGAGCGCCGTTGAGTGTTCTGGGAAGACTAATAACTGGGGAGGAAATGTCAACCATCTGTTGATGTAAACAACATTCTGTTTTCTTCGTTAGCTTGGCAAACAAGCACTTGTTTGCTATGAGTAGGGTCTTTATGGCAAGTCTTGGGGATGTTTTCTTCAGACCGTAAGATGTTTTGGACTGATGGTAGCCACCCCAAAAGAAACCCCAGAAATTGCGAAAAGCCCATTTCTGGATTTTAAGAACTCCCCTTGACTTATGCACAGCCCATAACTACCCTAGACTTATACATGAGGTCAACTTATACGCGAGTATATATATATAATAATGATAGGAAATGTGTCCATTAGCTCTCATTATTATAAATTAGTTTGGGAACCCAACAATGCCCGGGTTATTTGAAAACGTCAATTTATTAATGGTACAAAATGCATAAGGTTGTGGGTGGACTACAACTCCCATCATGACAGGTTATCCCCCTGAAGCTCCATCAGTTGTTGAAGTTTGATGGACAAGGATGCATTGTTGGTGGGGTTCAGTGTGGTCTCTGGCTGTAGGGTGAACTACAACTCCCACTATGGTGACTCTGTCCCCTCAAACCCCTCCAGTAGGTGGAGTTAGTCATGGGGGTTCTGTATGCCAAGTTCAATCCTGGTCCATCATCAGTGGAGGTCACAATTTCTCTGTTTGTGGGTGAACAATAACTCCCAGAAAGGAAAGTCAGTTCCCCTCAAACTCCTCAAATTTCAGGATATCGGTCTTTATGACAAGTTTGGTCCAGATCCATCAGTGTTTGGGTTTACAGTGCTCTCTGGATGTAGGTGAACTACAACTCTCTCAAATCAAAGTGAATATTTTCCAAAGACTTCCAGTATTTATTTATTTTTTTGCTAGTCATGAGGGCTCTATGTGCCAAGTTTGTTCCAATTCCATCTCTGGTGGAGTCCAGTGTACTCATTGATTGCAGGTGAACTATAAATCCCGCTACTTACAACTCCAAAATGTCCAAGCCAATTCCCCTCAAAAGCCACCAGTATTCAAATTTGGGGACATTCAGTATGCATATCAAGTTGGTCCAGATCCATCATTGTTTGGGTTCATAGTGCGCTCTGGATATAGGTGAACTACAACTCCTTATCAATCCCTCCAAAGAGCTCCAGTATTTTTTGTTGGTCATGGGGGTTCTGTGTGCCAAGTCATTTCCAGGTCCATCATTGTGGAGTTCAGAGTGCTCTTAGATGGCAGGTGAACTATACATCCCAGGACCTACAATCCCTATAAATCATGGTGCAGTCTCTCAAAATCTCTGTAATATGTTCAGTTGCTGATCAATTCCTCAGTTTGCTGTGTGCCATAGAAAAGAATAGGAAAGGGTTAAGGGAGAGGCAGTGGGTGGAGTGATGGAAATTCCATGCCAGTGGAGAGAGTAAGGAACATTGGGGTGTCTGTGATAGAGGAAAAATTGCTGATTAATTCCTCTGTTTGCTGTGTGCCATAGAAAAGAATAAGAAAGAGTTAAGGGAGAGGTCATGGGCAGAGTGATGGAAATTCCATGCCAATGGAGAGAGTAAGGAACACTGGGATGTCTGTGATGGAGGAAAATTGCTGATTAATTTATCTGTTTGCTGCATGCCATAGAAAAGAACAGAAAAGAGTTAAGGGAGAGGCAGTGGGTGGAGTGATGGAAATTCAATGCCAGTGGAGAGAGTAAGGAACACTGGGGTGTCTGTGATAGAGGAAAAATTGCTGATTAATTCCTCTGTTTGCTGTGTGCCATAGAAAAGAATAGGAAAGGGTTAAGGGAGAGGCAGTGGGTGGAGTGATGGAAATTCCATGCCAGTGGAGAGAGTAAGGAACACTGGGATGTCTGCGATGGAGGAAAAATTGCTGATCAATTCCTATCTGTTTGCTGTGTGCCATAGAAAAGAATAGGAGAGGGTTAAGGGAGAGGCAGTGGGTGGAGTCATGCAAATTCCACACCAATGGAGAGAGTCAGAAACACTGGGATGTCTGTGGTAGAGGAAACACATAAAAGCTAGGATGAAATTGTCCCCGGATGAAAGCATTCCTTGTGTGGTGGGCAGTGTGGTGTTGGTGGAGGGCACTGTCAATGCTCTTGGACATGTTTACGGTGCTCGCTATAGCAATGTCATTGGAGGAAGGGCCTTTGGTGTCTCCTGAGTAGTGGGAGCTGTAGCTATTTGTGAGCCTGTCCGTGTACGTGGACACCTTAGCCACATACATACATATTTTCACTTTTATTATGTGTACAGATAAGTTGTGGGTTGGTATATTGCAGAAGGAGGAAAGTATGATCTGAAAAGCCATCGGTGGCTCTCCATAGCTGTTTATGTGGCTTCCAGCCCACTATATTTAGATTCACCAAGTGTTGTGATGCCTATTGTTTTCAGGATGGCTCATGTGTCCACACAATTTTGATCCACACAATGTGATTTTTCAGACGTATCTGTCACTTACCCTTATACTCCCTCAGCATAGCGTCATTGTTCCTTTTATGCAGTGCCCTGTATGTTGACGGCACTCTCACAATTAGTAATTATCATAATAAGTTTACTACTGCTATTACTACTGAACCGCAGCCTCAGCCGCTGCGATTTTACTACAGCAATGTTTCATTTCCAAATTTTTACTCTATTACAGGGATGGAGCACCATCCATCCCGGCCCACAAGACTCCCTGGAAGGCAGGAAGAACAAGGTATTCCCCTTTCAAATATTACTGGACCAGCTGTTAAGCAGCAAAAACTTGTTTATATATCTATATATATCTATATATCCAAAAGTGGATCCTCTATTTTGACCACACTTGGGCTGGAAGCTACTATAGAGGACTAGAAGTGGGGGAAATTAATTTTCTTGGTGTGTAGGTACATGATATTGTAGATATCCAATCTGTGGAAATGCAAGTTGTAGACTCTTACCCTCCTTGTAGCACCATCTATGTGCATGGCTTTTCTAGCATAGCCTTCAAGAGCTCAAGTTCATCTCCGTCCCACCACAAGTTGTCCATAGTGGACCTTACGGAGGATTAAACTACTTTGTACAGTTCATGATTCTACATAAGGATTGTGTAAAGTACTATACACCTGGGAGTCTGCTTTCTCTGTGTCTTTCTTTTCTGGTGTAGCCTTCAAGAGCTCAGGTTCATCTCCGTCCCACCATGAGTTGTCCATAGTGGACCTTACGGAGGATTAGGCTACTTTGTACAGGTCACGATCCTACATAAGGATCATGTAAAGTTCTATACATCCGGGAGTCTGCTTTCTCTGTGTCTTGTTTTGGTGGTGTAGCCTTCAAGAGCTCAGGTTCATCTCCATCCCACCATGAGTTGTCCATACTGAACCTTATGGAGGATTAGGCTACTTTGTACAGGTCACAATCCTATATAAGGATCGTATCAAGTTCTATACATCTGGGAGTCTGATTCTCTGTGTCTTTCTTTTCTGGTGTAGCCTTCAAGTGCTCAGGTTCATCTCCGTCCCACCATGAGTTGTCCATACTGGACCTTACGGAGGATTAGGCTATTTTGTACAGGTCATGATTCTACATAAGGATCGTGTAAAGTTCTATACATTTGGGAGTCTGCTTTCTCTGTGTCTTGCTTTGGTGGTGTAGCCTTCAAGAGCTCAGGTTCATCTCCATCCCACTATGAATTGTCCACACTGGACCTTATGGAGGATTAGGCTACTTTGTACAGGTCACGATCCTACATAACGATCATGTAAAGTACTATACATCTGGGAGTCTGCTTTCTCTGTGTCTTGCTTTGGTGGTATAGCCTTCAAGAGCTCAGGTTCATCTCCATCCCACCATGAGGTGTCCATACTGGACCTTATGGAGGATTAGGCTACTTTGTACAGGTCACGATTCTACGTAAGGATCGTATAAAGTTCTATACATCTGGGAGTCTGATTCTCTGTATCTTTATTTTCTGGTGTAGCCTTCAAGATCTCAGGTTCATAGAGGACCTTATGGGGGAATGTGCTACTTTGTACTGGTCAAGATTGTTCATAAAGATTGTGGAAAGTTCTATGCATCTGGGAGTCTGCTTTCTTGGTGTCTTGCTTTGCTGGTGTAGCCACCAGTTGTCCATAGTGGACCTTATGGAGGATTAGGCTACTTTGTACAGGTCACAATCCTACATAAGGATCATGTAAAGTTCTGTATATCTGGGAGTCTTGCTTTGTTGGCATAGCCTTGAAGATCTCAGGTTCATCTCCATCCCACCATGAGTTGTCTGTAGTGGACCTTACAGAGGATTATGCTACTTTCTACAGGTCACAATCCTACATGAGGATCATGTAAAGTTCTATACCTCTGGGAGTTTACTTTCTCTGTGTATTTCTTTGCTGACGTAGCCTTCAAGGGCTCAGGTTCATCTCCGTCGTACCATGAGTTACCCTTAGTGGACATAATGGAGGATTAGGCTACTTTGTACAGATCATGATCCTACGTATGGATTGTGTAAAGTTCTATACATCTGGGAGTCTACCGTCTCTGTGTCTTACTTTCTTGGTGTAGCCTTCAAGAGCTCAGGTTCATCTCCGTCCCACCATGAGTGGTACGTAGTGGACCTTACGGAGGATTAGGCTACTTTGTAACGGTCACGATCCTACATAAAGATCATGTAAAGTTCTATATATCTGGGACTCTTGCTTTGCTGACGTAGCCTTCAAGAACTCAGGTTCATCTCTGTGCCACCATGAATTGTCTGGAAGATTAGGCTACTTTGTGGAAAGTTCTATACATCTGGGAGACTGCTTTCTCTGTGTCTTGCTTTGCTGGCATAGCCTTCAAGAGCTCAGGTTCATCTCCGTCCCACCATGAGTTGTCCATAGTGGACCTTACGTTGGATTAGGCTAATTGTAAAGGTCACAATTCTACATGAGAATCATGTAAAGTTCTATACATCTGGGAGTTTGCTGTCTCCGTGTCTTCACTTCTTTTGAAGGACTCTTGGGAGGCGGAATACTGGTTGGGGGGCATCTAAAAGTATATTTCTACGTCTCTATGGACAGATTGCATGTCCTCTTGAAAGTCCTGGAGGATAATGTTGTAATTCCTTGTCCAGCTATATAGAGCTGGTTGCTTCTCAAATGCTGCTCATCTTCATAGCTGTGTTGGGGGAGAAAAGAAAAAGGCGAGTCTTGGGTGGGTAGAAGTCATTATGTAAAGGAGGTAGCAAATTCCCCCTTCTACAAGCTTAAAGACACATGAACTTTGCACTGACATATGTCACCAACAGGATCCAAATATGCATATACAGATATAAATACACACACATTCAACTACACCAGTGGTTCTCAACCTGGGGTCCCCAGATGTTTTTGGCCTACAACTCCCAGAAATCCCAGCCAGTTTACCAGCTGTTAGGATTTCTGGGAGTTGAAGGCCAGAAACATCTGGGGACCCCAGGTTGAGAACCACTAAACTACTCCATCATGACCTATTGGTTACTCATAACTAGAGTGGGCCCATTGACCTAACGTTGATAGAGCAGGACCAACATATAAGTAGCTCCTATGGATTCATTGGGTCAGACTGTTGACTTGTTATTGGACAGCAAATGGATCTTATTCTCCTCCATCTGCACCAAATGTTTGGATACTTATAATTTCCTCCATCTTGAAAATGTCCTTCAAGAATCCAGTTGATGTTGTGTGCCTTCAAGTAATGTCTGAATTATGGTGACCCTAAGGTGGGGACTCAATGGATTTCCATGACCAAATGGGGATTCAATGGGATTTCATGGCCAAGTAGGGATTTAATTGGTTTCCATGGACAAATAGGGATTCAGTTCCAAAGTCATAAAATCCAAGAGTTGAGAGACCCTCATGGCCATCTAGTTCAAACATGGTACAATTTGGTATTATTTGAATCCAGCAGCAATCTAGACTATCTGGCATGGTCTTTGATGCTGTCATCTGTTGATTCTGTTTCCCCTACAATAGCTTTGTACTGATGGAAACTGATTAAATAATGTACAATTGCTTCCCTTCGTTGCATCCCATGTAGTCACACATGTTCATGCTGTTCCCTAGAACATTAGCTCACGAGGCATGCCAACTTGGAGGATGCCCAAGTCCTGCTTTGAGAAATGCTTTCTCTCTTGGAAGCCTCTGACCGATTCCTCTTCCTTCTCTCTCCCGTTTCCAGCTGTCCAGGAGGAGAGGCAGCGGGGCAAGGATCGCAACGAGAATGAGGTCGAGTCGACGAGCAACGCAAACGAGGACATGCCCGTGGAGAAGATCCTGGAAGCGGAGCTTGCTGTGGAGCCAAAGACGGAGACGTACATTGAAGCAAACATGGGCCTGACTCCAAACTCAGTAAGTTTTGGTTGCCTACTAGTGCAATGGTTTTAGGGGTTGATTTAATAGGGGATATGTTGGGCAGATGGGATCTAAACACCCTAAAAGTACCCATCTGATCTCAGAAGCCAACCAGGGTCATCCTTGGTTAGGACTTGGATGGGCGGCCACCAAGAAATACCAGGTGCTGTGGGCTCTATTTCAGAGGAACTGGCACAACTACCTCCTCATATTCCTTGCCTATGAAAATCCTACGGAAAGTCTGTGGGTGACTTGAAGGCATCAGATCTTATCTAAGCTCGGAAGCCAAGCAGGTTCAGTACTTGGATGGGACACCACTAGGGTGTGCAATTTTTTCGTTAGTCGTCGTAAGTTGTATCAAATTTGTTAAATTTGTACTTACAATGCAATATCCCACATGTGCGCCAAAAACGTAAGAATCGAAACTTTACCCAATACTATTTTGTTTCAGTTTTGTAAATCTCGGAATTAGTGGGATCCATAAGGGTTGAAGAACAAAGTTCTGAGTTCCAGGACCCAGCCATGATTGGGTGTCCTTGGTTCTCGCTCAGTCCTATTGGTGTGGTCCATAAAGCTTGAAAAACAAGGTTCTGAGTTCCAGGACCAGTGAGCTCCTAGTCCTCAAACCACGATTGGGTCCTCTTGGTTCTCACCAAATCCTAATAGTGAGATTCATAAGTCTTGAAGAACAAGGTTCTGAGTTCCAGGACCGGTGACCTCCCAGTCATCCAACCATGATTGGGTCTCCTTGGTTCTTACCCAGTCCTATTAGTGGGATCCATAAGGGTTGAAGAACAAAGTTCTGAGTTCCAGGACAGCTGAGCTCCCAATCATCCAGCCATGATTAGGTATTTTTGGTTCTTACCCAGTCCTATTAGTGGGGTCCATAAGATTCTGAGTTCCAGGACTAGTGACCTCCCAGTTGTCCAGCCATGATTAGGTCTTCTTGGTTCTTACCCAGTCCTATTAGTGGGGTCGATAAGGTTCTGAGTTCCAGGACTAGTGACCTCCCAGTTGTCCAACCATGATTGGGTCTCCTTGGTTCTCACCCAGTCCTATTAGTGGGGTCCATAAGGTTCTGAGTTCCAGGGCAAGTGACCTCCCAGCGTCCAACCATGATTGGGGCTCTGGTTCTTACCCAGTCCTATTTGTGGGGTCCATAAGGTTCTGAGTTCCAGGATCGTCATCCAACCATGATTGGGTTCTTACCCAGTCCTATTAGTGGGGTCCATAAGGTTCTGAGTTCCAGGACTAGTGACCTCCCAGTTGTCCAACCATGATTGGGACTCCTTGGTTCTTACCCAGTCCTATTAGTGGGGTCCATAAAGTTCTGAGTTCCAGGACTAGTGACCTCTTAGTCGTCCAACCATGATGAGGTCTCCTTGGTTACTACCCAGTCCTATTAGTGGGGTCCATAAGATTCTGAGTTCCAGGACCGGTGACCTCCCAGTCGTCCAACCATGATTGGGTCTCCTTGGTTCTTACCCAGTCCTATTAGTGGGGTCCATAAGGTTCTGAGCTCCAGGACTACTGACCTCCCAGTCGTCCAACCATGATTTGGTCTCCTTGGTTTTCACCCAGTCCTATTAGTGGGGTCCATAAGGTTCTGAGTTCCAGGACCGGTGACTTCCCAGTCATTCAACCATGATTGGGTCTCCTTGGTTCTCACCCAGTCCTATTAGTGGAGTCCATAAGGTTCTGAGTTCCAGGACTAGTGACCTCCCAGTCGTCCAACCATGATTGGGTCTCCTTGGTTCTTATCCAGTCCTATTAGTGGGCTCCATAAGGTTTTGAGTTCCAGGGCTAGTGACCTCCCAGTCATCCAACCATGTTTGGGTCTCCTTGGTTCTTACCCAGTCCTATTAGTGGGGTCCATAAGGTTCTGAGTTCCAGGATTGGTGACTTCCCAGTCGTCCAACCATGATTGGGTCTCCATGGTTCTCACCCAGTCGTATTAGTGGGGTCCATAAGGTTCTGAGTTCCAGGACTACTGACCTCCCAGTCGTCCAACCATGATTGGGTCTCCTTGGTTCTCACCCAGTCCTATTAGTGGGGTCCATAAGGTTCTGAGTTCCAGGACTAGTGACCTCCCAGTCATCCAACCATGATTGGATCTCCTTCGTTCTCACCCAATCCTATTAGTGGGGTCCATAAGACTTGAAGTGCAAGTTTCTCAATTCCAGGACCAGTCGTCCAACCATGATTGGGTCTCCTGGTCCTAAAGCACCACGTTTTCATTGAAAAACAAAACAAAACCTTTGCCGCTCTCGTTGCCGAGGAAGGAGGAGGGGAAGACCAAGCTTTGATTACCGCTGGCACCTGGGATACGGCAGCGATCAAGATTAAAGAGACTTCAGGGGAAATGTAATGAGAGTTGTGGGCAGCTTACGGGGCGGCAGGAGGAGGGAAAAGGAGAGAGGCCCGGGGAGGAAATGGAGCTGAAATAAATGCCTGCCGTTGGCCCAATCTCTCCGCCAGCCTCTCTTAGTAAATTGGATGCGGCTTTCTGCATAATTCAGCACACATTGCGGGGAGTACGGATGCACGCTGCATCTAAATACGAGACCTCGGAGGGGCGGGAGGAGGGCTTTTCAATACCCCGCTATTGCGGAGTTATTGATCAATGGAACTGCAAGGACGATGGGCAGGAGGGAGGGATATAGGGCTGTGTTACCCTGTTTCCCACTTGCATGACTTAAATAATGCACCTTAGTTTTGGGAGTTGTAGTTCAACTGCATCCAGAGAAACAGTGACCACCACCGACAATGGTCCAGGACCAAACTTGGCACGAAGAAGCCCCATGACCAACTGAACATACTGGAGGAGTTTGTGGAAATTGACCTTGGTTTTGGGAGTTGTAGTTCAACTGCATCCAGAGAAACAGTGACATTGGACTGGGACCAAACTTGGCACATAGCAGCCCCGTGACCAACTGAACATACTGGAGGAGTTTGTGGAAATTGACCTTGGTTTTGGGAGTTGTAGTTCAGCTGCATCCAGAGAAACAGTGACCCCTACCGACATTGGTCCCAGACCAAACTTGGCACAAAGAAGCCCCGTGACCAACTGAACATACTGGAGGAGTTTGTGGGAATTGACCTTGGTTTTGGGAGTTGTAGTCCAACTGCATCCAGAGAAACAGTGACCACCACTGACAATGGTCCAGGACCAAGCTTGGCACGAAGAAGCCCCATAACCAACTGAACACACTAGAGGAGTTTGTGGAAATTGACTTTGGTTTTGGGAGTTGTAGTTCAACTGCATCCAGAGAAACAGTGACCACCACCAATAATTGACTGGTACCAAACTTGGCATGAAGAAGCCCCGTGACCAACTGAGCATACTGCAGGAGTTTGTGGGAATGCACCTTGGTTTTGGGAGTTGTAGTTCAACTGCATCCAGAGAAACAGTGACCCCCGTTTTGGGAATTGTAGTTCAACTGCATCCAGAGAAACAGTGGCCTTTACGAACAATGGATCAGGACCAAACTTGGCACGAAGAAGCCCCATGACCAACTGCACACACTGGAGGAGTTTGTGGAAATTGACCTTGGTTTTGGGAGTTGTAGTTCAACTGCATCCAGAGAAACAGTGACCCCCCGTTTTGGAAATTGTAGTTCAACTGCATCCAGAGAAACAGTGACCATCACCGACAATGGTCCAGGACCAAACTTGGCACGAAGAAGCCCCATGACCAACTGAACATACTGGAGGAGTTTGTGGAAATTGACCTTGGTTTTGGGAGTTGTAGTTCAACTGCATCCAGAGAAACAGTGACCCCCATTTTGGGAATTGTAGGTCAACTGCATCCAGAGAAACAGTGACCATCACCGACAATGGTCCAGGACCAAACTTGGCACGAAGAAGCCCCATGACCAACTGAACATACTGGAGGAGTTTGTGGAAATTGACCTTGGTTTTGGGAGTTGTAGTTCAACTGCATCCAGAGAAACAGTGACCCCCCGTTTTGGGAATTGTAGTTCAACTGCATCCAGAGAAACAGTGGCCTTTACGAACAATGGATCAGGACCAGACTTGGCACGAAGAAGCCCCATGACCAACTGCACACACTGGAGGAGTTTGTGGAAATTGACCTTGGTTTTGGGAGTTGTAGTTCAACTGCATCCAGAGAAACAATGACATTGGACTGGGACCAAACTTGGCACAAAGCAGCCCCGTGACCCACTGAACATACTGGAGGAATTTGTGGGAACTGACCTTGGTTTTGGGAGTTGTAGTTCAACCGCATCTAGAGAAACAGTGACCTCTATGAATAAATCAGGACCAAACTTGGCACGAAGAAGCCCCATAACCAACTGAACATACTGGAGGAGTTTGTGGGAATTAACCTTGGTTTTGGGCGTTGTAGTTCAACTGCATCCAGAGAAACAGTGACCACGATCGATAATTGACTGGTACCTTGGCACGAAGAAGCCCCGTGACCAACTGAACATACTCCAGGTGTTTGTGGGAGTTGACCTTGGTTTTGGGACCAACTGAACATACTGGAAGAGTTTGTGGAAATTAACCTTGGTTTTGGGAGTTGTAGTTCAACTGCATCCAGAGAAACAGTGACCACGGCCGATAATTGACTGGTACCAAACTTGGCATGAAGAAGCCCCGTGACCGACTGAACATACTGCATGAGTTTGTGGAATTGACTTTGGTTTTGGGAGTTGTAGTTCAACTGCATCCAGAGAAACAGTGACCCTCACCGACAATAGACCAAGAGCAAACTTGGCACAGAGAACCCACATGACCAACTGAATACACTGCAGGAGTTGGTGGAAACTGACCTTGATATTGAGAGCTATAGTTCACCTGTGTCCAGAGAGCACTGAACCCAGCCAACATTGGATCTGAACCAAACTTGGGACACAGACCCAACATGGCCCGCTGTGCACACAGGCCTGGTTTGGGGAGGACCGGCCCACGATTCTGGGAATTGTAGTTCACCCACATCGTTAAGTATTTTCTAATGGGAGCATTCATAAATAACGAAATTAAATTGGTTTTTTTCCTAATAGTGTAGGTGGGACCTGATGTGGATGAAGGTCCTTGACTTGAAGGACCTTTCTTGAGAATCCCAGGATGCCAACAGATGATACTAGAGAGCTTGGACCTATGCTCTATTGGGTTGTATAGGTCACACAATGAATCGGGCCCAGAAATAGACCAAATGAGCTGCTGTACTCGTCATCTGCCTCCTCCTCGGCCTCCTCCTCCTCCTTGGGTTCCTTCTTCTTCTTCTTCTTCCCTGCTTCAGGCATCATCCCCCTCTTCCGATCTGTGGTTCCCAGGAGTTGCAGGCTGCTCCTTTGACACATGGCTTTCGTCTGTTTTGGCTGGCGGTGCCGGCTCCAAAGCAGCTGGTTTTTGTTACTTGGGTGCATTTCAAAGGGAATGCCCTCCTCTCCCTCACTCCTCCGTGCTTCCCATTGTTGTGGTTTTACACATTACAGAACGGGATGTGTTGGGGCATGTGAACGGCAGCAGCACCCTCTGCAGGAGGACGAGGACGAGCAAGGAGAAGAGTGGCCCTTGACTTTTCCAAACCTTCTCTTTCCTCGTACACTTCTTTGAGTTCTGTTTCTCAAGAATCTTGGAACACTAGAGCCTACGTCAGCGTTTCTCAACCTGGGTGGGTCGTGAGGCGGTGTCAGGGGGTCACCAAAGACCATTAGAAAACACAGTATTTTCTGTTGGTCATGGGGGTTCTGGATGTAGGTGAACTACAACTCCCAAAACTCAAGGTCAGTGCCCACCAAACCCTTCCAGTATTTTCTGTTGGTCATGGGAGTTCTGTGTGCCAAGTATGGTTCAATTTCATCGTTGGTGGAGTTCAGAATGCTCTTTGATTGAAGGTGAACTATAAATCCCAGCAACTATAACTCCCAAATGTCAAGGTCTAGTTTCCCCAAACTCCACTGGTGTTCACATTTGGGCATATTGAATATTCATGCCAAATTTGGTCCAGATCCATCATTGTTTGAGTCCACAGTGCTCTCTGGATGTAGCTGAACTACAAGTCCCAAAACTCAAGGTCAGTGCCCACCAAACACTTCCAGTATTTTCTGTTGGTCATGGGAGTTCTGTGTGCCAAGTATGGTTCAATTCCATCATTGGTGGAGTTCAGAATGCTATTTGATTGAAGGTGAACTATAAATCCCAGCAACTATAACTCCCAAATGTCAAGGTCTAGTAGTTTCCCCAAACTCCACCAGTGTTCACATTTGGGCATTATTGAGTATTTGTGCCAAGTTTGGTCCAGATCCATCATTGTTTGGGTCCACAGTACTCTCTGGATGTAGGTGAACTACAAGTCCCAAAACTCAAGGTCAGTGCCCACCAAACCCTTCCAATATTTTCTGTTGGTCATGGGAGTTCTGTATGCCAAGTATGGTTCAATTCTATCGTTGGTGGAGTTCAGAATGCTCTTTGATTGAAGGTGAACTATAAATCCCAGCAACTACAACTCCCAAATTACAAAATCAACCCCCCCCTCCCAAATCCCACCAGTATTCCAATTTGGGCATACCAGGTATTTGTGTCAAATGTGGTCCAGTGAATGAAAATACACTGTGATCTACTCACATTAGCATGTTTTTGAACTGCTAGGTTGGCAGAAGCTGGGGCTGACAGCGGAAGCTCACGCCGCTCCACGGATTCGAAACTGCGACCTTTCATAGAATCAAAGAGTTGGAAGAGACCTCGTGGGCCATCCAGTCCAACCCCATTCTGCCAAGAAGCAGGAGTATTGAATTCAAATCACTCCTGACAGATGGCCATCCAGCCTCTGTTTCAAAGCTTCCAAAGAAGGAGCCTCGACCACACTCCGGGGCAGGGAGTTCCACTGCTGAACGGCTCCCACAGTCAGGAAGTTCTTCCTCATGTTCAGATGGAATCTCCTCTCTTGGAGTTTGAAGTCACTGCTCCATTGCGTCCTAGTCTCCAGGAAGCTTGCTCCCTCCTCCCTATGACTTCCTCTCACATATTTATACATGGCTATCATATCTTCTCTCAGCCTTCTCTTCTTCAGGCTAAACGTGCCCAGCTCCTTAAGCCGTTCCTCATAGGGCTTGTTCTCCAGACCCTTGATCGTTTTTGTCGCCCTCTTCTGGACACATTCCAGCTTGTCAATATCTCTCTTCAAATGTGGTGCCCAGAATTGGACACAATATTCCAGGTGTGGTCTAACCAAAGCGGAATAGAGCATGGGGAGCATGACTTCCCTAGATCTAGACACTAGGCTCCTATTGATGCAGGCCAAAATCCCATTGGCTTTTTTTGCCGCCACATCACATTCCTGGCTCATGTTTAACTTGCTGTCCACGAGGACTCCAAGATCTTTTTCACACGTCCTGCTCTCGAGCCAGGCGTCACCCATTCTGTATCTTTGCATTTCGTTTTTTCTGCCTAAGTGGAGTATCTTGCATTTGTCCCTGTTGAACTTCATTGTGTTAGTTTTGGCCAATCATCTCTCTAATCTGTCAAGATCATTTTGAATCCTGCTCCTGTTCTCTGGACTATTGGCTCTCCCTCCCAATTTGGTGTCGTCTGCAAACTCGATGATCATGCCTTTTAGCCCTTCATCTAAGTCATTAATAAAGATGTCAACAAGTTTAGCAGCTCAGCAGTTTAAACCGCTGCACCACTGGGGACTCCCTATGAAGGGTGTATGTCCTTTGTATTCCTTTGTCCTCCTCTTTGTTCACTTCTGGCTTCTCTTCTCTTTGCAGCCCAACGATCCGGTCACCAACATCTGCCAGGCGGCAGACAAGCAGCTCTTCACGCTGGTGGAGTGGGCCAAAAGGATCCCCCATTTCTCCGAACTGCCCCTGGATGACCAGGTCATCTTGCTCAGAGCTGGTGAGTATGCTTGGATAGCTGGCAAATAGCCAATCGTAGTCTGCAAAGTCCTCTTTTGGTGCATCTCTCTGCTTGGGGTCTTAGAAAAGTGTGGTATCGAATGTGGTATGTTCGTGACACATACCAGCAGAAGTTGGTTTTACAGTTGTGTATGTTTTGTTTTGGGTATTGCAGAGGTTGGTATTCATAGCCTATTTTCGCGGGGTCTGCCTGGAAACCTGTTCATGACACATACCAGCAGAAGTCGGTTTTACAATTGTGTACATGTTGTTTTGGATATTGCGGAGGTTGGTGTTCTTGGTCTACCTTCGCAATTTCCATAAATCCTTCCCTGCAGGACTTGCTCTTGCACTGTTGCGATGCCCTTATTGCTTTCCATTGCTGGCTAGTGCTAAATGAGTGAAAGATTGGCCAAGAACTCCCAATGGAGTTCTGCATATGTTCTACTGGCCCAACTTACCTGTCCAAACTTATCTCCCCTTACGAACCACTGAGGACTTTAAGATCATCTGGGGAGGCCCTGCTCTCGGTCCCGCCTTCGTCACAAGCACGTCTGGCGGGGACAAGAGACAGGGCCTTCTCAGTGGTGGCCCCTCGGCTATGGCACGCCCTCCCTACGGAGATCAGATCTGCTCCCTCCCTCTTGACATTTAGGAGGCAAGTTAAAATGTGGCTGTTTGAGCAAGCGTTTACAAATACAGAGTAGCTAATATAGGAAGAAGGCGCGAAAACTGGGTCGCAGCTAAACATCAAAAAAACCAAGATTATGGCAACAAGAATGATTGACAACTGGAAAATAGAGGGAGAAAATGTGGAGGCCGTGAGAGACTTTGTATTTCTAGGTGCAAAGATTACTGCAGATGCAGACTGTGGCCAGGAAATCAGAAGACGCTTCCTTCTTGGGAGGAGAGCAATGTCCAGTCTCGATAAAATAGTCAAGAGTAGAGACATCAGACTGGCAACAAAGATCCATTGCCTAGTCCAAGCCATGGTCTTCCCTGTAGTCACCTACGGATGTGAGAGCTGGACCTTAGGGAAGGCTGAGCGAAGGAAGAGAGAAGCTTTTGAGCTGTGGTGTTGGAGGAAAGTGCTGAGAGTGCCTTGGACTGCGAGAAGATCCAACCAGTCCATCCTCCAGGAAAGAAAGCCCGGCTGCTCACTGGAGGGAAGGAGACTAGAGAGAAAGTGGAAGTCCTTTGGCCACATCATGAGGAGACAGCAAAGCCTAGAGAAGGGAATGATGCTGGGGAAAGTGGAAGGAAAAGGGAAGAGGGGCCTACCAAGGGCAAGATGGATGGACGGCATCCTTGAAGTGACTGGACTGACCTTGAAGGAGCTGGGGGTGGTGACGGCCTACAGGGAGCTCTGGCGTGGGCTGGTCCATGAGGTCACGAAGAGTCGGAGACGACTGAACGAATGAACAACAACACTATAGGAAATCGAATGACCTGACAATGGAATTGGACAATGCTTGAGAATAATGAGACGCTGATGATGTTGCTTTTATTGCTTTGGTGATGTCTTATACTGTCTAATCTATATTATGTTTTATGTATACTGTTTTGTTGGAAACTGCCTTGAGTCGCCGATTGGCTGAGAAAGGCGGTATACAAATACCGTAAATAATAAATAAATAAATACTTGGTTATGTAAGGGGTTTTTTTTTTGTTTTTTTTGGTCCTGGTAAAATTTCACCGAGAATGGCAGGTGACAGTCTTTGCTGTGGAGTGAGTTCCCCAGGGTGCCATCCTCTCGCCCCTGTTTAACATCTACGTCCGGCCACTTGCTGGACTGATGCGGAGCTTTGGCCTAGAGTGCCACCAGTATGCAGATGATACCCAGCTACTCTTGCATCTCGAACCTCGGACAACCGCGATTCCTGAGAACTTTAGGCTGTGTTTGGAAGCAGTGATGAGTTAGCTGCAAGCGAGCAGACTCAAAGTGAATCCTGCTAAAATGGAGATCCTCTGGTCCGGCCAGCCACCAGAATTATCCAGTCTCTGCCTGATTTCGATGGGGAAGCTCTAGTTCCGTCTGCCACTGTTCAAAGCCTTGGGGTTGTGTTGGACTCATAGCTGACGATGGAGTCCCAGATCGCTGCCATAAGTAAGCAGGCCTTTTCCCATCTTCGCCAGGCATGGAAATTGGCATCCTACCTTTCGGTAGAAGCATTGGCAACAGCAATCCACACAACAGTCACCACGAGGTTGGACTATTGCAATGCCTTATATGCCGGCCTTCCGAAGTCAACAACCCAGAAGATTCGGATGGTCCAAAATGCAGCGGCCAGGCTGCTAGCAGGATCATCTTTAACAGGGGTCCCCAAACTACGGCCCGCGGGCCACTTCCGGCCCACCAAGGGCACTTATCCGGCCCGTGGAGGAGGAGCACCCCCCCCACACACACACACAGTGCCCCTCCCTTGGCTGGCTCACACTATCCGTCAGGCTCGATGGGCAGCCAAGGGCAGCTACTCCGTGTGGCCTACTTGCGCGTAAAGCACGTCACGAGGTGCTTTACGCGCGAGTAGGCTGCGCGGGGCTGCTCCTCCCTTGGCAGGCTCACGCTACCCATCGGGCCCGATGGGCAGCGTGAGCCAGCCAAGGGAGGCTGCCCTAGCGCTCGATGCAGTCATTCCAGCCACATGACCTTGGAGGTGTCTACGGACAACGCCGGCTCTTCGACTTAGAAATGCAGATGAGCACCACACCCCAGAGTCAGACACAACTGGACTTCATGTCAGAGGAAAACCTTTAACCAGGAAAATTGTGGAAGATCCAGGGTGGGAGAAAGAACTCTTGTCTGTTGGAGGTAGGTATGCATGTTTCAATTGGCCTCCTTGATTGCCATTTCATAGCCTGACAGTTTTTAGGGAGAATCCTTTGTTGAGAGGTGATTAGCTGGCCCTCATTGTTTCTTGTCTGGAGTTCCCCTGTGTTTGAGTGTTGTTCTTTATTTACAGTTATAATTTTAGAGTTTTTTTTAATACTGGTAGCCAGATTTTGTTCAGACTAGAAATAGGAAGATTTCCCATTCTCTGGAATTACTGCCTAAAGAGGGCTAGAAAGGATCCCCTCTAAGGGCCCTTCCACACAGCAAAATATAAGATACGTGCAATGTGCATAGGAATTTTTTAATTGATTTTTTAAAAAAAAAACCTGTAGTCCGGCCCTCCAACGGTCTGAGCGACAGTGAACTGCCCCCCGGTTTAAAAAGTTTGAGGACCCCTGGTCTATAAGATCCCATATCACACCGATTCTGCAACAACTGCATTGGCTACCAATAGAACATCGGATCTCTTACAAGAACCTGATCCTGACATTTAGAGCTCAATATGGCCAAGGACCTTTATATCTTAGGGACTGCCTCATTCCTTTTTCCCCACCACTGGTCACCTCGATCCACCCAGGAAAATCTCCTCTACATACCAGGCCCTAGGGAGGGACACCTGGAAGCTACAAGGCATAGTAGAGCTTTGCTCCAATTCTGTGGAACTCATTGCCTCCATATATTAGAGCAGGGGTCCTCAAACTTTTTAAACCGGGGGCCAGTTTACTGTCTCTCAGACCGATGGAGGGCCGGAATATAGTTTGTTTGTTTTTTTAAAAAATCGATTAAAAAATTCCTCTGCACATTGCACATATCTTATTTTGCTGTGTGGAAGGGCTCTTAGAGGGGGTTCTTTCTAGCCCTCTTTAGGCAGTACTTCCAGGAGCAGAGAATGGGAAATCTTCCTATTTCTAGTCTGACCAAAAATCTGGCTACCAGTATTTAAAAAACTCTAAAATTATAACTGTAAATAAAGAAAAACACTCAAACACAGGGGAACTCCTGACAAGAAACAATGAGGGCCAGCTAATCACCTCTCAACAAAGGATTCTCCCTAAAAACTGTCAGGCTACGAAATGGCAATCAAGGAGGCCAATTGAAACATGCATACCTACCTCCAACAGACAAGAGTTCTTTCTCCCACCCTGGATCTTCCACAATTTTCCTGGTTAAAGGTTTTCCTCTGACATGAAGTCCAGTCGTGTCTGACTCTGTGGTGCTCATCTGCATTTCTAAGTTGAAGAGCCGGCGTTGTCCATAGACACCTCCAAGGTCATGTGGCCAGCATGACTGCATGTAGCGCCGGGGCAGCCTCCCTTGGCTGGCTCACGCTGACCATCAGGCCTGATGGATAGCGTGAGCCTGCCAAGGGAGGAGGAGGCCCACACGGCCTACTTGTGAGTAAAGCACCTCGCGAGATGCTTTACTTGCAAGTAGACCATGCGGAGCAGCCTCCCTTGGCTGGCTCACGCTGTCCATCGGGCCTGACGGATAGCGTGCGCCAGCCAACGGAGGGGCACTGTGTTGGGGGAGGGCGCTCCTCCTCCTCCGTGGGCCGGATCAGGGCCCTTGGCGGGCTGGAAGTGGCCTGCGGGCCGTAGTTTGGGCACCCCTATATTAGAGCAATGTCAGAGTTGTGACCTTTCGTAAAGGCACTCAAGACTTGGCTGTTTGGTTGTGCATTTAAGTAATCAGATCTAATTTGCCAAATAGTCACTGTTGACTGTGTTTATGTTGAATGTTTTTATATTGTGAAATGCTATTTTAAATTAGGTTCTTGTGGGTTTTTTCAGGCTATAGAGCCATGTTCTAGAGGCATTTCTCCTGACATTTCGCCTGCATCTATGGCAAGCATCCTCAGAGGTAGTGAGGTAGTGAGGACCTCACTACCTCTGAGGATGCTTGCCATAGATGCAGGCGAAATGTCAGGAGAAATGCCTCTAGAACATGGCTCTATAGCCCGAAAAAACCCACAAGAACCTAGTGATTCCAGCCATGAAAGCCTTTGACAATACTATTTTAAATTGTAAGTCGCTCGGAGCATCTTGGTGGAGAGCGACTAATTAAGAAATAAAGTGAAGGGAAGTATAGGAACAGAAGCATTTTAATACAGAACGTGAACCCCCCATATCAGCATTGAGTTGTATTGGAGGAGCCAGAAAATGTCTAGAGCAGGCCTGGGCAAACTTGGGCCCTCCAGGTGCTTTGGACTTCAACTCCCACAATTCCTAACAGCCTCAGGCCCTTTCCTTTCGTAAGCGACTGAACGAATAAACAACAACAAATTGAAGCCATATTTGCCTTTCTTGTGCCAAAGGACTCTGCTAGATGGCCTTTGGGGTGCCGCTTGTGATTCTGCCCTTCCTTGCCAAGAGGGATGCTCCGCCATTGGCAGAAAAGCACTCACTTGACAGACAGGCTGCCAGTGTCTTTATCAGATGCATCCTCATTTGACCCCCAGAGTCTTTTAACCAGCGGCGTTATGTATAATTGAGCACAAGGAGACGCCTGAAGAGCGCAGCTACCCATGAAATATTGAAGGACTAAAACTTAGCTCAGAGTGGCGTCAGGATTTCCCTGTGCCTCTGCCTTGGCACAATTGTATTGCAGCTTATATCTTTAGACGGGTATTAGCTACCTTAGAAGGTACCTATAGGAAAGCCGTTGCTGGATCCATGAGATAGTGTGTCCACTCTGTCTTGAGCAAGGCTTCTCAAACTTTTAAAGCCGTGGAGCCAACAAACTTTAGGAAACTTTTTGAAATTTGACAGGGAAACAATCAGGGTCAGTTAACACCTCCCAACAAAGGATTCCCCCAGGCAGGAAGCAACCAGGCATTGAAGCTGCAAGACTATTTATTGCTAATCAGGGTGGCCAGTTGCACCATTCACACCTACCTCAAACAGACAAGAGTTCTTTCTCCCAACCTGGACATTATTCCACAGATATCTAAACCTCACTTGCCTAGTTTCCAACAGACCTCACGACCTCTGAGGATGCCGGCCATCGATGTGGGTGAAATAATAATACCACGAATAGCCGAAACCCCAGGGGCCATCTAGTCCTACCCCATTCTGCCATGCAGGAAAAGCACAATCAAAGCACTCCCAACAGATGATCTCCCAGCCTTTATGATGATGATAATAATAATAATAGTAGTAGTAGTAGTAGCAGTAAAGGTTTTCCCCAGACATTAAGTCTAGTAGATATTATTATTATTATTATTATTATTATTATTATTATTATTATTCCTCGTTGCCCAAATTAGTACAGAACTATGAAAAGAAGCTGGCAAGGGCATGTTGGAAGGGAAGGAGTGTGTTTTTGGTAAGCCCAAGGGCTTCTGCAGAGGAAAAGTACTCTCGGAAGCCCCGAGAGGACATCTTGAGCCTGTTGGCAAGAGTTGGAAGACTCATCTCCTTTCAAGAGAAGGTTGGCAAGATTTCAGCCCTAGTTCGCAATCCGCCCCCGAGTCTCTCACTCGGTCTTGGCTGTTGAAGGATGTCTTGATGCACCAGGTTGGCAATCGCCTTGGCTGTGTACAACAAGACTCCATGTCAACACTTGCCTGGGGTGACTCATAGACTCATAGACTTAGAAGAGACTCCAAAGCCACCCAACCCAATTGATGGCCATTCCTTTTTATGCAGACTTCTCAACCCCTTCCTCTCCTTTTTTGCATTCTTTCCAGGTTGGAACGAATTGCTCATTGCGTCCTTCTCTCACCGATCCATAGCTGTGAAAGATGGGATCTTGCTCGCCACGGGTCTACACGTCCACCGGAATAGTGCTCACAGTGCGGGGGTCGGCGCCATCTTTGACAGGTGAGCAGACAAGAACATGTGTGCATACTTAGATACTTAGATCCAGACCCTTAATCATAGAATCCTAGAGTTGGAAGAGACCTTGTGGGCCATCCAGTCCAACCCCATTCTGCCAAGAAGCAGGAAAATCGCATTCAAAGCACCCCCGACAGATGGTCATCCAGCCTCTGTTTAAAAGCCTCCAAAGAAGGAGCCTCTACCACACTCTGGGGCAGAGAGTTCCACTGCTGAACGGCTCTCACAGTCAGGAAGTTCTGAATCATGTTCAGATGGAATCTCCTTTCTTGTAGTTTGAAGCCATTGTTCCATTGCGTCCTAGTCTCCAGGGAAGCAGAAAACAAGCTTGCTCCCTCCTCCCTGTGGCTTCATCTCACATATTTATACATGGCTATCATATTTCCTCTCAGTTTTCTTTTCTTCAGGCTAAAAATGCCCAGCTCCTTAAGCCACTCCTCATAGGGCTTGTTCTCCAGACCCTTGATCATTTTAGTCACCCTCCTCTGGACACATTCCATGTATAAATATGTGACTTCCTCTCACATATTTATACATGGCCCTCATCATATCATTAAAGAAGTATATTTTATTGCTGAAACAAACACAAAACAGCGCAAAACATCATGTTGCTCTTCCTCATAGTCTTGCTCGCGAGTAGTTTTCTTGCCTCTCCTAATACTAGTGTTACTATCACTGCCAGCAGACTCTATCACAACAATATACATTAGAAGCTACTTAACACTCAGCACATCATAAACTTGCTTCATTACCATCCGAGATCATAACATAGAGAACACTGTTATCAGTACTAGTCCACACCTCTTGCATTCCAGAGTGATGTAGTACGACCACTATGGCTGCGTCCATTTGTTCTATACACTTGATTTATGATTTCTCTGGGAATGCCGTTCCCTCCATGGTTCAGTTAACTCTTTCCACACAGGAATACACTCGGCACATAGCTACTGCATTTTGAACATACATTCATACTTTGAAATCTACATTTTAAATTTCAAACAGCTCCAACAGGACCAAATTTGGCACAAATGCCAAATAATTTTCCTTTAGGCGATTGTGGGAAGAGGGTGTTTCAAATATACAACCTTCTTGCTTTTGTTGTTGTGTGTATCCAGAGTATTGACAGAGCTGGTGTCGAAAATGCGAGACATGCAGATGGACAAGACAGAGCTGGGGTGCCTCCGAGCCATCGTCCTCTTCAACCCCGGTAGGTTGAGCTACCTTTCCTTGCTGGGGGAATGTACATGCGTGTGCAAAAGTGAACCTGAAATTGGACACAAAGATGCAAAGTGGGAACGGGCAACTATGGGAGGCCTTAGCTGGCCAGATCAGCAGACTACATTGTCTCTAGAATATTATGGACATGCCCCTAGAAGACATTTTTGGCCATTATTATTATTATTATTATTATTATTATTTCGTATTCACCTCTCCTCATAGTTTAACTGTTTTCCTTCCACTTGCAGACTCAAAGGGCCTATCGAATCCTGCTGAAGTTGAGGCTTTGCGTGAAAAGGTGTACGCGTCGTTGGAGGCCTACTGCAAACACAAATATCCCGACCAGCCCGGGAGGTGAGTTTCCACATCAGGTAGTGATGTATGGTTGGATGGATACTGGGAGAATTTGCTTTCTGACTGGGAGAATTTGCTTTCTGCAGAAGACTAATGGGTGCATTGACATCCCCAGAAACCTTGGAGTATTCTCTTGAGTATTCTTTGCCCAAGAAAGCCCTACAAGATGTGTGAGCTCACCATGAGAGGCATCTGATGATGGACCCATTGGACATTGCGGTTTTGTTTATTTTCATGGCATTACCCCCACTGCACTGACTTATCTATGGGGCTAAATAGCTCAAAGACACAAGATTTTGTCTGATCTTGGAAGCTAAGCAGGGTCAGCCAGTTAGGACTTGGGTAGGAGACCGCCAATGAATCCCAGGTGTTGTAGGGTATATTCCAGGGGAAGTAACTAGCAAAATCACCTCTGGGTATTCCTTGCCAGAGAAAACCCTATGAAATGCATGGCTCACCATGTGTCTGCATATGACTTGAAGGCACCAGATCACATCCCATCTTGGAAGCCAAGCAAGGTTGCTCCTCAGATGTGAATCTGAGTCTCATGGGTGATATAATAAAATAATGTATTATTATAATATGTATACTATATTATATTATATATAATATATATTATTATTATATGTGTGTGTGTGTGTGTATAAATAATACAAATAGCAGAAACCCCAGGGGCCATCTAGTCCTACCCCATTCTGCTGTGCAGGAAAAGCACAATCAAAGCACTCCTAACAGATGGCCTCCCTGCCTTATGGTATAATAATAATAATAATAATAATAATAATAATAATAATATAATGTATTATTATAATATATGTAATATAATATATAATAATATAACAAATAATAATAATAATAACAACAACAACAACAACAATAATAATAATAACACAAATAGCAGAAACCCCAGGGGCCATCTAGTCCCAACAGCACAATCAAAGCACTCCCAACAGATGGCCTCCCTGCCTTACGGTATAATAATAATAATAATAATAATTATATAATGTATTATTATAATATATGTAATATAATATATAATAATATAACAAATAATAATAATAATAATAATAGTAATTATTATTATTATTATTATTATATAATGTATTATTATAATATATGTAATATAATATATAATAATATAACAAATAATAATAATAATAATAACACAAATAGCAGAAACCCCAGGGGCCATCTAGTCCTACCCCATTCTGCTGTGCAGGAAAAGCACAATGAAAGCACTCCCAACAGATGGCCTCCCTGCCTTACGGTATAATAATAATAATAATAATAATTATATAATGTATTATTATAATATATGTAATATAATATATAATAATATAACAAATAATAATAATAATAATAATAGTAATTATTATTATTATTATTATTATATAATGTATTATTATAATATATGTAATATAATATATAATAATATAACAAATAATAATAATAATAATAACACAAATAGCAGAAACCCCAGGGGCCATCTAGTCCTACCCCATTCTGCTGTGCAGGAAAAGCACAATGAAAGCACTCCCAACAGATGGCCTCCCTGCCTTACGGTATAATAATAATAATAATAATAATTATTATAATTATAATTATTATTATTATTATTATATAATGTATTATTATAATATATGTAATATAATATATAATAATATAACAAATAATAGTAATAATAATAACACAAATAGCAGAAACCCCAGGGGCCATCTAGTCCCAACAGCACAATCAAAGCACTCCCAACAGATGGCCTCCCTGCCTTACGATATAATAATAATAATAATAATAATAATAATAATAATAATAATAATACAAATAGCAGAAACCCCAGGGGCCATCTAGTCCTACCCCATTCTGCTGTGCAGGAAAAACACAAATCACTCTCAACAGATAGCCTCCCTGCCTTACGGTATAATAATAGTAATAATTATTATAATTATTATTATTATAATTATTATATAATGTATTATTATAATTAATAATAATAATAATAATAATAATAATAATAATAATAATACAAATAGCAGAAACTCCACTGGGCCATCTAGTCCTACCCCATTCTGCTGTGCAGGAAAAACACAATCAAAGCACTCCCAACAGATAGCCTCCCTGCTGTAAGGCCTCTGCAGAGCACAGATTGAGAACCATTGGTTTGTTGTGTCGTCTCACTCAGTTCAAAAGCAGCAAGAGAAAGAACGGTGATTTTTCCCCCCTCGCAGCATATCCATTTGCATCTGTTAAGAAATGGATTCCCTTTGGCACACTACGTTGCGTGGGCGCCTCCTCCGTATGCATGCCAAGGAACTGGGAGATGGACGTTTCCCGGCTACCCTTGAATTGCAACCAGGAGCCGATCCAAGGATTGCATCTCCATCTTGTGGGCAAAGGCTTCTTGCCTAAGGAGAGTGTGTCTTGTGTTTGTGTGTTAAGTCATTCCCACTCTTTGGGTTGTGAGGCCGAAATGGGGGGCAGCGCCGTGGAAACGTTCCAAGGAGTCGTTATATTTTCGCCTCTCTGCCCAACTCCTTTGGCAGGGCACTGGGTACGTGACCTTATGCATCCCCTGAATGTTAACCCAGTCCTATTGGGATCCCTCTTACCCTTCCATTGCAATGTTTTGCCGAGCCAGGGAACTCATAGTTAAACCCTTCCCGAACGCCCGTCATCTGGTTTAGTTTAAAAGGGACGCTTTCAGAGATGGGGGGAGGAGGAGGAGGCCAACAGGAATGGCAGCGTTTGATTTGTATTTTCCTGGCCTTGGTCCCATTCCGCTTGCCAACTCAGCATTTCGAGGAGGCGAAAGGGGGAGACGTGGGACGGGACTGTGGGACTCGGATCCAACCCATGCCTCCGCCCCTTCCTTCCATTGGCTGGGGGCTTTCCAGTTTTCCAACATGCACCGAAACTTTGGAAACGGCACGTTGCTGGCCTGCAGTGCGACGGCAAATATAAACACATGAGGTCACTGTGAAGTATTCAGGAGGGATTTCCGTGGATGATGGACATACAGAAGAAATGAAGTTTAGGAGCATGAGTTGCCCTCTGTCTCCCCCGAAAACATTGGCAGTCTACAACCCACATACACCCCAGAAAGAAACATGTTGTATGTTCTTGATACTTGGGTATGTTCATAACGTACAGGGGCGGCTAACCCATTACGCAGAGTAAGCATTTGCAGTATAGTTCATTTTGCCTAGGGGTGCAAAATGCAAGTTGTAGTTACTGGAATGTATAGGTAAAGGTAAAGGTAGTCCCCTGACATTAAGTCCCGTCATTTCTGACTCTGGGGTGTGGTGCTCATCTCCATTTCTAAGCCGAAGAGCCAGCGTTGTCCGTAGACACCTCCAAGGTCATGTGGCCGGCATGACTGCATGGAGCGCCGTTACCTTCCCACCGGAGCGGTACCTATTGATCTACTCACATTTGCATGTTTTCGAACTGCTAGGTTGGCAGAAGCTAGGGTTGACAGCAGAAGCTCATGCCGCTCCCCAGAATCGAACCTGCGACCTTTCGATCAACAAGCTCAGCAGCTCAGTGCTTTAACCCACTGCGCCACCGGGGGCTCCTACTGGAATGTATAGTTCACCTAAAATCAAAGAGCATTCTGAACTCCACCAATGATGGAATTGAACCAAATATGGCACACAGAACTCCCACAACGAACAGAAAATATATATCGGTGATTGGTTGGGAAGGGGCACCAAAATACGATTGAAAATTACCTAGGACCACCTCTGATATCATATCACATGAATCCTACAAATGTTAAAAGAGGGATTACTGTAATCCTACAAATGTTACAGATTGGATTACTGTAATGCACACTACGTGGGGCTGCCCTTGAAGACGGCTTGGAAATTTCAATTGGTACAGCGGGCGGCATAGAATCATAGAATCATGTGTGTTCTTGATACTTAGGTACGTTCATAACGTACAGGGGCGGCTAACCCATTACACAGAGTAAGCATTCGCAGTATAGTTCATTTTGCCTAGGGGTGCAAAAAAAATGCGAGTTGTAGTTACTGGAATGTATAGTTCACCTACAATCAAAGAGCATTCTGAACTCCACCAATGATGGAATTGAACCAAATATGGCACACAGAACTCCCATGATGAACAGAAAATATATATCAGTGATTGGTTGGGAAGGGGCACCAAAATACGATTGAAAATTACCTAGGACCACCTCTGATATCATATCACATGAATCCTACAAATGTTAAAAGAGGGATTACTGTAATCCTACAGATGTTACAGATTGGATTACTGTAATGCACTCTACGTGGGGCTGCCCTTGAAGACGGCTTGGAAATTTCAATCGGTACAATGGGCAGCAGCCAGGTTACTAACTTGTGCGACTTAGAGAGAGCGGTCAACTCTCCTGTTTAAGGAGCTCCATTGGCTGCTGTTCATTTTCCAGTCCCAGCTTGGGTGTCCTCCTTATTTATATGTAACTAGCTGTCCCTTGCCATGCGTTGCTGTGGCTCAGTCTGGTGATCTGGAAAATAAAGTTATGAGAAATTCTAATATATGTAATTCCTTTACGCTTGTGAGTAAACAGTATTTCTTGTTGTTTCTTTGTCAATGTTGATGTGGAGAGTGTCTGGTTTGCCTACTCTGGAACATGCAACATATCATTGTCCTTCTTAAAGGGTCTCTTTCAAATCTATGATACTATATCTGTGTGTGTGAGAGAGAATCATATCTATCTATCTATCTATCTATCTATCTATCTATCTATATTTATGACTGGATGGCTCTTTGTCAGGAGGGCTCTGATTACATTTTCTTGCCCTGATGAAGAGAGTTGGACTGGATGGCCTTAAGTATTTTCTGTTGGTCATGGGGGTTCTGTGTGGGAAGTTTGCCCCATTTCTGTCGTTTGTGGGTTTCAGAATGCTCTTTAATTGTAGTGACCTATAAATCCCAGTAACTACAAATCCCAAATGTCAAGGTCTATTTCCTCCAAACTCCATCTGTGTTCATATGTAGGCATATGGAATTTTTGTGTCAAGTTTGGTCCAGATCCATCTTGTTTGAGTCCACAGTGCTCTCTGGATGTAGGTAAACTACAACTCCCAAACTCAAGGTCAATGCCCACCAAACCCTTCCAGTGTGTTCTGTTGGTGATGGAAGTCCTGTATGCCATGTTTGGTTCAATTCCATCATTGGTGGAGTTCAGAATGCTCTTTGATTGTAGGTGAACTATAAATCCCAGCAACTACAACTCCCAAATGTCAAGGTCTATTTCCCTTAAACTCCATCTGTGTTCATATTTGGGTATATGGAATATTTGTGCCAAGTTTGGTCCAGATCCATCATTGTTTGAGTCCACAGTGCTCTCTGGATGTGGGTGAACTATAATTCCCAAACTCAAGGTCAATGTCCAGCAAACACTTCCAGTTTTTTCTGTTGGTCATGGGAGCCCTGTGTGCTAAGTTTGGCCCAATTCCATAATTGGTGGAGTTCGGAATGATCTTTGATTGTAGGTAAACTATAAATCCCAGCAACAACAATTCCCAAATGACAAAATCATTTTTTTTTTGAGTGGAGGACTTACATTGGGTTGTTAGGTGTCTCGTGTCCAAATTTGGTGTCAATTCCCCCAGTGGTTTTTGAGTTCTGATGGTATCACAAACGAACATTACATTTTTATTTATATAGATGGCATCGAATTGTGCCGGATGTAAGCCGCCCTGAGTCCCGGGTTGAGAAGTGTGGGGTAAAAATGTGTGAAATAAGTAAATAAATACATCCTGCATATTAGATATTTACATTACGATTAGTATCAGTGGCAAAATGACAGTTCGGAAGTAGCAACGAAAATAATGTTATGGTTGGGGGTCGCCACAACATGAGGAACTGGATTAAGGGGTCACGGCATTCGGAAGGTTGAGAAACATTGTTCTAAGGGTTCTTGTAACTTTTGGGTTTCTTCTGTAGGTTCGCCAAGCTCTTGCTTCGCCTCCCCGCCCTCCGGTCCATTGGCCTGAAATGCTTGGAGCACCTCTTCTTCTTCAAGCTAATAGGGGACACGCCGATCGACACGTTCTTAATGGAGATGCTGGAAGCGCCCCATCAAATGACTTAAGAGGTGCCGAGGAACAGTCCCTTTCTTTCTTACCCAGCCGACTTCCTGCCACCACCGCGACGCCTCCCGTCCGGCCGATATCACGTCCTTCTCCTGGTACAAGAGACACCGCCCGCTCGTCTCCGCCTGGCGCCCTGCCTGGCAACACGGTTGACTCAGCCCTTTGGCCGCTTTCACGCCAATCTCTGTGCATCTGAGGATCGGCTTTCGCAATCCCTTTCGCAGACGTCGAGGCAGACTGGTCTTGAAGTGCGCAAAGGACGCACCCGCTTGTTTCCCGCATTGTGTGCCCAGCACCTCTTTTCCTAAGCACAGGGTGGATTCTGCAATTGGGGCCCCACTCATCTCTCTCCTTTTTGTGGCTTTGGGTATCCCCAGGCACATGCACACACACACACACAAATACACATACACTGGGGTATATTGGGGTGACTTTAATTTGCTTGTGTCGTTGCAGACGAGTGGACTTGTTGCCGAATGAAAGGATTGTCATTTCAAAACAAACAAGAAGATAACACCCACCCAAATATATATATATTCCCTATTTGAATCTAACTTGGAGTTGAGTTTGACGTTTAGGAGCCATCGCTTATTTAAGAGCAAGGGATTATGGGAGACAGGGCAGTTCATATGTAGCAGGTTGGAATCTCACACAGATCAGAACGGCAGTGTTATCATTCTCTTTTTGTGTTGTTTTTCCAATCTAGAGGCTGCTTTTAGGATGTGATGCTCACAATCTCCAGGCCCTTGCCTTTGCTTACTCAGTGATATATTATGCTATACGGGATTGGAATTGTTCTGTCATGGAACAATCCCAGTGGGGCTGAAAGTATGACTCTCGTCCCCCACGTTTACAATAGAAAATTGTGATCAGGCGGTGAGGAATTGCCATAATGGGTTTGCTGTATGGAGTCCCAATATGTGTGAAAGCTCAGTGTGACTCCCAAAGGTCTGTGGATTGTGACTGACAACTTAAAGTCTGCCTTGTTCTCTCTGGTTTGCATTTCATATCCTCAACTTTGCTTCTCCTTTCGTTTTGTCGAACTTCCATCCGGTCCTGGTGTTTTTCCCATTTTAAAATTCCATCCGGTCCTGGTGCTTTTCCCATCTTCAATTTCCATCCGGTCCTGGGGCTTTTCCCATCTTAAAATTCCATCCGGTCCTGGTGCTTTTCCCATCTTCAATTTCCATCCGGTCCTGGTGCTTTTCCCATCTTAAAATTCCATCTGGTCCTGGTGCGTTTCCCATCCTAATCTACATCATGTGTTCAGCTTCACTTTCTTTATTTCCTCCTTTTTTTTTGCCAGCCTTGATTTCTCTTGGGTGAAGGGTGTTACAAAGAGGGCAAAAATAATTCACGAGGAAGAACACAAACTCAGAGGGATTGCCGCAGTTTGCTTTCGCCTGATGCTACGGAAAGGCAAGATTCGGCCGCTTTTCTTCCTCTCTAGTTGAGTTGAACTGGATTTTGCCCTTTGCGATGATGGGAGTAAGCGTGTGGGGAAAGTGGGAAATAGAGGGAGAAACCAGGACATTGTAAAGAGAACTGGAAAAAGTGGCAGAAGATGGTCAAAACAGGACAATTGGAATGGATGCACTTATTCGGAGAGATAACCCATGGAGGTCTAAGAGGGAACCTTGTGAGAGGAAAGGGAAAAAGATGATGCATTAAAGAGCCATACACACACACACACACACACATATATATATATGATCACAACCCATTCGGCTCCTGGCCAATGAATCCAAAGATGCTGCATTTTCCCGAACAACTGTCCCGGTGGGCCACGTCACCTAATGCGACCGCATGATGCATTTTTAAGTTGATACATATGTGTGTGTATACATGTATGTAGTCTAGATATATTCACTGTATAAATATCCTTGTTCACATATACATATATTATTCCCACGTTAGTGCTACCTTTGTGTTCTTGGATCATTTCTTTTCTTTTGAAATTCTTGGTTTATGCTCTCTCCCCATTTTTTTTTCATTTGCTTTATGAAAGCAAGGATTTCTTTTCCCGACGGAGCGGCCCTGTCCGTCTCCCCTTTTCCTGACCCCGAAACTGGATCTTTGTCACCCGAGAAGAGGGATATGTTGCATCTATTTTAAGATGCCGTTCTTTTTTTTTTTTAATGGGGAGGGAAGGCGAAAAAAGCCACCAGTGGATCGAACAATAGCTTTAGTGATGCCCAATGCTTTCCCTGTGGAGCGCATAGCTGAAAAAAAAATTAAAAAGAGAAGAATAAGAAGGTATGCAAACTATCTAAAGCGTGGAGAACGTTAAATATCTATTTTTGTACAAATGTAATTTTATCCCTTGCATATTCTTAGGAAAATATGGAATTTTTTTTGGAGGGGGGTTGCTTTTTCTGCGTTTATAGAATTTGTTCGCAATCTCTTTATCAGTACGCTTGGCTACGAACAGCTCTGTGTTGGCCAGAGGAAGACCTCGACATTGCGTGATGTCCGGAAATCGTCCAGATATCGTATTCTTTCGAATGAGTGGATTTTTAAAAATTCTCACCCCAGCTTTTTTTGGATACACAAAAATTAAAAAAAGCCTTTTCTTGCGTCCCCTCCAAATATTCCCCCCTCATCCCATCGCATTCCCTTGCCGGTCTACTCTACTGTGAAATCACTACCGTATATTATTGTTCACTAAAAAAAAAAAGTTGAAAAAAATAATAAAGTAAATACAAAAAAAAAATTCTGCTGGAAATGCCAGTATTTTGAAGAAATGTATTAGAATTGTTTTGAAAAAAAAGTAAAAGAAAAATATATGAGCATTTTAAAATATATCAGGTGGTTCTGTTTCTCTTTTATTGGGAGATTAGCTTATTAGAGAAAGTGGGTAATGGTGGTTCTGTATGTCAAGTTTGGTCTTTATTGGTCATTGGATAACAGCTGCATTGTTTTCAAGAAGTGAGTGAAGGTACTTGAAGTCCCATAATCCATGGTCCAGTCTCCTCCAAACAGCAGCAGGATATAGAGTGGGTCATGGGGGCTCTGTGTGCCAAGTTTGGTCTTTATCAGTCATTAGATGAGGGTGGCAGTGGTTTCAATAAGTGAGTGAAGGTACTGCGAGTCCCATCATCCAAAGTCCATCCTCCTTCAAACTGCAGCAGGATGTAGATTGGGTCATGGGGGCTATGTGTGCCAAATTTGGTCTTGATTGGTCATTAGATGAGGGTTGCAGCCGTCTTGGGAAGGGAGTGGAGGTACTTGAAGTCCCATCACCCATGGTCTGTCCTCCTCCAAACTGCACCAGGATGTAGAGTGGGTCATTGGGGCTCCATGTGCCAGTCATTGGCGAGGGTCTCAGTGGTCTTAGAAAGTGAGTGAAGTTACTGCACGTCCCATCATCCAGTCAAAATCCAAAACACACTGGCATGCTACATCACGTAGAAGTTGGGTTTGACGCTTCTGGATTGGTCTGGAAAAATACTAGCTTGGGTTACAAGTCCAAGTATCTTGGGTTTTGCAACCAGGGTGGAAGAAACAAGAGGATATAAACACAGAAGGAAGTCTGTCAAAACATGATGGAAGGAGGTAAGTAAGTCCCTGAATGTCTTGGAAAGTGGACAACCCTTGTTGCCCGATCTCCCATCACTTTGACATGATGATGCTAGGACAGTATGTGATTCTGAGCCCATCTTTTCTTCTGGTGTCAAATGTTTGTGCTTCTCGAGTGAGAACATTGCAATCGGGATGGCTAGATGCCATATTTTGGAAAGCAAAGCAGGGATCACTTTTTGTATCCAGGACATTGCTGGGGTTGAAAAAGGGGGTGATCATTTGAGGAGAGAAGGGCCACATAGGTGGATGGACACCCATCCCCATAATATTGACTACACACTATTTGTTAAGACTTGCTGTTCTTGTATTTCAGCAAGATGTGAAAAAAACAAGAGATTAGGCCAGATCAGGCAGGCTCCACACTGTAGAATTAATGCAATTTGTTATCATTTTAGCACCCATGGAATCTTGGGAGTTGTGGTGTTCAGGCATGCAGAAGAACCTTTCTGAAAGATATCCATTTATTCTCTATTTGAGATGGTTTCAGGAGTCCACCACCCTCCTGGGTAGTCTGTTCCATTGACACCTGGCTCTTGTGGCTATATTTTGTCTGTACATGGACTGAGCACAACATAGAATTGCATTGGAGAACATAGAAAGGCCAACAAATGTGCGAGGGGAGCATATTTTGGAACATAGAAACATCAAATTCTAGATATCAAGTCCATGGATTACGGGGTCATATTGTTTCTGTGCAGCTCTTTTGTGTGATTTGAATGTTGATGTTCTGAATCTGATACAAATATTTTGGAACATATCCGCTATGGATATGGTGATTGTTATATCTTTGTTTGTGTTTCAATTCTGATCAAATTGATGTTGGCCATCGATAAATCTTCCAAGGGTAGGCCTGTGCTGCCACCCGATGGCAGATTTAGAGAACTGCAGCTTGTAGAAGATGCCAAGTTACCAACTGTGTCTCAAGGAAATACCTACACCAAATATCCAAATGTCTCCAAAACATCGCCATATAGCCCGAAAAAACCTACAACAACCCAGTGATTCCGGCCATGAAAACCTTCATCACCTACACCAAATAATTTTGCTCTTTGAAAACCTTGGTGCAGAGGAAGTACGAGAACAAGCTTGGCTATGAAAGCAGAGGAGAGGGATATATTTTGTAAAATGCCATATGACCCTACAGTTGGAAAGATTCATTGAGTCCAACCCATCCTCTCTGCTCCGTGCAGGACTTCCAGACACTTATTGAGCATGGTGAAAGATCTCAGAATTTGTATGTTGTGGAGGAAATCCTCCTAGCATGTAACGGGATAATTCACTGAAGTTCAATGGGAGGAATGGAGGTTGCTACCTGCAGAACTTACCTTCATCTTCCCCATATCCTCCTTGGATACTAAACCAGAAAATGAACCAGGCAAATGACTTTGTGCTGGTACGTCTGCACGTCTGGCATCAAATTGTGCCTTTTGTAAGCCGCCCTGAGTCCCCCCTCGGGGGTTGAGAAGGGCGGGGTAGAAATGCGCGAAATAAATAATACCAGGAGCTCCAACTTTATTTTCTTTCTATGAAGTGTTTGCATGCATTCCAAAGTTTCAGGGATTCTGCAAAAAGGTGGCTTCCTTTGGTTTGCAGTCATAGAATCATAGAATCATAGAATCAAAGAGTTGGAAGAGACCTCCTGGGCCATCCAGTCCAACCCCATTCTGCCAAGAAGCAGGAATATTGCATTCAAATCACCCCTGACAGATGGCCATCCAGCCTCTGTTTAAAAGCTTCCAAAGAAGGAGCCTCCACCACACTCCGGGGCAGAGAGTTCCACTGCTGAACGGCTCTCACAGTCAGGAAGTTCTTCCTCATGTTCAGATGGAATCTCCTCTCTTGTAGTTTGAAGCCATTGTTCCATTGCGTCCTAGTCTCCAAGGAAGCAGAAAACAAGCTTGCTCCCTCCTCCTCCCTGTCGCTTCCTCTAACATATTTATACACGGCCCTCATCATGTCTCCTCTCAGCCTTCTCTTCTTGAGGCTAAACATGCCCAGCTCCTTAAGCCGCTCCTCATAGGGCTTGTTCTCCAGACCCTTGATCATTTGAGTCGCCCTCCTCTGGACACATTCCAGCTTGTCAATGTCTCTCTTGAATTGTGGTGCCCAGAATTGGACACAATATTCCAGGTGTGGTCTAACCAAGGCGGAATAGAGCATGGGGAGCAGGACTTCCCTAGATCTAGACACTATGCTCCTATTGATGCAGGCCAAAATCCCATTGGCTTTTTTTGCCGCCACATCACATTGTTGGCTCATGTTTAACTTGTTGTCCAAGAGGACTCCAAGATCTTTTTCACACGTACTGCTCTCGAGTCAGGCGTTCCCCATTTTGTATCTTTGCATTTCGTTTTTTTTCTGCCTAAGTGGAGTATCTTGCATTTGTCCCTGTTGAACTTCATTTTGTTAGTTTTGGCCAATATTCTCTCTAATCTGTCAAGATCCCTTTGAATCCTGCTCCTGTCCTCTGGAGTATTGGCTCTCCCTCCCAATTTGGTGTCGTCTGCAAACTTGATGATCCTGCCTTCTAGCCCTTCATCTAAGTCGTTAATAAAGATGTTGAACAGGACCGGGCCCAGGACGGAACCCTGCGGCACTCCACTTGTCACTTCTTTCCAAGATGAAGAGGAAGCATTGGTGAGCACTCTCTGTATTCGTCCACTTAACCAATTACAGATCCACCTCACCGTAGTTTTGCCTAGCCCACATGGGACTAGTTTCCTTGCCAGAAACTGGGGGACCTTGTCGAAGAAGGCCTTCCTGAAATCCAGACACGCTCCATCCACGGCATTCCCCGCATCTACCCAGCTTGTAACTCTATCAAAAAAAGAGATCAGATGAGTCTGGCATGACTTGTTTTTGATAAATCCGTGTTCACTATTAGCGATGACCACTTCCTTAACAATATTTTCCAGAATCTTGCCTGGTATCGACGTGAGGCTGACCAGGCGATAATTGTTTGGGTCATTCTTTTTTCCCTTCTTGAAGATTGGGACCACATTGGGCAAGCCACCTGTCTATCATTCTTAAGTTTGGATCCGCCCCTTCTCCCAGTGAGATAGGAAGGGAAGAGGGGGCCATTTTTAGTTAGTCTTAGTGAGGAATGCTAAGTTAGAGGACATGGACAAGCTTCACCTGCAGAAAAGCTTCATTTCTCAAGACATTCCGGGGGGAAATTCCCAAAGCTCAGCCTTACAGCATCTGAGGGAAACAGCCCTAAAGTCTTAAAGAAATTCCAGAGGGAAAACAGCTTTACAGACCCAAAGAACCCCAGCTGGAGAATCTACAAGCTTTGTCTGGTAGGTTTACTCGGTACCAAGACGCAGTTTGGAATCGGTATTAGACCCCAAACCAACAAAACTTAGATAACAGGCAGCCTGGGAGAAGTTAAAAAAGGGTTTTCCTCTCAAAGTATAAGAACAATTAACGAAGACCGTTGCCTGTCCCTTGTGGAGAAGATTAAGGAAGCCACCAGTTGATCTAAAGCCTTGAAGCATTTGTTTGACTCATTGAAGATTTGAGAAATATCAAGGCATGGGGGTTCTGTGTGGGAAGTTTGACCCAATTCTGTCATTGGTGGGGTTCAGAATGTTCTTTGATTGTGGGTGAACTATAAATCCCAGCAACTACAACTCCCAAACGGCAAGGTCTATTTTCCCCAAACTCCACCAGAGTTCACATTTGGGCATATTGATTCTTCATCCCAAATTTGGTCCAGATCAATCATTGTTTGAGTCTGCGGTGCTCTACCTGGGTGTAGGTAAACTACAACTCTGAAACTCAAGGTCAATGCCCACCAAACCCCATGTTTTATGTTGCTCGTAAGAGTTCTGTGTGCCAAGTTTGGTTCAATTCCATCAATGGTGGAGTTCAGAATGCTCTTTGATTGTAGGTGAACTATAACTCCCAGCAACTACAATCAATCCCACCACCAACCCCACCAGTATTTGGGCGTATCAGGTATTTGTGCCAAACTTGGTCCAGTGAATGAAAATATATCTTGCATATCAAATATTTACATCACAATTCATAACAGTCGCAAAATTACACTTACGAAGTAGTAACGAAAATAATGTTATGGTTGGGCATCAACACAACGTGAGGAACTGTATTAAGGGGTCATGGCAATAGGAACATTGAGAAACTCTACCTTAGAGGGACCACATGGCATGGAGGTACTGAACTGACAGAACGTTTTGGCAATAGAGAGGTCTACTTTAGAGATCTTTGTAAGAAGGTCAAAGAACTACTGGACAACTCAGATCTTACGGTTAGAGAGTGGAGGAAAGGTTGGACTCTATTGGGATCCTTTCAACTCCATGGGATTGGTGGTAGGGTAGTCCATGGTGTGATGGTCAAGAAGGGTGCACAAGATGGTACAGGGAAGCTTGGAGATGGTCCAGGGAGCCTCCTTGTCAAAGCAGAAGTCAAGCTGATAGCTACTTCCCACTTCAGAAAGACCTCCACGGTTTTGCTTTTGGCTAGGACAGATGGAGAAAGAAACAGAACAAGGCAACATCTGTTGGAGCTCAGCACCAGATAAACAAAACGGTTTCCTCCTCCCCATTGGAAATGTACACATATAAAAAGAAAATAAATTGAGACTTCAACCCAAGAAGGCATGGTGACAAGAGGAAGATGGATTGAGAAGGCCATTCCAGCTCTTGTTAACGGCTGGGTTGTGGAACAGCGGGATGTTGTACTTCTCAAGTACACAAATGTTGTCCCTTCTGTCAACTCTTCTTCAGAGACACAGCTGTGGATCTGGTTCTCCAGCATGACCCAAGCAATGGGTGTCGCTGCTTTGCAACTGTGCGACTTGGACCTTATGCTTGTGTTGGAGGACCTAGAGAAACTTCTCTGGGCCTTTTGACTTCCTCTGGCATGGTTCTATGGTCCTGACTGGGAGGTGTAGTTTTTAGTGGTGCCACCACCCTTGGACAAAGGAGGGTAAGGATATTGCAAAATTACCACCCCCATAATTCCATATGAATGAGTCTGGTATGATTCTATGTTCCTAGGAGTTGTAGTTTAGGTGGTGCCATCACCCTTGGACCAAGAAGGGTAAGGATATTGCAAAATTACCACCCCCATAATTCCATATGAATGACCTAAGTGGTCTCAAACTGCATTAAGTCTGCAAAGTAGATGTAGTCTAGTTTGGGCCTGACTTGGAGGCACATAACAAGAAGTAGTGACCAGGTTCTGTGTCAGGAGCTATTTGAGAAACTGCAAGTTGCTTCTGGTGTGAGAGAATTGGCCATCTGCAAGGACGTTGCCCAGGGGATGCCCAGATGTTTGATGGTTTACCATCCTTGTGGTAGGCTTCTCTCATGTCCCCACATGACATGAGAGACCAGGTGGCAGAATTAGGCTACGTCTACATTGCAGAATTAATGCAGTTTGAGACCACTTAGACCATGACTCAAAGGTGTGTAATTATGGGGGTGGTAGTTTTGCAAGATCCTTATCCTTCTTGGTCCAAGAATGGTAGCACTACCGAAAACTACAACTCCCAGGACCATAGAATCATGCCAGAGGAAGTAGAAAGGCCTAGAGAAGTTTCTCTAGGTTCTTCAACACAAGTATATGGTCAACATCACACTGGAGGATCTAAAGATTCCTAGTCAGAACATGTTCATCAAAGCCGTGGATGATCACATGGGCCAACATCACATCTCAATTTCCAAAACATTGCCAATGACTAGTCAGCCAACCAGCAGATGGAGCCAATGCACCACCAAACCTCCAGGAGATGGTTTTTCTTGATCTTCTCCTCTTTCTCCTCCACACCCGTCTTCTCTCCAAAATTGTTGGACATCTCACCCACTGGGATGTTTGCCTTGGATTCTGATTCCAACGCTTTTTTGAGAAGTTATGCACCCGCCTCCTTTGCCGCACTCTCCTGATTTGAACAAACCACACAGAATACAATGTTCCTTCAAGCCATATTGGCAGTAGAGGATGTGAAACAAATATGTTGCATGCACATGGAAAGAGGTGCAGAGCCAGCTGATGATGGACCCATTGGACATTGTAATTTTGTTTATTTTTACAGTATTTCCCCCACTGCACTTACTTAGTTATGGGGCTAAATAGCTCAAAGGCACAAGATTTTGTCTGATCTTGGAAGCTAAGCAGGGTCAGCCAGTTAGGACTTGGGTAGTAGACCGCCATGAATCCCAGGCACTGTAAGATATATTCCAGAAGAAGAAACTAGCAAAACCATATCTGAGTATTCTTTGCCCAAGAAAACCCTATGAAATGCATGAGTCTGTATATGACTTGAAGACACCAGAATCCATCTCATCTTGGAAGCCAAGCAGGGTCTGATCTTGTTGCTCCTCAGATGTGAATCCGAATGTCATAGGTGATATTTCAGAGGAAGGAACTAGCAAAACCATCTCTGAGTACTCCTTGCCCAAGAAAACCCTATGAAATGCATGAGTCTGTATATGACTTGAAGATACCAGATCCCATCTCATCTTGGAAGCCAAACAGGGTCCAATCTTATTGCTCCTCAGATGTGAATCCAAGTGTCATAGGTGACATTTCAGAGGAAGGAACTAGCAAAACCATCTCTGAGGTTTTCTTGCCCAAGAAAATGCTATGAAATGCATGGACTCACCATGAGTCTGTATATGACTTGAAGACACCAGATCCCATCTCATTTTGGAAGCCAAGCAGGGTCTGATCTTGTTGCTCCTCAGATGTGAATCCGAGTGTCATAGGTGATATTTCAGAGGAAGGAACTAGCAAAACCATCTCTGAGTATTCCTTGCCCAAGAAAACACTATGAAATGCATGGACCAGTCTCCATCTCATCTTGGATGCCAAGCAGGGTCTGATCTTGTTGCTCCTCAGATGTGAATCTGAGTGTCATAAGTGATATTTCAGAGGAAGGAACTGGCAAAATTATCCTAGAAAAACACTATGGGATTAGTAGGGTTACCGTAAGTTTGTTTGCAACTTGAAGGCAACAGATTCCATGTAATCTTGAAGCCAAGCAGGTTCAGCACTTAGATGGGAGGCCACCAATGAATCCCAACTACTGTGGGGTATATTCCAGTAGAAGGAACTAGCAAAACCATCTCTGAGTATTCCTTTTCCAAGAAAACGCTATGAAATGCATGGACTCCCCATGAGTCTGTATATGACTTGAAGACACCAGACTCCATCTCATCTTGGAAGCCAAGCAGGGTCTGATCTTGGTGCTCCTCAGATGTGAATCTGAGTGTCATAAGTGATATTTCAGAGGAAGGAACTAGCAAAACCATCTCTGAGTATTCCTTGCCCAAGAAAACCCTATGAAATGCATGAGTCTGTATATGACTTGAAGACACCAGACTCCATCTCATCTTGGAAGCCAAGCAGGGTCTGATCTTGGTGCTCCTCAGATGTGAATCCGAGTGTCATAGGTGATATTTCAGAGAAAGGAACTGGCAAAATTATCCTAGAAAAACACTATGGGATTAGTAGGGTCACCATAAGTTTGTTTGCAACTTGAAGGCAACGGATTCCATGTAATCTTGAAGCCAAGCAGGTTCAGCACTTAGATGGGAGGCCACCAATGAATCCCAACTACTGTGGAGTATATTCCAGAAGACAGAACTAGCAAAACCATCTCTGCGCATTTCTTGCCTGAGAAAACTCTATAAAAGACATGGCCTCACTATGAGTCTGTATATGACTTGAAGACACCAGACTCCATCTCATCTTGGAAGCTAAGCAGGGTCTGATATTGTTGCTCCTCAGATGTGAATCTGAGTGTCATAAGTGATATTTCAGAGAAAGGAACTGGCAAAATTATCCTAGAAAAACACTATGGGATTAGTAGGGTCACCATACGTTTGTTTGCAACTTGAAGGCAACAGATTCCATGTAATCTTGAAGCCAAGCAGGTTCAGCACTTAGATGGGAGGCCACTAATGAATCCCAACTACTGTGGGGTATATTCCAGAAGAAGGAACTAGCAAAACCATCTCTGAGCATTTCTTGCCTGAGAAAACTCTATAAAAGACATGGCCTCACCATGAGTCTGTATATGACTTGAAGACACCAGACTCCATCTCATCTTGGAAGCTAAGCAGGGTCTAATATTGTTGCTCCTCAGATGTGAATCTGAGTCTTATAGGTGATATTTCAGAGGAAGGAAGTGGAAAAAACTATTCAAGAAAATCACTATGGGATTAATAGGGTTGCCACGTGTCTGTTGGCACCTTGAAGGCAGTAGATTCCATATAATCTTGGAAGCCAAGCAGGTTCCGATCTTGTTGCTCCTCAGATGCAAATTTGAGTCTAATAGGTGATATTTCAGAGGAAGGGACTGGCAAAAAACACTATAGGATTAATAAGGTCGCCATAACTCTGTTGACATCTTGAAGGCAACAGATTCCATGTCATCTTGGAAGCCAAGCAGGTTCAGTACTTGGATGGGAGACCACCAATGAACCCCAAGTACTGTGGGGTATTTTTCAGAGGGAGGAAGTGGCAAAACCATCTCTGAGTATTCTTTGCCCAAGAAAACACTATGAAATGCATGGACCAGACTCCATCTCATCTTGGAAGCCAAGCAGGTTCCAATCTTGTTGCTCCTCAGATGCAAATTTGAGTCTAATAGGTGATATTTCAGCGGAAGAGACTGGCAAAAACCATCCTAGAAAAACACTATGGGGTTAATAAGGTCGCCATAACTCTGTTGACATCTTGAAGACAACAGATTCCATGTCATCTTGGAAGCCAAGCAGGTTCAGTACTTGGATGGGAGACCACCAACGAATCCCAAGTTCTGTGGGGTATTTTTCAGAGGGAAGAAGTGGCAAAATCACCTCTGAGCCTTTCTTAAGAAAACCCTATAAAATCAGAGTCGAAAAGTGACTTGAAGGCACCAGAGGCCATCTAATCTTGGAAGTTAAGTAGGGTCAGCCCTGGTGAGGACTTGGATCAGAGTTGGCCAACAAATTCTGGGTATCATTGACTTGACTTGCCAGTTTCCAACCATTTTAAGACATTTCTGCCATAAGCACAGCTACTTGGGAGTAAGCTCCACCGAAGTCCTCAAGTCATGTCTGTTGAAGTATTACAAGACCTGGCTCAGAAGAAGGCAACACACAGAGACAATGTCAGACAACCCAGTGAGAGTTACAAACATCTGGATTCCCTTTTTCCTCCTGATGCAAATGTGCCAGAAGGCAACTTTTTAATATCTTTCCCTGCTCTCCTCTTCTCCAAGCGCCAATCGTCGGCTCATATTTTCCCACTGACATCATCCGACTGGATTGGAATCTGCCATTGACTGGTCAACCCTCCGAGGCATGGTTGCCGTCGTTTCAAGAAGCAGGAATGAGAGGTTCCTGCTCTCCCTCCCTTGTTTTATTCCTCCTCCTCCTCCATGAAAAAGATCCCCTTAGGATCCCCGTTTGGCTACCAGATGTTTCCTGTGACAACGGCTGCGGGAAAAGGGAAGAGGTACCACGGAGGGAAGAGGAATATATGTTCGGCAGAATAGCATGTGTGCACAGTCAGAGAGAGGAGGCTCGAGGGTGTGTTTCTATTCACAACAGGGACTCTTGGGATCTCTTTCATCATTGAGCTCCCTCTGCATCAAATTCTGCAACTTCCAATAGCTAAAAGAGATGGCATTCAATGCCATTATTTCCACTCTTCTCGAAGTAAAATAGGCTTGAATAGGAACATGCTTGGTCTACTAGATCAGTGTTTCTCAACCTTCCTAATGCCGCAACCCATTCATGCAGTTCCTCGTGTTCTGTTGACCCCCAGCCATAGCTTGAAGAAGAGGTGCTCCAAGCATTTCAGGCCAATGGACCAGAGGGCGGGGAGCTGAAGCAAGACCTTGGCAAACCTATGGAAGGAACTCAAGGCTTAGAAGAATCCTTAGAATAGTGTTTCTCAACCTTCCTAATGCCGCAACCCATTCATGCAGTTCCTCATGTTCTGTTGACCCCCAAACATAGCTTGAAGAAGAGGTGCTCCAAGCATTTCAAGCTAATGGACCAGAGGGTGGGGAGCTGAAGCAAGAGCTTGGCAAACCTACGGAAGAAACCCAAGAGTTAGAAAAACCCCTAGAACAGTGTCTCTCAACCTTCCTAATGCTGCGACCCTCTCATACAGTTCCTCATGTTCTGGTGACCCCCAGCCATAGCTTGAAGAAGAGGTGCTCCAAGCATTTCAGGCCAATGGACCAGAGGGTGAGGAGCTGAAGCAAGAGCTTGGCAAACCTACAGAAGAAACTCAAGACTTAGAATCCTTAGAACAATGTTTCTCAACTTTCCTAATGCCATGACCCCTTAATAGAGTTCCTCATGTTGTGGTGACCCCAAACCATAATATTATTTTGTTGCTACTTCATAACTGTCATTTTCCTACTGCTATTAATTGTTGTGTAAATATCTGATGTGCAGGATGTATTTTCATTCACTGGACCAAGTTTGGCACAAATACCTACTTTTGGTGGTGATTGAAAATGGGTCCCATACAGTTGGGTGGCTTCAAGGTTGTGTTGGACTTGGTTCAACCCATTTCAGGGTCTTCATGGAAAGAATTGTCCAGATGGGGGCTGCCATTGACTTTCTCTGAAGTGGAAATCCAATCCTACCCCCTTCTGCAAGGCAGGAAGACACAATCCAAGCCGTTCTGACAGATGACCATCCAGCTTCTTTTGAAAAACCTCCAGAGATGGAGACTAATCCATACTCCAAATCTTAGAGTTAGAAGGGGAACCCAAGCATTAATCTAGTTTAGTTCCATTATATCACCAAGTCTGGTACAAAGTTAGCCCAATATATAGTGTTTTGCATAAGTCCAAGGGCTGTAAAGTCCAACTTCTGGAGAACAAGCCATATGAGGAGCAGCTTCAAGAGCTGGGCATGTTTAGCCTGCAGAAGAGAAGGTTGAGAGGAGACATGATGAGGGTCATGGATCAAGGTGTGAGAGCACCTCATAGGGAGGAGGGAGCAAGCTTGTTTTCTGCTGCTCTGGAGACTAGGACACAATGGAGCAATGGCTTCAAATGACAGGAAAGGAGATTCCACCTGAACATGAGGAAGAGCTTCGTGACTGTGAGAGCTGTTCAGGGGTCATCCGGAGTTTTGGAGCACAGTGCCATCTCTACGCAGATGACACCCAACTCCACTACTCATTTCCACCAGACTCCAAGGAAGCCCCAAGGATACTGGACCAGTGTCTGGCTGCTGTGATGATCTGGATGAGGAAGAACAAGCTGAGGATCAATCCTGACAAGACAGAAGTCCTCCAGGTCAGTCGCCCATCTGATCGGGGTATTGGGTGGCAACGTGTGCTGGATGGGGTTTCACTCCCCTTGAATTCACAGGTCCGCAGTTTGGGAGTCCTCCTGGATTCAGCGCTGATGCTTGATGCGCAGGTGTCGGTGGTGGCCAGGAGGGCCTTTGCACAACTAAAGCCCGTGTGCCATACCTCGTGAAGTCTGACTTGACCGTGGTGGTCCATGCCTTAGTTACCTCTAGAGTTTGCATAATGGGTTGAGCCGTCCCTGGGTGGAGTATAAATAAAGATTATTATTATTATTATTATTATTATTATTATTATTATTATTCAGCAGTGGAACTCTCTGTCCCAGAATGTGTTGGTGACTCCTTCTTTGGAGGCTTTGAAACAGAGGCTGGATGGCCATCTGTTGAGGGTGCCTTGAATGCGATTTTCCTGCTTCTTGGCAGAATAGGGTTGGACTGGATGGCCCACGAGGTCTTTTGGGACAAAAATGGAGATGGACATTTTGGGGGCCTAAACCTGCTCAGATGGAGTCGAATGGGAATATTCCCACTTGACAATCTGAGCAAAGCAAAAAAGTTGAATTCTTTGCCTTTCTCAGGAGATGTTTTCAAAAAGGGAACTCAAGGAACACACAGCGCGGTGCCATTTGGCACCGAAAGCCCCTTCCTTTCTCCAAGCTCCTTCAACAGGGATGTTTGACAGCCGCAAGACCTCTGTTTATACCGTTGTAAAAAACCCAGCCTGGAAATTTGCAGATGACCCTGAGAACGTGGCCAAGCGTCGGCAACAGCTGCCCATGAAGCAAACAGAAAGAAAAAGGCAAGGTAGGAAGGGAGAAGGAGGAGGAGAAGGCAGCCATGTTAGGACATTTTCATGGCAAGAGGGCTTTGTCGGAGTGACTCATCTGGATTAAACATCACGCTATGTAAGCTACATGTCTTCCGCTTCGATTATACAATACATTCCTGCGGAACGATATGTTGCATTGCAAAGGGTTTTTTCCTCCTTCCAACAAATTCTCAGCAGTATGAAGAAGGGTATCTATCTATCTATCTATCTATCTATCTATTATCTATCAATCAATCAATCAATCAATCTATTTATCTATCTATCTATCTATCTACTTCATTTCTACCCCACCTTTCTCGACCCCAGAGGGGACTCAAGGCAGCTTACAAATCCCACAAAAATTCAGTGCTGCGCAGGTAAACAATAACACACATCTCATCAAAATATAAACAATCTAAACATATAGCAATTAAAATACATATCCATCCATGAAAAAGATTAAAAACCATATAAAATGCCAAGTCATTGTCTCATATATCTCATCTATCTATCCATCCATCCCTCCATCCATCTTTCCTTCTATCTATCCTTCCATCCTTCCTTCTTTCTATCCATCCACCCATCCGTCCACTTCCCATCTATCCATCCATCCATCCATCCATCCATCCTTCTATCCTCCCTCCCTCCTATTCATCTATCTATCTATCTATCTATCTATCTATCTATCTATCTATCTATCCTTCATTCCTTCCTCCTATCCATCAACCCATCCATCCTTTTATCCATCCATCCATCCATCTCCCTGTCTGTCTGTCTGTCTATCTATCATCTATCTATCTTATCTATCTATCTATCTATATCTATCTATCTATCTATCTATCTATCTATCTATCTATCTATCTATCCATCCATCCATCCATCCTCCCTCCCTCCCTCCTATCCATCAACCCATCCACCCATCTCCCTGTCTGTCTATCTCTCTATCTCTCTATCTATCTCTCTATCCTTCATTCCTTCATTCCTCCTATCCATCAACCCATCCATCCTTTTATCTATCCATCCATCCATCCATCTCCCTATCTTCCTATCTATCTATCTATCTATCTATCTATCTATCTATCTATCTATCTATCCATCCATCTTTCTATCCATCTTTCTATCTATCCATCTATCTATCTATCTATCTATCTATCTATCTATCATCTTCCTTCCTTCCTTCCTTCCTTCCTTCCTTCCTTCCTTCCTTCCTTCATTCATTCATTCATTCATTCCTTCCTCCTACCCATCAACCCATCCATCCTTTTATCCATCCATCCTTCCTTCCTTCTTCCTTCCTTCCTTCTTTCCTTTTATCTATCCATCCATCCATCCATCCTCCCTTCTTTCTATCCATCCATCCTTTTATCCATCCATCCATCCTTCCTTCCTCTTATCCATCCATCCATCCATCCATCCATCCTTACTAATTACTTAGATGACTTACTTAGGTGATCCTTCGTAGCCTGAGGATGAGAGTCCTCCAAGAGGAGCCCTATTCTTGACCCTCACGTTCTCCCGCAGTGAGGACATTGGTTTCCAGGTGGAAGGCAGTCCCGGTCAGGGTTGGCTTGACACGTCTTGCTCATGGCACACCACAGGATGTTCACAAATTTGTTTGGCCACCCAATTTTTGGAGTACTGTGATTCACTGTGTTGAATGCCTTTGCCAGGTCAATGAATGCCATGTAGGCTACGATGTTTTCTATGGGGGACCAGCAATTTTTTTCCTCAGATTCGAACCTGTGACCTTTCGGTCAACAACAACAATAGTGAAATAATAATGATAATGGTATAGATAATGGTATAGAGGAGGTCTGGGCAAACTTGGGCCCTTCAGGAGTTTTGGACTTCAACTTCCACAATTCCTAACAGCCTACGGACCGTTAGGGATTGTGGGAGTTGAAATCCAAAACACCTGGAGGGGGAAGGTTTGCCCAGGCCTGATCTACACCATAGAATTAATACAGTTTGAAACTACTATAACTGCCCTGGCTCAAGACTATGAAATCCTAGTCTTTATTTATACCCAGCCCCGAGTCCTCATTGGGGAGAGGTGGCGGGGTATAAGTAAAGATTATTATTATTATTATTATTATTATTATTATTATTATTATTATTTTGCCCTCTCTGGTTCCTCCTTCACGTCTGTGTTTGGTCGGTATTTATTATTATTATTATTATTATTATTATTATTATTATTATTGTTATTATTATTTTGCCCTCTTTCATTCCTCCTTCACGTCTGTGTTTGGTCGTTATTATTATTATTATTATTATTATTATTATTTTGCCCTCTCTGATTCCTCCTTCACGTCTGTGTTTGGTCGTTGTCGATTACATTAGCAGACTTTGCCCAAATTGTTTGGCACGGAGTTAGTAAACCGGATCGGAGACATGTTTACAGTAGACTCGGGAGAAAGCCAAGGAAGCCATATCTCTTGGAAAATTTTTCTGCAGAAGCCTTGCTTCAGCAACAATGGAAACAAGAGCGAAAAGGGCTCTGTTCAATGGAAAATACAAATGTGTATTGTGTAGGGAACAGCTGGTGAACATGTCAGCAGACCAAAAAGGAGCTCTCATTCTAGAAGCAGTTCCCATATAAATCCAGAGTTGGTCTCTTCCCCTTGGATGTTCCACAGCTGCAGAAGAACTTCCTTGGAACGCCTTGCATGGGCAAGAGCCAGAAGGACATTCATCATCCCTACTTGTTCAATCCACAACTTTGAGTTGGCAGTCGTACGCTCCGGCGTTGGAACGCCCAATCCCGAGAAGAAGGCTTCGCCAAGGACACTACAATCCAAAGTTGGTCTTGGGCTTAATGTTGACCAAGTTTTTGAGGGCTTGAACTGTTGTCCCTAAACAAGTGGGTATTAATCAATTTGCAGGATTTGCTGGACTAATGGCTCGTTGCAGAACTTGGAAAGCTAACTTTTTAATTTTTTTCGCCTCGCCTCCCAGAATCTGGTATCTGAAGTGTCTCAAAAATTACCATTTCCAAGCTCTCACTAGAAAAGCTTCTGAATGTGCACAGATTATGTTGTCATCAGCATATTGGAATTCTATAACAGATGTTGTAACCTTGATTTTGTCTTTCAGCTACTCTCACTAGAAAGGTCTTTTTCTGAATGGTCTTCTTCTGAAAAGCTCCATATCCCCAAATACAATGGAATCTCAACTTAAGAGCATCCCAACTTAAGAGTGTTTTGAGTTAAGAGCAGTTGGCTGGTGCCTGCTGGAAGAGCACTTTGGTTTTCTTAAAGCTTCTCCATATGCTTCTCATATGCTTCTCCAAATGAGTTTAGAGTGGCTTGTAGGTCTTCTTATGAGTGTGCACAGACTACGTTATCATCAGCATATTGGCATTCTGTAACAGATGTTGTTGTGAGCTTGTTTTGTAGAGGGATTGGCTGGTGCCTGCTGGAAGAGCACTTTGGTTTTCTCAAAGCTTCTCCATATGCTTCTCATATGCTTCTCCAAATGGGTTTAGAGTGGCTTGTAGGTCTTCTTCTGAATGTGCACAGACTATGTTGTCATCGGCATATTGGACTTCTATAACAGATGTTGTAACCTTGGTTTTGTCTTTCAGCTACTCTCACTAGAAAGGTCTTTTTCTGAATGGTCTTCTTCTGAAAAGCTCCATATCCCCAAATACAATGGAGCCTCAACTTAAGAGCATCCCAACTTAAGAGTGTTTTAAGTTAAGAGCAGTTGGCTGGTGCCTGCTAGAAGAGCACTTTGGTTTTCTCAATGTTCAATGAGAGGCCAAGCTCCTCATATGCTTCTGTAAATGGGTTTAGAGTGGCTTGTAGGTCTTCTTCTGAATGCACATAGATTACGTTATCACCAGCATATTGGAATTCTATAACATGTAAAACACCAGCATATTGGAGTTCTATAACATATAAAAGTCTCAGGGGTTAATAGAGCAAAAGCTAGATAGTAATTAGTCTTGAAATTAGTCTAAGAGAAGAATGGCACCAGTTTGAAAGCGATCCATTGACCCGCGGATACAGGGACCCGACGGATTTCCGTATCCGCGGTTCAGGGAACACAGTTTCGGCCTCCCCGGGATGCTAGAATCGCATCCCGTGCGGGCCAGCAGCTGTCTGTGGCCCGGGAGAGGGAAAGTTCGTGCTGGAAAGAGTTTGGGAGTGATCCGTTGACCTGCGGATACGGGGACCCAATGGGTTCCATATCCGCGGTTCAGGGGAACACAGTTTCGGCCTCCCAGGGATGTTAGAAACACATCCTGGGTGGGCCAGCAGCTGTCTGTGTCCCGGGAGAGGGAAAGTTCATGCTGGAAAGAGTTTGGGAGTGATCCGTTGACCTGCGGATAGGGGGACCCAATGGGTTTCCATATCCGCGGTTCAGGGGAACACAGTTTCAGCCTCCCCAGGATGCTAGAATCGCATCCCAGCTGTCTGTGGCCCGGGAGAGGGAAAGTTCATGCTGGAAAGAGTTTGGAGGCAGTAAAGGACACAAAATATCCTTATGGAGAGGAAAAAGTTACAATTAAATGATACTTTATTGGGGGATTTGTTACAATGTTAGGTGGAGGGGAAGAAAGCGAAGCAAAGCAAGGCAAAAGGAGATCTCGAAGTTGAAGCTGCTGCTGTGGCCACACTCCTAGCAATGCTGGCCCAGTTGGGCAACTAGGAACTGCGGAACTCCCTGCTGCAGGTCATATCAGCTTAAAGGCAGGGGCTCCTGGCTGGCTCGCCATTAGTACCAGAGTCTTTGCAATTCGATTATTATTATTACTATTATTATTATTATTATTATCATCATCGGAAGAAAACCTGATGCCCGCGGATATGGGGACCCGACGGTGAATGCATTTTAGTCCAAAGTTTCACTACCGATCCTATTTTGGGATTAGGATTTAGCACCTTGGAGAGCTTCACGAATGCAGAATGGATTCAATACTCCACTCTACCCAAGGAGGAAGTAATGGCCATCAGAATTGCAAAGGCCTATGGAGGCCATTCAATTCAGTAGTTGGAAAATAGTAGGAGTTTCCTAGTGAAGGGTTGTAATGCGAGCGACACACTGAGTTGTGTGGTGCAAAGTCCTCCATCATCCCGTTAAGGAGATAAGAGGCTTATTAGAAACTCGTTTTTGTTTTTCCGGGTGCGCGTGGAAATAAATGGCGGTCATTTTGCCTCCCATTACCAAAGGGTCATAAAAAGGTACATTGGAGAGGTCTGCCCGAGGAAGTGACAGACGGCGCTCGGAAATGATGGCCGTCTCCGAGCGTAAATCTTGGCGAGCGGCTCGTAAGCGAAGGAAACGGGAGCATTTGAGTTCATTTTTATTAATAACGGAAGTGATTATTTGACCAAGGTAATGGCCGCCTTTGTCTTCCGAGTGACAAATTGGAGGTGCTTAGCGGACTTCGGGAAGGCATCTCGTTAATGATTTCTACGCTCTGGAGAAAATCAGTTTACTCATTTCCTAAGCTGCGTTGGCTTTCTTGTGATGTGTTTTCCATCTTCCATGGTTGGGAAGAAGGGAGGGGGATGCAAGCCTAACTCTTATTGTTCACCATGACTTGACTCTATACGTTTACTCTAAGACAGCATTTCTCAACCTGGAGGTCGGGGTTTCAGAGTGATGCTGGCCCAGTTGGGCAACCAGGAACTGCGGAACTCCCTGCTGCAGGTCAGATCAGCTTAAAGGCAGGGCTCCTGGCTGGCATCATAAAACATATGTTTCTGATGGTCTTAGGAGCCCTTTATAGGAACCACCTCACCCGCCTCATAGGAAACCTGCTACAAAACAGGAGCTTTTTTGTTGAGTTCCATGGCAAGAGAAGTAGATGGCGGAAACAGAAGAACGGCCTGCCTCAGGGGAGCGTCCATGCTCCGTCCATGTTCAACTGCCAGAAGGGACAGAGAGCTTCATCTATGCTGATGATCGTGCCATCACCACCCAAGCAGGGAGCTTTGAGATGGTAGAACAGAAGCTCTTCGAAGCTCTAGGTGTCCTTACCGCCTACTACAGGGACACAGCAGTCACCAGCCATCCCCTCTCCAATGCCAGAGATACAGCTTAATGGTGTAACATTAGAAAATGTTGATCATTTCCACTACCTCGGCAGCCACCTCTCCACCAAAGTCAACATCGACACCGAAATACAACACCGCCTGAGCTCTGCGAGCGCAGCATTTTTCCCATGGTTAGGAAGAAGGGAGGGGGATGCAAGCCTAACTCTTATTGTTCACCATTACTTGACTCTACGTTTACTCTAAGACAGCGTTTCACTCTTATTGTTCACCATTACTTGACTCTACGTTTACTCTAAGACAGCGTTTCTCAACCTTGGGTAGATCACGAAGGGATTTCAGAGGGGTCACTGAAGACCATCATAAAACATATGTTTCTGATGGTCTTAGGAGCCCTTCATAGGAACCACCTCACCCGCCTCATAGGAAACCTGCTACAAAACAGGAGCTTTTTTGTTGAGTTCCAGGGCCAGAGAAGCAGATGGCGGAAACAGAAGAACGGCCTGCCTCAGGGGAGCATGCTTGCTCCATCCATGTTCAACTGCCAGAAGGGACAGAGAGCTTCATCTATGCTGATGATCGTGCCATCACCACCCAAGCAGGGAGCTTTGAGATGGTAGAACAGAAGCTCTTCAAAGCTCTAGGTGCCCTTACTGCCTACTACAGGGAAAACCAGCCAATCCCTAATCCATTTAAAACACAGACATGTGCCTTTCACCTTAAAATCAGACCTGTCAGCGGATTATGATACTGTGAACCACCGCCTCCTCCTGAGAAAAATGTATAATATCACAAAGGACGACCACCTCACCCGTCTCATAGGAAATCTGCTACAAAACAGGAGCTTTTTTGTTGAGTTTCATGGGCAGAGAAGCAGATGGCGGAAACAGAAGAACGGCCTGCCTCAGGGGAGCACACTTGCCCCATCCATGTTCAACATCTACACAAATGATCAGCCACTGCCAGAAGGGACAGAGAGCTTAATCTATGCTGATGATCGTGCCATCACCACTCAAGCAGGGAGCTTTGAGATGGTTGAACAGAAGCTCTCCAAAGCTCTAGGTGCCCTTACTGCCTATTACAGGGAAAACCAGCTGATCCCTAATCCATCTATACAAAGACATGTGCCTTTCACCTTAAGAACAGACAAGCATCCCGAGCTCTGAGGATCACCTGGGAAGGAATCCCACTGGAGCATTGCAGTACACCCAAATACATGGGTGTCACTCTGGACCGTACTCTGACCTGCAAGAAGCACTGCCTGAACATCAAGCAAAAAGTGGGCACTAGAAACAATATCATACGAAAGCTGACTGGCACAACCTGGGAATCACAACCAGACACAGTGAAGACATCTTCCCTTGTGCTATGCTACTCTGCCGCAGAGTATGCATGCCCAGTGTGGAACACATCTCACCACACTAAAACAGTGGATGTGGCTCTTAATGAGACATGCCGCATTATAAGGAGAGGGCTGATCTAATATCTGTAGGAAGGGCATTTCACAGCCGAGGGGTCACCACTGAGAAGGCCCTGTCTCTCGTCCCCGCCAGACGTGCTTGTGATGCAGGCGGGACCGAGAGCAGGGCCTCCCCAGATGATCTTAATGTCCTAGCTGGTTCATAGGAGGAGATGCGTTCGGACAGGTAAGTTGGGCCAGAACCATTTAGGGCTTTATAGGCTAAGGGCAGCACTTTGAATTGTGCCCGGTAGCAGTATGGCTTCAAATCATTTCCGAGGGATGGTGGCCACCAGGTGGCAGGCGAGGTGACCGCCATGAAACATCTGCTCTCATTGTTGGGGAATGCGGCTCTATTGCATCGGCATAAATCCAGCGATTTATGCTTGCCTGCCGTAAGGGAACTGCTCGTGTGTCTTGGTGAGAAATAAATCCAGGCAATAGGGGCATGCTTTGTTCGGAGAGGAAAGCTTTGGGTTTCCATGCCAGATCCAAGAACAGCACTAACCTTCAGACACCCATTTCCCTCCCTCTACATGTTCATAGCCATATTATCATTCTTTGGGATGATTTCTGAAAATTTTGAGATCTTTTCCTCATCCAGAAAGATGTTTCCTATGATGCTTTATCTATTTGGTGACTTTTGGTGGTGATTGGAAATGGGTCTCCTACAGTTGGGTGGCTTCAAGGTTGTGCTGGACCACTACGACACTCAAGACCAAACTTGGCACACATACTGATCAAGACCAAACTTGGCACACATACCCCCCCCCCCCGGTACAGTTTGGAGGAGGATGGACCATGGATGATGGGACTTGAAGTAACTTCACTCCCTTCCCGAGACCGCTGTGACCCTAATCCAACGACTGATCAAGACCAAACTTGGCATACAGAGTCCGCATGACCTATTCTACATCTTGGTACAGTTTCGAGGATTGCAGACCATGGATGATGGGACTTGAAGTAACTTCACTCACTTCCCGTGACCGCTGCGATCCTAAACCAATGACTGATCAAGACCAAACTTGGCATACAGAGTCCCCAAGACCTACTCTACATCCTGGTACAGTTTCGAGGATTGCAGACCATGGATGATGGGACTTGAAGGACCTTCAGTCACTTCCCGAGACCACTGCGAACCTCATCCAATGACTGATCAAGACCAAACGTGGCATACAGAGTCCCCAAGACCTACTCTACATTCTGGTGCAGTTTCGAGGATTGTAGACCATGGATGATGGGACTTGAAGGACCTTCAGTCACTTCCCGAGACTGCTGTGAACCTCATCCAATGACTGATCAAGACCAAACTTGGCACACAGAGCCCCCATGACCCATTCTACATCCTGGTGCAGTTTCGAGGAGGACAGACCATGGATGATGGGACTTGAAGTACCTCCACTCACTTCCCGAGACCGCTGTGACCCTAATCCAATGACTGATCAAGACCAAACTTGGCACACAGAGCCCCCATGGCCCATTCTACAACCTGGTGCAGTTTGGAGGAGGATGGACCATGGATGATGGGACTTGAAGTACCTCCACTCACTTCCCGAGATGGCTGCGACCCTAATCCAATGAATGAGTTCCTTCCTTGGAAGCTTTTAAACAGAGGCCATCTGCCAGGGATACTTTGATTGTGCTTTTCCTGTATGAAGGGGGGGGGGTTGGACTAGATGGCCTGTGTGGTCTTGTCCAACTCTATCCTCCTCCTCATTATGGCTGGATGGCCATCTGTCAGGGATACTTTGACTGTGCTTTTCCTGTATAGAAGGGGGTTGGACTAGATGGCCCATGTGGTCTCATCCAACTCTATCATCCTTCTCCTCATTATGGTTTGATGGCCATCTGTCAGGAATACTTTGATTGTACTTTTCCTGTATGGAAGGGGGTTGGACTAGATGGCCCATGTGGTCTCATCCAACTCTATCATCCTTCTCCTCATTATGGCTGGATGGCCATCTGTCAGGGATACTTTGACTGTGCTTTTCCTGTATGGAAGGGGGTTGGACTAGATGGCCCGTGTGGTCTCATCCAACTCTATCATCCTTCTCCTCATTATGGCTGGATGGCCATCTCTCAGGGATAGTTTGACTGTGCTTTTCCTGTATGGAAGGGGGTTGGACTAGATGGCCCGTGTGGTCTCATCCAACTCTATCCTCCTCCTCCTCATTATGGCTGGATGTGGCCATCTGTCAGGGATACTTTGATTGTGCTTTTTCTGCATGGAAGGGGGTTGGACTAGATGGCCCATGTGGTCTCATCCATGCTTCTACTATTCTGTGTAGGTTCTTTGGACTACATATCCCAGAATCCTTAGCATAGAGGTGTTTCAAGTTAAGGAAAATATTTCCAGTATGTGTCTCTCTATTTTCTCTCTTCGAAGACTACATTTGAGGCACCAATTGCTAAGGAATGAGAGGAAAGGACTATTAGAGAAAGGAGGCATTCTTTTCTTTCTTTCTTTCTTTCTTTCTTTCTTTCCTTTTCTTTCTCTCTTTCATGTCTTTGGGGGCTGCTGAAGTGCAGCCTACATAATCATCCCTCCAACTCCGCTAACCATTTCCAGATGTTGCCGCGATGAGGTCATCTAGGGACTCTGCGCAGTTCAGCCGTCGCAACGTCTTCTTCTCCTTCGGCGCACTCTCCCTCCTCCTTCTCTTCCTTTGCTTTTTTCCACCGACTGGCCTGAAGCAGAGAGAACTGGGTGTAGCTCCAAGGCTTCTTGGCCTGCCTTTGTTTGCATCGAAGGAAACCAAGACAATCTGGGGAGGGAAGCTCTCGACTGGGTCTCTCAAATCATGCCATTCACTTGCTCTGAAGTTGAACATGACTCCCCCCCCCATAAGACTTATAGTTTTGCTAAGGGCAAGGACACCAGACTGGATAATAAGGGCTAAGCCTTGGTCAATTTGGTGTGTATCACCCCCTTCCCCTCTCCTTTTGCCCTTTTCCCCTCTCCTTATTATTATTATTATTATTATTATTACAACTTTATTTGTACCCCGCTAGCCTCTCCCAAAGGATTTGATGCGGCTTACACTGGCCGAAGCCTCAAAACACAATACAACAAAACAATATCAAAGCAAATTAAAAACAGTTAAGCAAAATAAACAACAAACAATAACAATACATCAGGACACTTTAAAACTGGGCCGGCCAGAGTAGTGGGTACAGGATTAAAAGTGCTGAAGTGGCGGGAGGAATGTAGGATTATAAGGTAAGTGCAGTGTGCGGTGTGAAGTGATCTTTGTTCTACTAACGTGCTTCTAGGACTTGGTATTGGGGTTCCTAATCTGAGAGGGCACATCGGAACAGCCAAGTCTTCAGGTTCTTTCTAAAGACTGCCAATGTAGGGGCCTGTCTAAGATCTTTTGAGAAGGCGTTCCAAAGTCAGGGTGCCACCACAGAAAAGGCCCTATCTCGCGTCCCCACCAAGCGCGCTTACGACGCGGGTGGGATCACGAGCAGGGCCTCTCCAGATGACCGAAGTGAATGTGTGGGTTCGTAGACTGTGATGCGGTCTCGCAGGTAGGGTGGTCCCAAACCGTTCAGGGCTTTGTAGGTAAGCATCTGCACCTTAAATTGGGCTCGGAAGATAAATGGCAGCCAGTGGAGCTCCTTAAACAGGAGGGTTGACCTCTCTCTGTAATGTGCCCCGGTTAGCATCCTGGCTGCTGCTCGTTGGACCAGTTGGAATTTCCGAGCCGTTTTCAAGGGCAGCCCTACGTAGAGCACATTGCAGTAATCCAATCTAGAGGTGACCAAGGCGTGCACCACCCCGGCCAGATCCGCCTTCGCGAGGTACGGTCGCAGCTGGCGCACAAGTCTCAATTGTGCAAAAGCCCTCCTGGACACCGCCAGCGTCTGAGCCTCAAGTGTGAGCAATGAATCCAAGAGGACTCCCAAACTGCGGACCTGTGGCTTCAAGGGGAGTGTAACCCCGTCCAACACAGGTAGCCATCCTATACCCCGATCTGGTTTGCGATCGACCAGGAGGACCTCTGTCTTGTCAGGATTGATCTTCAGCTTGTTCCTCCTCATCCAGATAGACACAGTGGCCAGGCACTCGTCCAACACCCAAGAGGCCTCCTTGGAATTAGGTGGAAAAGAGTAGTTGAGTTGTGTGTCATCTGTGTAGAGATGGCACCCAACTCCAAAGCTCCGGATGACCTCTCCCAGCGGTTTCATGTAGATGTTAAAGAGCATGGGAGACAGAGGAAATTACATAAGGAAGTTGCCCTGCCTCTGAAAAAAGCAATCGGTGATCATGAAAGCCCATTATCTTAGGACATTGTTTGCATGGAAAATAAGAAAGAATTATCTTTCTTGACTTCAGAGTCGGGCCATCAAGAGGATTTTTGCTTGGCAAACTTTTAATCATATAACAATGGGGGAAAGATGTCCTTCGAAAAGTCCTTCTTCCCCCAACCCATTTTTCTTTCAAATCTCTCCACTAAAGACATTCACCAAAGTCTTCTCCTTTGTGCCCTATCTGATCGAAAGAGGAAAACCCAGATTAAGTGATCAATGCTTATCGCAGACCCATCTCAAGACAATAGCCTTGGTTTTTCTGGCAGGCCGGTTCTGGACTCGTTAAACCTCCAGGACATTAAACTCCATAATCCACTCAAGAATGCATGGTATCCCTTCATCCCACCTCCCTCCCTTCCGATTCACTGGAGCGTCGAGGCGGCAGGAGCCTCCTGATTGGCTCTGGCACACCGTGGAAGCCCTGTGATTGGCCCTGACGCATGGGGGATGGCCAAGCCCCCTCCCAGCTGTCAGCCAATCCCCTTCGAGCTGGGCGAGAGGGGGGAGTGGGAATTTTGAAACTCAAAACTCTGTATTTCCTATAAAAGTGGCCTTTATTTCTGTAACCACAAGCTCTGCTTGAAGAATGATCGCGGCTTTGCATCCTTTTCAGCTGAATTGCTAATAAACCTCGGTGGCACTTCCTTCAACTTTGGTGAAATTCTTTTTGGGAACTTAGGGAAAATAAATTGCTTAAAATTAGGCTTCTCTTTGCTCACCAATGTAGCGATCCCTCTTTGGTGGGGCCGCAGGGTATCTCCTCCTGAAGTCCCTATTGACTTCAGCTCCTCTAGCAGTGGGTCGGCCCTCACATTCATTGGGATTAGGGACCATATAGGTGAAAATCCACAAATCAAGACATTGCTTTCTTTTTACCCATGAGAACATCTCTTTCAGAATTTCTTGTTTTTTTCTTCATGACTCTATGGTCAAACTCGTTCTCAAACATTGGTGATTTTGGATTTCAATTCCCAGAATTCCAGCTGTTGCCCAAGTTCAATGTGGCTTCTGGGATCGGAAGTCCAAAACACCTGGAGGATCTCAGTTTGGGGTCCATTGCTCTAGAAGCTGAACATAGAATTGCATTGCAGGACCAAGAGATTCCTCAAGAGATGTTCTCTCTAGACATCTCCAGGTTCTCCAGAATGACTGGAGGTCCATAAAATCACACTGAAGGATCTAGAGCAGTGTTTCATTCATTCCACTTCCCCACTGAGATGATTTTCCATTGATGACTTTTCCAGACCAAGACCATGGGGAGACTTCTCCAGAAGACAGCAAGATGCATTGATCCTTCTCCAGATCCTTCCTTCCTTCCTTCCTTCCTTCCTTCCTTCCTTCCTTCCTTCCTTCTTTCCTTCCTTCCTTCCTTTCTTTCTTTCATGTCTGTTTGGGCCCAACATTATTTGATATACTTCAGTTCTTTCAAGGAAGGGAACATTATTGATTATTGGGGAGAAGAAACCAACAAAAGTAGGCCTCCATTCTTCTTCTCCAGAAGCTTTCTTTAAGGTTCAAGGATGCCAATAACGGCACATCTACATCAGTGTTTCTCAACCTTCCTAATGCTGGGACCCCTTAATACAGTTCCTTCTGTTGTGGTGACCCCCAACCATAACATTATTTTAGTTGCTACTTCATTGCCACTGTTGTGAATCGTCATGTAAATATCTGATATGCAGGATGTATTTTCATTCACTTGATCAAATTTGGCACAAATACCCAATAAACCCCAATTTGAATACTGGTTGGGTTGGGGGAAGATGGATTTTGTCATTTGGGAGTTGTAGTTGTTGGGATTTATAGTTTGCCTACAATCAAAGAGCATTCTGAACTCCACCAGCGATGGATTTGTACCTAATTTGCCACACAGAACTCCCATGAACAACGGAAAACACTGGAAGGGTTTGGTGGGTATTGACCTTTAGTTTGGGAGTTGTAGTTCACCTATATCCAGAGAGCACTGTGGACTCGCGCAATGGTGGATCTGGACCAAACTTGGCACAAATACTCAATATGCGCAGATATGAACACTGGTGGAGCCTGGGGAAAATAGACCTTGACTTTGGGAGTTGCAGTTGCTGGAATTTATAGTTCATTACAATCAAAGAACATTCTGAACTCCACCAACGATAGAATTGGCTCAAACTTCCCACATGGAATCCCCATGACCATCAGAAAATACTGTGTTTTCTAATGGTCTTTGGCGACCCCTCTGACACCCCTTCGCGACCCCCTCAGGCGTCCCGACCCCCAGGTTGAGAAACACTGCTCTAGAAGCTGAACATAGAATTGCATTGCAGGACCAAGAGATTCCTCAAGAGATGTTCTCTCTAGACATCTCCAGGTTCTCCAGAATGACTGGAGGTCCATAAAATCACACTGAAGTATCTAGAGAAGCATTTCTCAACCTCCGTAATGCCATGACCCCTTAATACAGTTCCTCATGTTGTGGTGACCCCCAGCCGTAAAATCATTTTTGTTGCTACTTCATAACTGGTCAAGAAGTCCCTGGTCAAAATGGTTCCTGGTCAAGTGGTCGCTGGTCTAAAAGAAGGTTGGGAACCACTTCTCTATATTGCAGAACTTTGCGACTGTTATGAATCGTCATGTAAATATCTGATAGGAAGGATGTATTTTCATTCACTTGATCAAATTTGGCACAAATACCCAATACACCTCAATTTCAATACTGGTTGCGTTGGGGGAAGATGGATTCCTGTCATTTGGGAGTTGTAGTTGCTGGGATTTATAGTTCACCTACAATCAAAGAGCATTCTGAACTCCACCAACAATGGAATTGAACCAAACTGGACCAAACAATGATGGATCTGGACCACCCCAAATAACCAAACTGTATCTAAGTTGACCAAAAACCAATTCGTAACCCTTTTGATACTGATGTTGGAGAGTGGTCCCTGATCAAAATGATTCCTGGTCAAAGTGATCCCTGGTCAAGTACTCCCTGGTCAAGTGGTACTGGTCAAAGTGGTCCCTAGTCAAGTGCTCTCTGATCAAGTGATCCTTGGTCAAAGTCATCCCTGGTCAAGTGGTCCATGGCCAAGTGGTCCCTGGTCAAAGTCATCCCTGTCAAGTACTCTCTGGTCAAGTGGTCCCTGGTCAAAGTCATCCCTGGTCAAGTGCTCTCTGGTCAAGTGGTCCCTGGTCAAAGTCATATCTGGTCAAGTGGTCCCTGGCCAAGTGGTCCCTGGTCAAAGTCATCCCTGGTCAAGTGCTCCCTGGTCAAGTGCTCCCTGGTCAAGTGCTCCCTGGTCAAGTGCTCCCTGGTCAAATGGTTTTTGGTCAAATGGTTCCTGGTCGAAGTGGTCCTTGGTCAATGAGGTCACTGTTCAAGTGCTCCCTGGTCAAGCGGTCCCTGGTCAAAGTGATTCCTCGTCAAATGGTCTTTAAAAGATTGGGAACCACTTCTCTATGTTGTAGAATGAATGCAGTTTGATCCCACTTTAACTGCTATGGCTCAATATTATGAATTACGAGCATTTTGGTTTTTAAGGTTCCTTAGTCTTACTGGTGCCTTCCCAGACTTCATAGACGCCAATAATCTCTGTAGACTCCACTACCTCCATAGTCTCCACTAACTCCATAGTCTCCATAGTCTCCATTTTTGGGAATCACTGGTCTAGATGATTGCATCCAAAAAAATGGACCTCCAAATCCGGACCAATGTTGTCACATGGACATCCCATTATGACACCACAGATGGACAGTCAACTATCGGGTCCTCGTATGACCCCAGTTTAAGTCATCTGTGTAGACTCACCCCGAAAGCCTTTAAAGCAGTGGTTCTCAACATTCCTAATGCCGCAACCCCTTAGTACAGGTCCTCATGTTGTGGTGACCCCCAACCATAATATTATTTTCGTTGCTACTTCACAACTGTAATTTTGCTACTGTTATGAATGGTCATCTAAATATCTGAGATGCAGGATGTATTTTCAGTCACTGGACCAAATTTGGCACAAATACCCAATACTCCCAAATTTGAATACTGGTGAGGTTGGGGGTGATTGATTTTGTCATTTGGTAATGCTGGAGTTGCTGGGATTTATAGTTCACCTAAAATCAAAGAGCCTTCTGAACTCCACCAATGATGGAATTGAATCAAACTGGGCACACAGAATTCCCATGACCAAGAGAAAATACTGGGAAGGTCTGGTGGACATTGACCTTGAGTTTTTTGGAGTTGTAGTTCACCTACTTCCAGAGAACACTGTGGACTCAAGCAATGATAGATCTGGATCAAACTTGGCACAAATACTCAATATGCCCAGATGTGAACACTGGTAGAGTTTGGAGAAAATAGACCTTGCCATTTGGGAGTTGTATTTGTTGGGATTTATAGTTCACCCGCAATAAAATAGCATTCTGAACCCCACCGATACAATTGGACCAAACTTTCCACACAGAACCCCCATGACCAACAGAAAATACTATGTTTTCTGATGGTCTTTGGCGACTCCTCTGACACCCCCTCGCGACCCCCATGGGGGTCCCGACCCCCAGGTTGAGAAACACTGCTTTAAAGGGAGCAGGACCAAGCAAGTCCCTAGAATTCGGTAAGCTAACCAACAAGGACTCAATTATAGAGATCTCGGTTACAGGCAGTTACTCTTGTAGTTGACACCTTCCAACATCTCAAGCCGACCTTGAGTCCCAACATCTTGAGATGAAACGGAGTGTAAACTGACCTAGATTTCTCCTGTGAACCAAGTCCAGACGGAGACTTTGTAATTTCGGCACGTCACGACTCTCTCTTTTTTCTCCCTCCTTGCCCAAATCAGTATTCCGTAGGTGTGAAGACGGGGATGTCTAGAGACCTGCGTTTTCCTCCTCATTAAAGCCTCTTCAAAGATTTATTCCGACTCCCGTCTCCCTCCCCTCCTTTCAGAGAGAAGCATAAGGGAAGAATTACAGAAACTTCAATAATTTCTTAAGCACGTCGTACGGGACGGAGGCAATGAGAAAATCCTTGAAGCATAAGGGAAGAATTACGGAGACTTCAATAATTTCTTGAGGATGCCCTGCGGGACGGAGGCAATGAGAAAATCCTCTCGGAAAATGCAGGCAGAATTTCAATATTGGTGCCTTCTCGGTTGAGCAGGAACAGGTGGGGGGACTCCTTTGACAGGAATAGGACAAAAATCAAGTGGAACGGATGGTTGTAATGCCGTCAAAGCGGAGGCTAAAGTATCATGGCTAGTATTAATTTCTAGAGCGTTCAGGGTTGTCTTGATGTTGGGACTACAGAGCCCTAGAGGCGTTTTGAATGATGCTGCCATCGCTATACAGGATGTAAGGAAGTAAGATTACAACGAGACGTAATAAAATATCAGAACTTGTTAAAGGAAACTGATTTTGGAGAAAGGCAGGAGATCATGGTGGGAAGAGAAGAAAGAAGATGACAACACTGAAGAAGAAGAAGACAATGACAACAAAGAAGGAGGAGAAGAAGAAATGGAAAATGAAGGGAAAGACAAAGAGAGAGATGAAGATGAAAATGAAGGAGGAGATGGAGATGGAGAAGATGGAGAAGATCAAGAAGGAGAAGTAGATGAGGAGGGAGATGAAGATGAAGGAGGAGATGGAAAAGATGAAGATGAAGAAGATGATAAGGATGAAGAGGTAGATGAGGAAGGAGATGGAGATGAAGGAGGAGATGGAGATGGAAAAGATGGAGAAGATGAAGAAAATGATAAAGATGGAGAAGGAGAAGTAGATGAGGAAGGAGATGAAGATGAAGATGAAGGAGGAGATGGAGATGGAAAAGATGATAAAGATGAAGAAGGAGAAGTAGATGAGGAAGGAGATGAAGATGAAGATGAAGGAGGAGATGGAGATGGAAAAGATGATAACGATGAAGAAGGCGAAGTAGATGAGGAAGGAGATGAAGATGAAGATGAAGGAGGAGGATTAGGGTTAGGGTTAGGATTAGGGTTAGGGTTAGAGATGGAAAAGATGGAGAAGGTGAAGAAGATGATAAAGATGGAGAAGGAGAAGTAGATGAGGAAGGAGATGAAGATGAAGATGAAGGAGGAAATGGAGATGGAAAAGATGAAGAAGATGATAAAGATGAAGAAGGAGAAGTAGATGAGGAAGGAGATGAAGATGAAGGAGGAGAGTTAGGTTTAGGGTTAGGATTAGAAATGGAAAAGATGGAGAAGGAGAAGTAGATGAGGAAGGAGATGAAGATGAAGATGAAGGAGGAGATGATGATAAAGAAGGAGAGGGCAATGATAAAGGAGATGAAAAAGAAGAACATAAAAATGAAGACAAAGATGAATTGAAAATGACGGGAATGTCAAAGAAGGAGCTGAAGAAGAAGATTAAGATGAAAGAGGATATGGAGATGGAGAAAATGAAGAAAGAAATGAAGACAAAGAAGGAGAAGATGGAGGAGAGGATAAAGATGGAGAAGGAGAAGTAGATGAGGAAGGAGATGAAGATGAAGATGAAGGAGGTGGTGATGATAAAGAAGGAGAGGGCAATGAAGGAGGAAATGGAAAAGAAGATGAGTTGAAAACAAAGGGAAAGTCAAAGAAGGAGCTGAAGAAGGTTAAGATGAAAGAGGACATGGAGATGGAGATGGAGAAGATGAATAAAGAAATGAAGACAAAGAAGGAGAAGACGGAGGAGATGATAAAGATGAAGGAGATGAAGATGAAGGAGGAGATGATGATAAAGAAGGAGAAGGCAATAAAGAAGGAGATGAAAAAGAAGAACATAAAAATGAAGACAAAGATGAATTGAAAACAACGGGAAAAACAAAGAAGGAGCTGAAGAAGGTTAAGATGAAAGAGGATATGGAGATGGAGAAGATGAAGAAAGAAACGAAGACAAAGAAGGAGAAGATGGAGGAGATGATAAAGAGGAAGATGGAGAAGTAGATTAAGAAGGAAATGAAGACGACAAAGAAGATGAAGGAGGAGATGATGACAAAGAAGGAGAGGGCAATGAAAAATGAAGACAAAGATGAATTGAAAACAAAGGGAAAAACAAAGGAGCTGAAGAAGAAGGTTAAGATGGAGGGGCAAACATAAAAAAGATCAAAAGGCCCTGCTTCTGATGGAAGCGTCTTGCTGAAAATTGAAAAATAGTTGGCATTGCACAAGGCGGCCTAAGGCACTGGGGAAGCACAGCTGCAGCTTTCGAGCAAAGTGCTGACGTCGCATCTCTTGCTAGGCTGGCAGTTGCAGAAACCAATACATCTCCCCTCTTCTGGCAACCCTTTGCAGCTGGAGACAAGAGTCCCTCTGATCCGTTTACTTGTAGACTACTTGTCCAACTTTTGTTTTGTATTCCAGAGCAGGAACACCTCTGTCTGTAAACACCACAACAGTATAGCAAAATCAGCAAGCAGTTTATTGAAGGATATATGTAAGCAAAGCAATAAAAATGATAGAAACAGTGTAGTCCAAAACAGTATAAATAGTATAGATAGTCCATGAACTTCAGGGCACAAAGGTGAGAAAAATGTACAATATCACAAAGGACGACCAACACACCCGCCTCATAGGAAACCTGCTACAAAACAGGAGCTTTTTTGTTGAGTTCCAGGGCCAGAGAAGCAGATGGTGGAAACAGAAGAACGGCCTGCCTCAGGGGAGCGTGCTTGCTCCATCCATGTTCAACATTTACACAAATGACCAGCCACTGCCAGAAGGGACAAAGAGTTTCATCTATGCTGATGATCGTGCCATCACCGCTGAAGCAGGGAGCTTTGAGATGGTTGAACAGAAGCTCTCCAAAGCTGTAGGTGCCCTTACCACCTACTACAGGGAAAACCAGCTGATCCTAATCCATCTAAAACACAGACGTGCTTTTCACCTTAAGAACAGACAAGCATCCCACGCTCTGAGGATCACCTGGGAAGGAATCCCACTGGAGCATTGCAGCACACCCAAATACCTGGGAGTCACTCTGGACCGTGCTCTGACCTACGAGAAGCACTGCCTGAATATCAAGCAAAAAGTGGGTGCTAGAAACAATATCATGCGAAAGCTGACTGGCACAACCTGGGGATCACAACAAGACATAGTGAAGACATCTGCTCTTGCACTATGCTACTCTGCTGCTGAGTATGCATGCCCAGTGTGGAACACATCTCACCACACTAAAACAGTGGATGTGGCTCTTAAAGAGACATGCTGCATTGTCACGGGGTGTCTGCGGCCTACACCACTGGAGAAATTACACTGTCTAGCTAGTATTGCACCACCTGACATCCGCCAGGAAGTAGCAACCAATACTGAAAGGACCAAGGCAGTGACATCTCTGGCCCATCCTCTGTTTGGATATCAGCCAGCACTTGCAGGAACACCTCAGCAAGTGAGAGTCCAAAAGTGGCAGGCTCAAACTCAGAACCTCAATCAATGGCTGATACCAAATGAGAGACTCTCCCCTGGGCACACAGAAGACTGGGCGACTTGGAAAGCACTGAACAGACTGCGCTCTGGCACCACGAGACGCAGAGCCAATCTTAAGAAATGGGGCCACAAAGTGGAATCCACGACATGCAAGTGCGGAGAAGAGCAAACCACTGACCATCTACTGCCATGCAGTCTGAGCCCTGCTACATGCACAAGGGAGGACCTTCTTATAGTAAACCAGAGGCACTCTTAAGTGGCCAGATACTGGTCAAAGAACAATTGATCAACTACCAAGTTTGCAAACTTTGTGTTTTGTTTGTTTTTAATGCAGTACAACTGTTTGGTTCACTCCTGACACGATAAATAAATAGGGCACATAGATAAAAATCCAAAGAAGGCAGCATGGAGATACAATGCCCAGAACAGGAAACTGGCAAAACTTGAAACACGAAATTCCACTTGGAAACAAGACCGTCATGAAACTCCAAAGTTGACAAGACTGGCAAGAATCCTTTCCTCGTATCATATAAAGCTTTTCCTGTTCCATGAACCGAAAGAAAAGCATTTTGTTTCCCCTTACAACCACATAATGATTTCTTATCTCTCCTTTCCCGCAGATGGGATGACCTTCGATGAGCTTGAGAACTTCGTCTTGGTTTACAAAGTCTTGTTTTCTATCTTCAAATTCATTAAATTCTACACCTGACAAATAGTCCTCAGAAGACAGTTTCTCTGAGAAAGACTGCTGTGGGCCTCTCCCAGGAATTTGACCTTGGGAATCTACAGGAGAAACACTCCATTCATGAGAAACCTCGGGCCTCTCAGGAAGGCCTGGGCTTGACTCAGGACCAGAAAAACCCTCATCCCCATTGATGTCAGACACAGTCCCAGGAAAACCATCATCCCCATTGGCATTAGACACAATCACAGGCTGAACGACAACATTGTGCCCAAAGCATCTTACAAAGTAGAGTGCTGGACCCACTCTACTTTACCCACTCTACCCAGTCATAGATTTGGGTAGTCAACGTACAGGAATCATAGTTTCTGGCAGACATTGTTGCCTCCAGTTCACCTTTGGAACACGTGATATCAAGCAGGGCTGAAAGATCTCTGGGTTTTGTCTCCTTTGGAAATCCATCACTCGAAGTGCAATTCATAACGCTCACCTGCCAGAGACAGCATCCCCTTGCACCCCCTTAAACCACCAATGGATTAAGATCTGCTCAATGGATGCCCCTCGCGGCTCCCTTTGACCTTCCAATCCATGAATCTGTGGAGATGTCATCTCAGAATTGACTCTCTGTTTCCTCCAAAAGTGATTTAAAGGATTTTTCCAGATGTCTCTCCAAGACGCCTGAGAGAAGCCAAAACGAGGAGGGTATCCATCTTCACCACCAAACTGAGGATTGTTTTTAATACGTGTCTTCCCCATGACAATCTGAAAAATTTCTCTGATGTTGAAGGATGCTTTCAGCAGGACTAGGAAGGTCTTCAGAATTCAACAGGCAGCTCGTCTTCATGACAGATTTGTGCTTTCTATGATTTAATGATTTTATATGATTCGATGGTTTTATCTGATTCTGTATTTATTTATTGTGTCAGGCAACCGAACACTTGTATTGCAAGCTTGGTAGTTGATTAAATGTCCTTTGATCAGTATCTGGCCACTTGGAGTGCCTCTGGTGTTGCCGCAAGAAAGTCCTCCATTGTGCATGTGGCAGGGCTCAGGTTGCATTGCAGCAGGTGGTCTGTAGTTCGCTCTTCTCCGCACACACATTTTGTGGATTCCACTTTGTGGCCCCATTTCTGAAGGTTGGCTCTGCACCTCGTGGTGCCAGAGCGCAGTCTGTTCAGCACCTTCCAAGTTGCCCAGTCTTCTGTGTGCCCAGGGGGGAGTCTCTCATTTGGTATCAGCTATTGGTTGAGGTTCTGGGTTTGAGCCTGCCACTTTTGGACTCTCACTTGCTGAGGTGTTCCAGTGAGTGTCTCTGTAGATCTCAGAAAACTATTTCTTTCAAAAGGTTGAGAAACACTGGTGTAAATGCACCCAATGATGTCTCCATGGAATGCCCAAATTATTTCCATAATAGATGCTTCGAGAACTGGATTTGATCCTCTCTGAGATGTAATTCTTCACTTACGTTAATGCATTGTTAGATAGGAATGCATTGGCTGTAACCCCTTTGTGTAAAACTGTTGGAAAATACATTTTTAATGGACATGTGGTCAACACACCTACTGGATGGGGGTCACCACAAGATGAGGAACTGTATAAAGGGGTCACAGCATTAGGAAGATTGAGAAACACTGGTGTAGGTGCGCCTGATGTCCTAAATGACCATGACGTCTCCATGGAATGCCATGTTATTTCCATATTAGATGCTTTGAGAAACAGATTTGATCCTCTCAGAGACATAATCCTTCACTTACGTTAGTGCATTGTTAGATAGGAATGCATTGGCTGTAACCGCATTGTGCAAAACAGTTGGAAAATACAGTTCTAATGGACATGTGGTCAACACACCTACTGGATGGGGGTCACCACAACATGAGGAATTGTATTAAAGGGTCACAGCATTAGGAAGGTCAACAAACACTGATCCACACTATTCAATGAATGTAGTTTAACACCACTTTAACTGCAGGATTGTGTCGATATGCTGAAATATGCTTGTGACACCATGGATCATGGAACTGATTTTTTTTTCATGTCAGGAGCAACTTGAGAAACTGCAAGTTGCTTCTGGTGTGAGAGAATTGGCCATCTGCAAGGACGTTGCGTAGGGGATGCCAGGATGTTTTGATGTTTTTATCATCCTTCTGGGAGGCTTCTCTCATGTCCCCACATGGGAAGCTGGAGCTGACAGAGGGAGCTCATCCACACTCTCCTTGGATTTGAACCCATGACCTGTCAGTCTTCAGTCCTGCAGGCACAAGGGAGGAGCCTGTTTGTGATATCTTGAAAAATCAACAAATCTATCGCAGCAGAAGGTTCTTGGAAGCGTTCTTCCAGAACGACCGGGTTCCCTCTGCGTCTGTTTGTGTGATTCTTGTTCAAGTAAACAACCTGATTGCATGTTTAATTGATTCCGGTCCCCGCAAAGGCCTTCCAAATACCGAGCGGTGATTTACAGAGGAAAGGCTTCAGAGAGAAATAGTCTTTTTTTCAAGGATTGTTTGTCGGGTTGTTTCCCCACCGAATGAGCCTGGTGACCAAATTGCCAAAGTGGGAAAGGCTCTGTGAATTTTCTCTATACCTTCTGCGGATGACCTCATGGACTTGGCTGCCACGTTGCTCGAAGGGCGGAGGTTTTGGGAAGCCTCTCAGGGTTGCCAAAAGGCACAGAAACAGCTGAGACCCGAAGATGAAGCCTACGGAGAGCCACAGCTGGCCTGCAAACCATCTGTGGGTCGAGTTTCAAACCATCTCGTTGGAAGGAAGGAGGCTATTCGGACACGTTTTGGGCGAGAATCGAATTCAACGGACCGTGACGGAATGACAGAAAATGTCTCCGAGTCCAGGCAAATTTCCGCACCACTCTTTTGAGTAGGTTAAAGACGGTGTAAAACTATAACTCCTGGGATTCCATGGAGTCAAAGTGATGCCAAGAGGCATTTATTTATTATTTATTAGTTTACGAAATTTCTCCTCCGCCTTTCTCTCCCCGGAGGACACTCAAGGTGGCATTACATAGAGGCCATGATTCGATGCCTTAAAACGCAATGTACACTTAAATAAATATTAAAATAGAAATTTTTTAAAGTACATTAAAAACAATTAAATTTATTTATTTATTTATTTATTTATTTACAACATTTATATGCCACCCTTCTCACTCTGAAGGGGACTCAGAGCGGCTTACTATATATACACACACACACAAACATTATATTAGGTTCTTGTGGGATTTTTCGGGCTATAGGGCCATGTTCTAGAGGCATTTCTCCTGACGTTTCGCCTGCATCTATGGCAAGCATCCTCAGAGGTAGTGAGGTCTGTTGGAATTAGGACAATGGGTTTATATATCTGTGGAATGGCTGGGGTGGGGCAAGGAGCTCTTCTCTTCTAGAGCTAGGTGTGAATGTTTCAACTGACCACCTTCATTAGCATTTGAAGGCTTGGCTGAGCCTGGGAAAATCCCCTGTTGAGAGGTGTTAAGATGTGCCTGGTTGTTTCCTCTCTGCTGTTTTGCTGTTTTAATTTTGGAGTTTTTTTTATTACTGGTAGCCAGATTTTGTTCATTTTTATGGTCTCTTCCTTTCTGTTGAAATTGTCCACATGCTTCTTGTGGATTTCAATGACTTCTCTGTGTAGTCTGACATGGTGGTTGTTGGTGTGGTCCAGCATTTCTGTGTTCTCAAATCATATGCTGTGCCCAGACTGGTTCCTCAGGTGCTCTGCTATGGCTGACTTCTCTGGTTGAAGTAGTCTGCCGTGCCTTTCATGTTCCTTGATGCGTGTCTGGGCAATGCTGCGTTTGGTGGTCCCTCTGTAGACTTGTCCACAGCTGCATGGTACACAGTAGACTCCTGCAGAGGTGAGAGGATCCCTCTTGTCCTTTGCTGAACGGAGCATTTGTTGGATTTTCTTGGTGGGTTTGTAGATAGTTTGTATGTTTGTAGATAGTTTGTAGGTAACATACAAACTATCTACAAACCCACCAAGAAAATCCAACAAATGCTACGTTCAGCAAAGGACAAGAGGGATCCTCTCACCTCTGCAGGAGTACTTCATCGGTGTCCCAAGTGGATGGTAACATGACAGCTCCCCCGGTGGCTGGAATTCAAAAAGCATACCCTCATGAAGCTGGAAAGTTAAATAGCCTCTGTGTGTCTGTCTATATATGTTGTGTCATGTTCCGCTGAGGCAGGCCGTTCTTCTGTTTCCGCCCTCTGCTTCTCTGGCCATGGAACTCAACAAAAAAGCTCTTGTTTTGTAGCAGGTTTCCTATGAGGCAGGTGTGGTGGTCGTCTTTTGTGATATTATACATTTTTCTCTCCTTTGTGCCCTGAAGTTCATGGACTATCTATACTCTCTGGAAAATACTGTATTGGACGACACTGTTTCTATCATGTTTATTGCTTTGCTTACACATATCCTTCAATAAACTGCTTGCTGATTTTACTATACTGTTGTGGTGTTTCCGCCGTCTGCTTCTCCGGCTCCAAAGGATGAACTCCAATGGATGAACGGCATTCATTCTGCAGTGTAGATGCATCCTAAGTCTCCAAGTTTTGGGTGCTAGAAAGCAAGGCAAGAAGCTGCAAATTGGAGAACATACACTGGAGATCCCCACAGAGTAGGAAACATGAATTCGGGACAAACCGGAGCTGTTTTAGAGTTGCCTTATCTGTCCACAGTTTTCAACTCCAGTCGCTATCTGACATGGATTTTCCGTTCCCCACTGTACGCCGTGGCTCTAACCTGATCCCAATTAGATAAACATGGTGGCCGTTGCCAGAAGTCATATATATATATATATGACTCATACACAAGCAATAAAGAAGTCGCGCAGCTCCAAAGCGAAGGGCATCCTGCTGGGTCCTCTCTCCCTCTTGCGCTGCTTTTTTAAACGACGGGATGCCGCCCTGCCTATTGGGGTCAACCACAAGGCAATCGACAGTCACTCCTGATATAAGGACATCCCGGAAATAGAGAGGTCCCCTCCTCCCTTTTTTGCTTCTTCTTGGAATTCCCCTCCGGGAACTCGTCCGCAAAGAAGAAAATTGGCACAAAAGTCACTGAATGAGTGGATTTTTCCATTGTATTATTAATGGTGAAGGACAACTGAACTACTGACTATTAAAATATGGCAGTGTGTATGTTTTGGTCCTCTTTCCAAAACCAGTAATGTTGCCACTGATGGACTGCAACAGAAGCTCAGAAATGAACTGGAATCCTACAGCACGGTGGTTCTCAACCTATGGGTCCCCGGGTGTTTTGCCCTACAAGTCCCAGAAACCCCAGATAATTTACCAACTAGGTTCTTGTGGGTTTTTTCGGGCTATAGAGCCATGTTCCAGAGGCATTTCTCCTGACGTTTCGCCTGCATCTATGGCAAGCATCCTCAGAGGTGTGAGGATGCTTGCCTCTGAGGATGCTTGCCATAGATGCAGGCGAAACGTCAGGAGAAATGCCTCTGGAACATGGCTCTATAGCCCGAAAAAACCCACAAGAACCTAGTGATTCCAGCCATGAAAGCCTTCGACAATACAATTTACCAACTGTTAGGATTTCTGAGAGTTGAAGGCCAAAACATCTGGAGACCCACAGGTTGAGAACTACTGCTATAGCAGACTTATGGGTGGTGTGGTGTGGGGTTTCAAGTGTGCTGGAAGAAGCAAAGACCACCAGCACTGAAGCGATGGTCCACTCCCATTAACTCCGCTGGATTCGCCATGTTGTCTGGATGCCCGACCACTAGGCTTGGTCGATCCAGTTCATTAATTTCTTATCTCGTTATTAATTTGTTAAATAATTACCTTTAGAAGCGATATCGACACGTTTTGGCAACCCGGAAGTGTTTCTGCCATATCGAAGCCACGTCCACCATCTTCCTTACGACTTCCGTCAGTGAATCGTAAATGCTGGGGGCGTGGCCTTCAGGAGCAGCTGTTCTTACCCACGCCCACCTCCTTCCTCTTTGCATCGGTGGATTTGCGAGGTGAGCGTGACTACCTCCCTGGCAACAAGCGGCGATGCGGAAGAGCTGGGCGTAGCCACACCCACCTCGCAAAGCCGCCAATGCAAAGACGAAGGAGGTGGGCGTGGGCAAGCACAGCCCTCCTTGGAGGCCTCGCCCCCAGCGACCTCCGAGGAGCGCTGTGCTTGGCCACGCCCACCTCTCCCTTCTGGATGGAAGCTCACCGCAAGGGAAGGAAGGGAATCTGCGAGATTTTAATGGTTCTGGAGGGAGGGAAGGGCACCTTCCATTAACGAAACAAAGGAAACGATTCGTATTTCCCGGTATTTTTGGAATTTTTGGATAATTTTGGAAATAATTTTAAAATCAAATCTCCAGCGTCCCCTACATACGAAACAAGTTTAGAACCATTTTGTTCTTGATCAACCAAGCCTACTGACCACCGTCTCCCAAAGCAGTTGCTCTACTCAAGAATGGATAACGGAATGTTGGTGGGCAGGAAAAGAGATTGAAAGATGGGCTCAAAGCCAACCTTAAAAACTCTGGCATAGACACTGAGAGCTGGGAAGCCCTGGCACTTGAGCACTCCAGCTGGAGGTCAGCTGTGACCAGCAGTGCTGTAGAATTGGGAGTGATCCTGGACTCATCGCTGAGCCTGGAACCCCAGGTCTCAGCGGTGGCTGGGAGAGCTTTTGCACAACTAAAACTTGTGCACCAGTTGCGCCCGTACCTCGGGAAGTCTGATCTGGCCACGGTGGTCCACGCTCTTGTTACATCCCGAATAGACTACTGCAACGCTCTCTACGTGGGGTTGCCCTTGAAGACTGTTCGGAAACTCCAACTAGTCCAACGAGCGGCAGCCAGATTGCTCACCGGAGCGACATACAGGGAGCATACCACCCCCCTGTTGTGCCAGCTCCACTGGCTGCCGATTCAGTTCCGAGCACAATTCAAGGTGCTGGTTTTGACCTACAAAACCCTTTACGGTTCCGGTCCAGTGTATCTGTCCGAACGTATCTCCCTCTATGTCCCACCCCGGAGTCTGAGATCATCTGGGGAGGCCCTGCTCTCGACCCCACCACTGTCACAAGTGAGGCTGGTGGGGACGAGGAGCAGGGCCTTCTCAGTGGTAGCCCCCCACCTGTGGAACTCACTCCCGGGGGAGATTAGGGCATCATCATCCCTCCTCGCCTTCAGGAGGAGGGTGAAAACTTGGTTATGGGACCAGGCCTTTGGGCACTCTGGCAACTAAATTGGACAATCAGGCAAGTAAGACCAGCAGGATGGATGAATGGAATGAAAAACTAGATCTAGGTGTTAACAAACGCTGACCATGTAAGAGGAGAAACTGGGTTTGTATTTGTTTTTAATGATTTTATTGATTTTATGGTTATAATGCATGCATGTCAACTGTGAATTGTTGTAATTTTGTGTACGATTGTTTATGATGCAGGCATCAAATTGTGCCTCGTTTCTGTAAGCCGCCCTGAGTCCCCTTCGGGGTGAGAAGGGCGGGGTAAAAGAACCCCAAATAAATAAATAAATAAATAAATAAATAAATAAATAAATAAATTTGAAGAGCACGAATGGAGGGTGAAAGAGTAAAAAAGAGAAACATGCCAAGAGGAAGGCGCACCAAGCCAACCCCGACCAGGACCGCCTTCCACCTGGAAACCGATGCCCTCACTGCGGAAGAAGATGTAGATCAAGAAGAGGGCTCCACAGTCACCTATGGATCCACAACCAGGACACCCATCTTGGAAGACTCGGACAATGAGGATCGCCTAAGTAGGTACTCTTAAAATATTCTTACATCTACTGATGGACGAACCCAGAAGGTGATTCTCCCCAATGCTTCCTCTTCATTTTGAAAAGAAGTGACAAGTGGAGTGCCATCCACAGGGTTCTGTCCTGAGCCCGGTCCTGTTCAGGATCATTATTAATGACTTAGATGAAGGGTTAAAAGGCAGGATTATCAAGTTTGTAGACGACACTAAATTGGGAAGGACAGCCAAGACTCCAGAGGACAGGAGCAGGATTCAAAACGTTCTTGACAGATTAGAGAGATGATGGGCCAAAACACAATGAAGTTCAACAGTGACAAATGCAAGATACTCCACTTAGGCAGGAAAAACGAAATGCAAAGAGACATAATGGGGGACAATGCTTGGCCCAAGAGCAGTACGTGTGAAAAAGATCTTGGAGTCCTCGTGGACAACAAGTTAAACATGAGCCAACAATGTGATGTGGCGGCAAAAAAAGCCAATGGGATTTTGGCCTGCATCAATAGGAGCATAGTGTCTAGATCTGGGGAAGTCATGCTCCCCATGCTCTATTCTGTCTTGGTTAGACCACACCTGGAATATTGTGTCCAATTCTGGGCACCACAATTCAAGAGAGATATTGACAAGCTGGAATGTGTCCAGAAGAGGGCGACTCAAATGATCAAGGGTCTGGAGAACAAGCCCTATGAGGAGCGGCTTAAGGAGCTGGGCATGTTTAGCCTGAAGAAGAGAAGGCTGGGAGGAGATATGATAGCCATGTATAAATATGTGAGAGGAAGTCATAGGAAGGAGGGAGCAAGCTTCCTGGAGACTAGGAAGCAATGGAGCAATGGCTTCAAATTACAAGAGAGGAGATTCCATCTGAACATGAGGAAGAACTTCCTGACTGTGAGAGCCGTTCAGCAGTGGAACTCTCTGCCCTGGAGTGTGATGGAGGCTCCTTCTTTGGAAGCTTTGAAACAGAGGCTGGATGGCCATCTGTCAGGGGTGATTTGAATGCAATATTCCTGCTTCTTGGCAGAATGGGGTTGGACTGGATGGCCCAGGAGGTCTCTTCCAACTCTTTGATTCCATGATTTTATGAAATGAAAAATGAAAAGGGACTAAACATGTTTAGGAAACGGAGTGGCAAAGGAAAATTAAAAATGGGTTTCCCTTTCCACCTCCTTACATGCAAAGTCTTTGAAAGACAAAGTCATAAAAATCTGTGTGGGAGATGATTTAAGAGGTGGATCGCGGAGGGTAGTCCTGCTTTCCTTGGAGTGCCGGCGCATTCTTTCCTTCTGCGGCTCAGGTCTCGACACTCTTCTAGTCAGCATGACTATCATGTCTGGGAATGACTACTGGAGAGGTTTGCTAATACATACTCAAAGCAAAGAAGGCAGGAAACTTTGTCAAGAAGAGAATCTCCCCTGTGGAAAAAAGGGAGATTCCTTCCATTACAGTTGGATTCTTGGCACCCGTGACTGCGAGGAAAGGTATTCTTTCCGACCATATTGTAAGAATATCTCTACATACATAGAATCATAGAATCATAGAATCAAAGAGTTGGAAGAGACTTCCTGGGCCATCCAGTCCAACCCCATTCTGCCAAGAAGCAGGAATATTGCATTCAAATCACCCCTGACAGATGGCCATCCAGCCTCTGCTTAAAAGCTTCCAAAGAAGGAGCCTCCACCACACTCCAGAGCAGAGAGTTCCACTGCTGAATGGCTCTCACAGTCAGGAAGTTCTTCCTCATGTTCAGATGGAATCTCCTCTCTTGTAGTTTGAAGCCATTGTTCCGCGTCCTAGTCTCCAAGGAAGCAGAAAACAAGCTTGCTCCCTCCTCCCTATGACTTCCTCTCACATATTTATACATGGCTATCATATCTCCTCTCAGCCTTCTCTTCTTCAGGCTAAACATGCCCAGTTCCCTAAGCCGCTCCTCATAGGGCTTGTTCTCCAGACCCTTGATCATTTTAGTTCCCCTCCTCTGGACACATTCCAGCCTGTCAATATCTCTCTTGAATTGTGGTGCCCAGAATTGGACACAATATTCCAGATGTGGTCTAACCAAAGTAGAATAGAGGGGTAGCATTACTTCCTTAGATCTAGACACTAGGCTCCTCTTGATGCAGGCCAAAATCCCATTGGCTTTTTTTGCCTCCACATCACATTCCTGGCTCATGTTTAACTTGTTGTCCACGAGGACTCCAAGATCTTTTTCACACGTACTGCTCTCGAGCCAGGCCTCATTGTCCCCCATTTTGAATCTTTGCATTTCATTTTTTCTGCCAAAGTGGAGTATCTTACATTTGTCACTGTTGAACTTCATTTTGTTAGTTTTGGCCCATCTCTCTAATCTGTCAAGATCGTTTTGAATTCTGCTCCTGTCCTCTGGACTATTGGCTATCCCTCCCAATTTGGTGTCGTCTGCAAACTTGATGATCATGCCTTCTAGCCCTGTAATTGTCGAATGCTGGGAGCCCATGCTCATAAATCAGGAGGATTTAAAAATTTTCAAAGAGAATTCAAGAGTTCCACCTTCCACCGATATATAAACCCAATTTTCCTAGTTTCCAACAATCCTCACAATCTATGGATGCCTGCCATAGATGCAGGCGAAACGTCAGGAGAGAATGCTTCTAGATCAGTGGGTCTCAACCTTCCTGATGCCACGACCCCTGAATACGCTTCCTCATGTTATGGTGACCCCCAACCATAAAATTATTTTCATTGCTACTTCATAACTGTCATTTTGCTGCTGTTATGAATAGTTAATGTAAATATCTGATATAAAAGGATGTATTTTCATATACTGGACCAAATTTGGCACAAATACACTCAAAGTTTAATACTGGTGGGATTGGGGGAGGGTATTGATTTTGTCCTGTGGGAGTTGTAGTTGCTGGGATTCATAGTTCACCTACAATCAAAGAGCATTCTGAACTCCACCAACGATGGAATTGAATCAAACTTGGCACACAGAACTCCCGTGACCAACAGAAAATACTGGAAGGGTTTGGTGGGCACTGACCTTGAGTTTTGGGAGTTGTAGTTCACCTACATCCAGAGAGCACTGTGGACTCAAACAATGATGGATCTGGTCCAAACTTGGCACAAATTCTCAATATGCCCAAATGTAAACACTAGTGGAGTTTGGGGAAAACAGACCTTGACATTTTGGAGTTGTAGTTGCTGGGATTTATAGTTCATCTACAATCAAAGAGCATCCTGAACCTGCCAATGATTGAATTGGGCCAAACTTCCCACACAGAACCTCCATGACCAACAGAAAATACTGTGTTTTCTGGTGGTCTTTGGTGACCCCACTGACACCCCCTTGCAACCCCTCCAGGGGTCCCGACCCCCAGGTTGAGAAATACTGGTCTAGATCATCGCCATACAGCCCAAAAAACCTACAACAACCCAATGATTCTGAAAACCTTCAACAAGACAATTCAAAAGTTTGATTCATAGATGTAGGATGATGAGTGACACCTGGCTTGGAAACAATTCATGTGAGAGGAATCTAGGAGTTTTAGTGGACTGCTAACTGAACATGAGTCAACAGTGTGATGCAGCAGCAAAAAACCCAATGTGATTCTTACTTACTTACTTAGGTGATCCCTCGTTGTCTGAGTAGGATAGTCTTCCAGGATCAGTGTACTGGCGGTGGGTCCGTAGGTGACTGTGGAGCCCTATTCTTGACCTGCATCTTCTCCTTCAGTGAGGTCATCGGTTTCCAGGTGGAAGGCGGCCTCGGTTGGGGTTGGCTTGACACACCTTCCTCTTGGCACGTTTCTCTCTTTCACCCTCCATTCGTGCCTCTTCGAATTCCGCAGCACTGCTGGTCACAGCTGACTTCTAGCTGGAGCACTCAAGAGCCAGGGCTTCCCAGTTCTCAGTGTCTATGCCAGGGTTTTTAAGGTTGGCTTTGAGCCCATCTTTAAATCTCTTTTCCTGCCCACCAACATTCCATTTTCCGTTCTTGAGTTCAGAGTAGAGCAACTGCTTTGGGAGATGGTGGTCGGACATCTGGACAACGTGGCTGGTCCAGCTGAGTTGATGGCGGAGGACCATCGCTTCAATGCTGGTGGTCTTTGCTTCTTCCAGCACACTGACATTTGTCCGCTTGTCTACCCAAGAAATTAGATTCTAGGCTGTATCAATAAGTGTAGAGTCAATATCATGCACGGGCAAACTAAGGTCCGCGGTCCGGACACAGCCCTCTGGGCACTTATATCCTGCCCTCAAAAATTCCCCCCATTCTCTGAGCACCTTCCTCCTAGCATAATAATAATAATAATAATAATAATAATAATAATAATAATAAATACAACAGCCAGTAAAGTGTCTGCTGTGGACTCATATTGTTGTGTTTCAAATAATAATAATAATAATAATAATAATAATTTATTTATTTATTTATATTCCACCCTTCTCACCCCGAAGGGGACTCAGGGCGGATCACAGTCCACTTATGCGGCAAACATTCAATGCCGCTTTGTATAGACAATACAGAGACAGACAGAACAGAAAGGAGGTGTGTTGTTTCGACTCAGTGTCCAGCAGTTTTGGTGCCATGGAAGGTTGGGCTCAAGTGCAGCCATAGGGGGTGCTGTCGCTCCATCTTCTATGCTGAAGAGCCATCAGGATTTTCTCCTTCCTTTGGGTCGCCCAGCATTTTCTCATCTTCTTTCTTTATGGCGTTGTGAAACACCTCCCCTGCTTTCAGCGGTATCTAATGTCTCTAATTAAATAATACATTAATTAATAAAGGAGCTCCTGATCACACAGTGGGTTAAAGCACTGAGCTGCTGAGCTTGTTGACCGAAAGATTGCAGGTTTGAATCCGGGGAGCAGTGTGAGCTTCTGCTGTCAGCCCCAGCTTATGCCAACCTTGCAGTTAAAAACATGCAAATGTGAGTAAATCAATAGGTACCACTCCGGCAGGAAGGTAACAGTGCTCCATGCAGTCATGACCTTGGAGGTGTCTATGGACAACGACGGCTCTCTGGCTTGGAAATAGAGATGAGCACCACACCCCAGAGTCAGACACCACTGGAATTCATGTCAGGGGAAAACCTTTACCTTTACCTTAATTTCTCTAATTACAGCTAAAGCTGGTTTCGACTGCTTAGGTAAACAGTGAGCAGAGCTGACAGTCGGCAGCTCATGCCGACCTGGGGCTTCGAACTTGCAACCTTTTGGTTGATAGACCTTATAGTTGCTGGTGATTTACCAGCTGTGCTAAACCTTCAGCTGAGAAGAAAGCATGAGAGTGATAAACTTCTAATCCTGCCCCATCCTAGGCTCATCCTACCCCCTGCCCCTCCCAGACCCACCCCTCCCCACCTCCTCCATGGCCTGCCTGCCTCCAGCCCTGACCCTTCCTGAGCCCACCCCACCCTCCCTCTTGGCCCGGACCTCCTGCCCAGGCTCCCAATGCAACCCCAGAGCTGGTCTAGATCAAGGGAAGTCATAGTTCCACTCTATTGTGCTTTGACCAGACCTCACCAGGAATAATCCTGTGTCCATATCTGTGTCCAGATAGCATTGGTAACACCTGGCTTTGAAATGGTCTACACCAGCGGTTCTCAACCTGGGGGTTGCGACCACCCGGGGGGTCGTTGGGCCATTTTCGTGGGGTCGAGAAGCTGCCTTGGTTGGCCCCGCCCCCACCAAAATGGCTGCCAACCCTTGCAGTTTGGGCAAGGGAGGGCTGCCCGCCCCCCGCACCTTTCTGAGTGTGGAAGGGTGCAGAGGGGGGAGGCGGAGGACTGCGCTCACGGCCTTGCCATGAGCGTAGTCTTTCTTCCTGCCCCCCACGCACCCTTCCGAGCCCGCTCTACATCTCAGTAGCTCCCAAATGCCGCTGTCTGTTTTCCCCACCAATGTTCACATTGGGGCATATTGAGTATCCGTGCCAAGTTTGGTCCAGATCCATCATTGTTTGCGTCTGCAATGCTCTTTGGATGCAGGTGAACTACAACTCCAAAACTCAAGGTCAGTGCTCACCAAACCCTTCCAGTATTTTTCATTGGTCGTGGGAGTTCTGTGTGCCAAGCTTGGTCCAATTCCATCATTGGTGGAGTTCAAAATGCACTTTGATTGTAGGTGAACTATAAATCCCAGCAACTACAACCCCCAAATGACATAATTCTCCCTCCAACCCCACCAGTGTTCAAATTTGGGCATATTGGGTAAGGTAAGGGAAGGTAAGGTAAAAGTTTTCCCCTGACATTAAATCCAGTCGTGTCCAACTCGGGGAGTTGGTGCTCAATTTCTAGGCCAAAGAGCCGGTGTTGTCCATAGACACCTCCAAGGTCATGTGGCTGACAGGACAGCATGGAGCGCTGTTGTTGGGTATTTGTGCCAAATTTGGCCCAGTGAATGAAAATACATCCTGCATTTCAGATATTTACATTATGATTCATAACGGTAACACAATTACAATCAGGAAGTAGCAATAATACTAATAATTTTATGGTTGGGGGTCACCACACCGTGAGACGCTGTATTAAGGGGTCACGGCATTAGGAAGGTTGAGAAGACTAGGAGACTAGGACACGGAACAATGGCTTCAACTACAAGAGAGGAGATTCCATCTGAACATGAGGAAGAACTTCCTGACTGTGAGAGCCGTTCAGCAGTGGAACTCTCTGCCCCGGAGTGTGGTGGAGGCTCCTTCTTTGGAAGCTTTTAAACAGAGGCTGGATGGCCATTTGTCAGGGGTGATTTGAATGCAATATTCCTGCTTCTTGGCAGAATGGGGTTGGACTGGATAGCTCATGAGGTCTCTTCCAACTCTTTGATTCTATGATTCTATGAGAACCACTGGTCTACACAAAAGGGACCTAGGAGTCGTAGTAGACCAGGAACCGAACATGAGCCAACAGTGTGATGTGACAGCTCAACAAAATGTGTTTCTAGGTTGCATGGTAGAATGGGGTTGGATTGGATGGCCCTTGGGATCTCTTCCAACTCTATGAGTCAATGTTTTGGTAACCTATTCGCAATGCATAACACACATCTTCCGATTTTTACCCATGTAATGTCGGAGGAGATGGGAACGGCGGGTTTTGGCTTTGACCGAATGCTGAAACGGAGTGTAGACCAGTGGTCTACACGAAAGGGACCTAGGAGTCGTAGTAGACCAGAAACCGAACATGAGCCAACAGTGTGATGTGACAGCTCAACAAAATGTGTTTCTCGGTTGCATGGTAGAATGGGGTTGGATTGGATGGCCCTTGGGATCTCTTCCAACTCTTTGATTCTATGAGTCAATGTTTTGGTAACCTATTCGCAACTCATAACACACATCTTCCAATTTTCACCCATGTAATGTCGGAGGAGATGGGAACGGCGAGTTTTGGCTTTGACTGAATGCTGAAACGGAGTGTAGACCACTGGTCTACGGAGCCACACTGTTGGCTCATGTTCGGTTTCTGGTCTACTATGACTCCTAGGTCCCTTTCGTGTAGACCACTGGTCTACGGAGTGTAGACCAGTGGTCTACACGAAAGGGACCTAGGAGTCGTAGTAGACCAGAAACCGAACATGAGCCAACAGTGTGATGTGACAGCTCAACAAAATTTGTTTCTAGGTTGCGTGGTAGAATGAGGTTGGATTGGATGGCCCTTGGGATCTCTTCCAAGTCTTTGATTCTATGAGTCAATGTTTTGGTAACCTATTCGCAACTCATAACACACATCTTCCGATTTTCACCCGTGTAATGTCGGAGGAGATGGGAACGGTGAGTTTTGGCTTGGACCGAATGTCGAAACGGAGTGTTGCGGGGGTGTGGGGTGTGCATTCCCCCCTTTAAAAATGCATGGACCGCATTCCAAAAGTGTCTCCATCCAGTACATTCCCCTTCAGGGGTGGAAAAGGTGGGGAGGGTGGAGAGAAACAGTTGTGAGAAGGAGAGAAGCAATCGTCGGAGAGGCTGAAGCCTTGCAATTGCCTCCCATCTGTTTCCACTTAGGCCCATCCTTGGAGCAAAAGTGATGTAACGCCCGCTAACCCTGGCGTGATGTTGGCATGCCGATCCTGCCGACGACTCCAACTGTACGTTCCTTTGCTAATGAGCAGAAAATCTCTCGTTTTGATTCTCTCTTTTTGGCCCCCTCCCCACCATCTCCTCCTCCTTGAGGTCCAACCTTCCGAACCCTCCTCTTGGATCCGGGACTCTTTCCGTGTTGCAAGGCAGGAAGAACCGGAGAAGCGCTCTCTCTGGATCTCAGGGAGTTAAATATTTATTACAGGCCTTGTGGGCTGGGTTTGGCACGTCTTCCTCTTGTTTCTTGCTGTTGTTGTTGCTCCAAGACGAGGATGTTTTACTACAGTGTGTTCTCCACGCAATCACCAACCTCCAAGTGGTCCATTCTCCCAGCGGCGCGTTGTCAGGGAGCATGTGTTTCTTGTAAGAGGCTTTGGGGGCCACAAAGTTTGCTTGATCTCTCCCTCCTCCTCCTCCTCGCTATGTTCCTTCCCTCCTCCTTCTCTCCTTTTCCAGTTTAGACGTTCCAGCAGCTGTATATGAAAGTCAATGGGCTTTCCTTGGAGAAGGCTGGAGTGGACGTGAGCAAGGAGGATGAGTTGTTCAGGAATGTGAACTTTTCTCTGCTTAGGAGGATGGGTTTACCGTCCCAACAAATCTCCCGATAGTCAGCATTCCACATTTGAGAATGTGATTATTCACAGACATGGTTAAATGTTCTCTCCAGGAATTTTCTAAGTTCTCGATGCAACGATGGATCATCTCCTCCAGTCATGGAGGAGGACTCAGAGAGTCTTGGAGAGAACACCTCTCCAAGGAATCCCTAGGTCCTCCCATACAATTCTGTCATCAGCTTCCATCTGATTAAATGTTTTCTCCAGGAATGTTCTAGGTTCTCTAGTGTCACTTGATGGTCAATCTCCTCCAGTCACAGAGGAGGACCCTGAGAGTCTTGGAGAGAACACCTCTCCAAGGAATCCCTAGGTCCTCCCATACAATTCTGTCATCAGCTTCCATCTGATTAAATGTTTTCTCCAGGAATGTTCTAGGTTCTCTAGTGTCACTTGATGGTCAATCTCCTCCAGTCACAGAGGAGGACTCTGAGAGTCTTGGAGAGAACACCTCTCCAAGGAATCCCTAGGTCCTCCCATACAATTCTGTCATCAGCTTCCATCAGATTAAATGTTTTATCCAGAAATGTTCTAGGTTCTCTAGTGTCACTTGATGGTCACTCTCCTCCAGTCACAGAGGAGGACTCTGAGAGTCTTGGAGAGAACACCTCTCCAAGTCATCCCTAGGTCCTCCCATACAATTCTGTCATCAGCTTCCATCTGATTAAATGTTTTCTCCAGGAATGTTCTAGGTTCTCTAGTGTCACTTGATGGTCAATCTCCTCCAGTCATGGAGGAGGACTCTGAGAGTCTTGGAGAGAACACCTCTTCAAGGAATCTCTAGGTCCTCCATTGCAATTCTATTATCATCTTCCAGTGGATGGGATTATACACATATTTGATTCAACTTTCTCTCCAAGAATGTTCTAGATTCTCTATGTAACTTGATGGTCAATCTTCTCCAGTCACCGAGGTGGACTCAGAGAGTCTTGGAGAGAACACCTCTCCAAGTCATCTCTAGGTCCTCCAATATAATTCTGTCATCAACTTCCATCTGATTAAATGTTCTCTCCATGAATTTTTTGGGTTCTCTGGTACAACTTGATGGTTAATCTCCTCCAGCCACAAGGAGGATTCAGAGAGTCTTGGAGAGAACTCCTCTCCTAGTAATCTCTAGGTCCTCCAGTACAATTCTATCATCAGCTTCCAGTTGATGGGATTATACACTGATTTGATTAAATGTTCTCTCCAAGAATGTTCTAGATTCTATATGCAACTTGATGGTCAATCTCCTCCAGTCACAGAGGAAGACTCATCTTGGAAGTTGTGATTGACTCTGGCCATGGAGGGTGTTGTTGCTCCATCTTCCATGCCGAGGACCTTTCCTCCTATCAATTGATGTCCTTAAAGGTGCCTTTATTACCTCCCCGCTAAAAGCAGTACCTATTTATCTACTCGCATTTCTGCTTTCAACCTGTTAGGTGGATAGATGCTCATGCCAATCTGGGATCAAACTGCTGACCTTTCAATTGGCAGGATTTTCTGCAACACAGCGGTTTAGCCTGCTGTGCTAAGCCTAGCCCCATACACCCCTTCCAGTGTGACTCTATGATCCATTTCTTCAAGTGACACAGGAGGACCATGGGAACACCTCCCTAAGTTTCACTGGGTCCCCCAATGTTACCCCATGGTCACCTTTTTGTGGAGAAAGCACGTTTGCCTCAACAACAATGAAAACCCACGGCTCTGCAAGACGGACTGTTTCATTCCAACGGATGTCTCAAAAGCTGCACACAAAAAGTCATGTTGAAATGCACATTCTTGGCCTAGAGTTTTCAGCAGCCAACAAAGTTGATGGAGAGAGAGAATAGCATCTGGAGAAGTGCATTTGCTCCACCGTTGGCTTGGAGAAGCCACCGAAATCAACAAAATGTAACAGCTACAAATATTTGATCTTCCTCGTTCTTCTGTGAAGAAAAAGTTCCCACGTGAGTGTTGAATGCAAACATCTGGACATGTTTGTAGTGGAGGCTGTTTAGTTTCCATACTGGAACATTTTCTTGGACAGGTTTGGAGAGAGAAAAGGCGCATCCAGAGATGTCACTAATAGCTGGAGAGCAAACCCATAAGTACGAGGGGCGTTCATGAAAGATGTCCCTTCGTGGTCGCCAATTGTTGTGGAGCTAAAATTTAGGGGTCTTTGCCAGGAGGCAGAGACCAATTAGACTCATCGCCTTGACCCACTTCCCGAGGACGGAGAGCAATGCAACTTGGCCCAGTTCTGACCCCTTCTTCTCTGCATGGGTGCCACCTTGGGACACACACTTCTCCCATCTTTTGAAGCAGCTGTCAACACTTTGCTTGCCGAAGTCAACAGGTTGCTCCAAAAGCCATGTTTTGACTTCCGAAATTGGAGTCTCCTCATTTGAGAAATGCTTGCCCTTCCAAAATAACGTCCTTGTTGGAAAGAGGTGGAAGTCCGATGGTGCAAGGTTGAGTGAAGTCGGGGCATGTGGTTGAATTCTTCCATTTGGGCAACAGGTGAGTTGTGAACTGGTGCCTTGCCTTGCAGAAGGTGGACACCTTTGGTGAGCAGACCACATTGATTCTTGGTTTGGATGGCCTCCCGCAATTACCACAGCAGTGAAGCCTAGTCTGCCCCAGTGGTCAGTGTCCCCTTGGCTAGGAAATCCATCCATCCTCCTCCATGCTGGTCCCAACATACTGTGAGCATGACCTTGCCTGTCGAGAGTTGGGCATGTGCCTTCTTTGGAGGTGGTGATACATGATGCTTCCATTGCAATGACTGGACTTGAGTCTCAGGATCAGAGTGATGGACCCAGCTTTCCTCCTGAGTGATCAGTCTGTTGGAAAAGTCCTCCTGGTTTCCATGGCACGTCCTTGTCAAGAGAACCTGAGAGCATTCAACTCATTCCTGCTTCTGGAAAGGTGTGACCCAGCAAGTGGAGACCTTATGTATGTGAAGATGGTCTTGGGTGATTTTTTCCATGGATCCCACACTCATCTTGACATTTCAATGGTGAATGATTACACGCCGATTTTCCAAAATGGTAATCTCCACTTGCTGAATGGTGTGTTCATCAATAGCAGAGTGGGATCGCCCTGCAGCATGTGAGCATGACCTTGCCTGCCGAGAGTTGGGCATGTGCCTTCTTTGGAGGTGGTGATACATGATGCTTCCATTGCAATGACTGGACTTGAGTCTCAGGATCAGAATGAGGGACCCAGCCAGGCCCGTAGCTGAAGGGGGGGGGGAGGCTTGAGGGGCTTCAGCCCCCCCCCCCCATTTTCTCAAGGTGGTCCACAAGAAGGCCTTACTGGTCCATTATTTAAACTGTTATGTTTATTCATATCATGATCTGATCACCAAGCTCAATATATCCAGGGGCATCTCAACCCATTACGCAAAGTAAGCCTCTGCAGTATAGTTGGTTTTGCCAAGGGGCGCTCTTGAGGCGCTCTTGGGGGAAAATAGACCTTGACATATGTGAGTTGTAGTTACTGGGATGTATAGTTCACCTACAATCAAAGAGCATTCTGAACTCCACCAATGATGGAATTGAACCAAATATGGCACACAGAACTCGCACAATGAACAGAAAATATATATCAGTGATTGGTTGGGGGGGGGGGGGGGCGCCAAAATACTGTTTGCTTACTGTTGAAAATTACCTAGGTCCACCTCTGAATATATCCCATATGCATGGAGGTATTGGGATAATGGGAAGCCCTGGCCCTTGAGCGTTCCAGCTGGAGGTCAGCTGTGACCAGCAGTGCTGAAGAATTCGAGGAGGCATGAGTAGAGGGTGAAAGAGAGAAACGTGCCAGGAGGAAGGCACGTCAAGCCAACCCCGACCAGGACCGCCTTCCACCTGGAAACCAATGCCTTCACTGTGGGAGAAGATGCGGGTCAAGAATAAGACTCCACAGCCACCTACGAATCCATCATGGAAGACCATCTTACTCGTCCAACGAGGGATCGCCTAAGTAAGTAAGTAAGTAAGTAAGTAAGTGGGATAATGATACAAACGGTTTGCTAGGGTAGATCCTGAGACCCCCCCCCCAAATCAAACTCAGCCCCTCCATCAAACCCAGCCCCCCCCCCCCCCCCAAATCAAAATCCTGGCTACGGGCCTGGACCCAGGTTTCACCTTGTATGATCAGTCTGTTGACAAAACCCTCCTGGTTTCCATGGCACATCATTGTCAAGAGAGCCTGAGAGCATTCACCTCATTCCTGCTTCTGGAAAGGTGTCAGCAGCCAGGGGAGTAAGCAAGTGGAGACCTTATGCATGGGAAGATGGTCTTAGGTGGTTTTTTCCACAGACCTCACACTCATCTTGACATTTTGGGCTTGGTGGAGAATGGTCATGTGGCGATTTCTCAAAATGGTGACCTCCACTTGCTGGATGGTGTGTCCATCAATAGCAGAGTGGGGTCACCCTGGAATTGGAGCTGTTTGCACCGAAGTCCAACCACATTGGAATGGACGACGCCAGTTCATGACTCCATCATGTGATGGGGAATCCTCACCATAAGCCTCTTTCATCTCTCTGAACATCTCCTTTGGTGTGCGATGTGCTGCCATGCGCTGGGCCTGAATTTTTTTAAACAGGATGAGCTCTTTGTGCCCAGCGGGGAGCCAAGGTGCCATGGGTGAGAGGCCTTCAAGGATTTTCCCATACACAGTCTTTAGAAGGCTTGAAATGTTTAACAAAGTCCTTTATTATTGCTTAGGTCTTCAATAAAACAACAAACACTTATTGGATCTTCAAGAGATTAAACAAATGCTTCTTAGTGGATTGTTGTAGTTTTTTCCGGGCTATATGGCCATGTTCTGGAGGCATTTTCTCCTGACGTTTCACCTGCATCTATGGCAAGCATCCTCAGAGGTAGTGAGGTGAGGATGCTTGCCATAGATGCAGGCGAAACATCAGGAGAAAATGCCTCCAGAACATGGCCATATAGCCCGGAAAAAACTACAACAACCCAGTGATTCCGGCCATGAAATCCTTCGACAATACAAATGCTTCTGAACTTGCCCCAAAATGGACAGGCACTTTGCTTGGAGAACTATTTCTTTCTTTAACAAGGAAAACCCTTTTTTAACCCCTCCCAGGCAATCTACTATCTAAGCTGGTGAGGGTTCTACTACCGGTTCCAATCTGCGTCTTGGGTCCCGAGTAGACCTACCAGTCAAGGCTATGTAGATTCTCCAGCTGGAGTTCTTTGGGTCTGCAAAACTGTTTTCTTCCAAAACTTTAGGACTGTTTCCCTCAGATGCTGTAAAGCTGAGAGGCTGTAAGCTCCTAGCCAGAGCTTTGGGACTGTTTTTCTGCCCCAGATGCTGTAGGAAATGAAGCTTTTCTACAGATGGAGCGAATCCACGTCCTGTAGCTTAGCTTTCCACTATAAGACTGAACTCAAAATGGCTCCCTCTCTTCCCATGGCCCTGGGGAAAGGGGCGGAACCAAAACTTAACAATGATAGACAGGTGGCTAGCCCTATGATTGCAAACCAAGGGAAGCCACCTTGTTGCAAATGCATGGAACCTTGAAATATGTGCAAACACTCAATAGAAAGAAAATGAAGCTGAACCTCCTGGTACAGCCGTACCAGCACATGCGGCCTTTCAAGTCGAGGAACTTGATGTCTGCTCTGTATTCCACTACGTCCATTCTCAAACCTTTCACCACTTCAGCACCTATAACATCAACACTGTTCTCAGTTCTGGGTTGTAAATTGGCACGTAACCTATAGAGACTGATATTGTCACACACGTGCAGTTTCAGCATCCTGTGATAAATAGAAGTGGGTCAGGGGAAGTCTTTAATGAACGGCCCTCATATATCCGTTCTGTTCTTGCGTCCAAGAAGCAAAAGGTGGAATGGGAATGGTGCCTCCCTAAAATACACCTGAGTCTTATTGCTCTCCTTTCCCAACCTATATCTATTTTGGCTTAGCCGTACCTTAGTAACATTTGGAGATACCCCCCTTCTTTTTGTATGTATTTCCCAATCCAATTGCTGGAAAGAGAAGCTCATGTTGGAACGAATAAATCTGCAACCCTGGCTGGTCTCTCCTTGGCTTGGTGCCTCCGTTATATATCCCCGCTGAGAAGGGACACAGTCGAGTAGATGGAATTCCAATGATAAATGGAAGAGATGCATTAACCGAGACCTAAACATTCGATTCTATCAACAGAAGGAAAGTGAAGCGCTGGCTGGGATACATAGGAACTGTGCGGGAGGAGGGGTTGGGTTATGTAAACAGAAAATCAACTGTTTCCTGAATAATAGCTATAGCGGAGGGGAAGAAAGACAATCCCGGGGTTGCTACAGTAACTAGGATCACCTTACTTAACTCTTCCACCCCTTCCTGCCCTTGCCGTCCACCAAATATGGGGCCGACGCTTCAATAGGACCAGGAATGGAGCACCTTTCTCCATGTTCCCCAAGCTAGAAATGCCATATTGATATTTTTCGGACTTTTCCTAAGATGGGTATCTGGATCTTTCAGTGGTTTTCCCCAAACCACTGTTTGTTTCAGTTGAACTGTAGTCGTTTCTAAGGACCTACAACTCTAGTTAACCTACAACTCCTATTGGCCCAAAGCAAAAAGGTCAATAGTGAGGAATATTGGAAGTCAGACAACTGCTAATGTGCCAAACCAAAGGAATTCTCATCAGAGTGTACCAGTGGTTCTCAACCTTTTTTTGACTAGGGACCACTTGACCAGGGACCACTTAGACCAGGGACCATTTCACCAGGCACCACTTGACCAGGGACCACATTGACCAGGGACCACTTTGACCAATGCCTACTTGACCAGATACCACTTGACCAGAGACCACTTTGACCAGGGACCACTTGACCAGGGACCTCTTTGACCAGGGGCAACTTTAACCAGGGACCACTTTGACCAGTGCCTACTTGACCAGATACCACTTGACCAAAGACCACTTGACCAGAGACCACTTTGACCAGGGACCACTTGACCAGGAACCTCTTTGGCCAGGGACAACTTTGACCAGGGACCACTTTGACCAATGCCTACTTGACCAGATACCACTTGACCAGAGACCACTTTGACCAGGGACCACTTGACCAGGGACCACATTGACCAGGGACCACTTTAACCAGGGACCACTTTGACCAATGCCTACTTGACCAGATACCACTTGACCAGGGACCACTTTGACCAGGGGCCACTTGACCAGGGACCTCTTTGACCAGGGACAACTTGGACCAGGGACCACTTTGATCTTTGACCAGGGACCACTTTGACCAATGCCTACTTGACCAGAGACCGCTTTGACCAGGGACCACATTGACCAGGGACCACTTTAACCAGGGACCACTTTGACCAGTGCCTACTTGACCAGATACCACTTGACTAGGGACCACTTTGAACATGGTGGCTGTGAGAGTGGTCCAGCATTTCTGTGTTCTCCAATAATATTCTGTGTCCAGGTTGGTTCATCAGGTGCTCTGCTATGGCCTCATCAGCTTCCCTATGTGGTCAGTGGTTCCCTTGATGTATGGCAAGAACACTTTTCCTCTGGGTGGATCTTCGTCTTTATTCTCGTGGCTTGTTCTTGGTCTTGCAGCTCTTCTGATGTCTGAGGTGGAGTCTCCACTGACCGCATAGGGAAGCTGGTGAGGAAACACAACATACAAACTATCTACAGACCCACCAAGAAAATCCAACAAATGCTACGTTCAGCAAAGGACAAGAGGGATCCTCTCTCTTCTGCAGGAGTCTACTGTGTACCATTCAGCTGTGGACAAGTCTACAGAAGGACCACCAAACGCAGCAGCATTTCCCAAATACGAATCAAGTAACATGAAAGGCACTGCAGACTACCCCAACCAGAGAAGTCCGCCATAGCAGAGCACCTGAAGAACCAACCTGTGCATGGCATATTATTCGAGAACACAGAAATGCTGGACCACTCGCACAACCACCATGTCAGACTACACAGAGAAGCCATTGAAATCCACAAGCATGTGGACAATTTCAACAGAAAGGAGGAAACCATGAAGATGAACAAAATCTGTCTACCAGTATTAAAAAAACTCTAAAATTACGACAGCACAACAACAGAGAGGAAACAAACAAGGACATCTAATCACCTCTCAACAAGAGATTGCTCCAGGCACCGTCAGGTCATTATATGCTAATAAATGTGGTCAGTTGAAACATTCACACCTAGCTCCAGCAGACAAGAGTCCTTTATCCCACCCTGGGCATTCCACAGATATATAAACCCCTTTTCCTAGTTCCAACAGATCTCACTACCTCTGAGGATGCTTGCCATAGATGCAGGCGAAACATCAGGAGAGAATGCCTCTAGACCATGGCCATATAGCCTGAAAAAACCTACAACAACCCAGTGATTCCAGCCATGAAAGCCTTCAACAATACATTGTAATGATTCATGGGAGAGAGTTCCCTCAGCCAGGTCAACACTGGAATTTGATCACGGTCTTGCTTCCAAGTGCTCTTAGTTTCATGTATCAAGATTTTGCCAAGCTTAAGATTTGTCGATGAGATTTTCCTACGACCTTGTTTCCTACTATCTTTGTCCTAGTTCCAACAGACCTCATTACCTCTGAGGATGCTTGCCATAGATGCAGGCGAAACGTCAGGAGAGAATGCCTCTAGACCATGGCCATATAGCCCGAAAAAACCTACAACAACCCAGTGATTCTGTCCATGAAAGCCTTCAACAATACATTGTAATGATTCATGGGAGAGAGTTCCCTCAGCCAGGTCAACACTGGAATTTGATCACGGTCTTGCTTCCAAGTGCTCTTAGTTTCATGTATCAAGATTTTGCCAAGCTTAAGATTTGTCGATGAGATTTTCCTACGACCTTGTTTCCTACTATCTTTGTCCTAGTTCCAACAGACCTCATTACCTCTGAGGATGCTTGCCATAGATGCAGGCGAAACGTCAGGAGAGAATGCCTCATAGCCCGAAAAAACCTACAACAACCCAAATTATTTTCTGCTCAAAAAACAACTGGATGTGAATTTTGCATGGAATGAGATTCTCACCAATCCAAGATTCCTCTTTCCTGTGTTTCCCTGCCCTTGAGAAACATGTTTTTCAACCATCTGTTTTGAACATCTTCGAATATTCGTTCCATTCCTAATAGAGATGTGTAGCATGAGGCAGTCTCTAGCCAGCAGCGCCAATGGTGAGGAATGCTCGGAGTGACAATCCAAGAACATCTGGAAGGCCACGTGATCCCTTCCTTTATGTCAACCTTTCACGTCTCCAGATGTGGCCGCACTTGCCAGGGATTTGGAGCGCTGCAACGAAAAACCCGTCCAACTTGGACTACCCCGTTTGCTCTCCAAGTTCCAAAGTTTCCTCCGTTTCTTTGTGTGATAATGAACCACGCCGGCCTTCTCCTATCCAACGGTGACATGTTGAAATAAGGAACCAGCTTCAAAAATAAATAACGGGACATCTGGCAACCCCAAATCCCACCCACACCAAAAGCAACATCAGCCCTTTTGTGGTCGTCTGATTTCCGAGGCGACCGCCTTCCAAGATGGAGGTCATTTTCGCAGACTTCTCCAGCGTTTGCTGGGATCTGTAGGCTGAGCAGATGGTGGGTTCTGGTTTGCAGATGGGAATGGAATGGCTCCACTCCGATTCCTGTTTTGAAATGGTTCCAGCGGGTGTCAGATGGTTCCACTCAGCACTTGGCTCAACCGATGAAAAAGGAAGGCCAACAAAGCAATAAAAAGCCTGGGTAACTCACTGAAGGATGTGAGTGTGTGTGTGTGTTCCTTTACTTCCCTGTTTGCTGATGCTGTCCATCGTTCACACATTATTCCTACCCAGGCTTCTCCTGCCCAACTTTAGCAAGTACCGTATATACACATTGATAAGTTAACCTTTTGTTGTTGTTCATTCATTCAGTCGTCTCCGACTCTTCGTGACCTCATGGACCATCCCACGCCAGAGCTCCCTGTCGGCCGTCACCACCCCCAGCTCCTTCAAGGTCAGTCCAGTCCCTTCAAGGATGCCATCCATCCATCTTGCCCTTGGTCGGCCCCTCTTCCTTTTCACTTCCACTTTCCCCAGCATCATTGTCTTCTCTAGGCTTTGCTGTCTCCTCATGATGTGGCCAAAGGACTTCAACTTTGTCTCTAGTCTCCTTCCCTCCAGTGAGCAGTCGGGCTTTCTTTCCTGGAGGATGGACTGGTTGGATCTTCTCGCAGTCCAAGGCCCTCTCAGCACTTTCCTCCAGCACCACAGCTCAAAAGCATCTATCTTCCTTCGCTCAGCCTTTCCTAAGATCCAGCTCTCACATCCGTAGGTGACTACAGGGAAGACCATGGCTTTCACTAGGCAATGGATCTTGGTTGCCAGTCTGATGTCTCTACTCTTGACTATTTTATCGAGATTGGACATTGCTCTCCTCCCAAGAAGGAAGCGTCTTCTGATTTCCTGGCCACAGTCTGCATCTGCAGTAATCTTTGCGCCTAGAAATACAAACCCTGTCACGGCCTCCACATTTTCTCCCTCTATTTCCCAGTTGTCAATCATTCTTGTTGCCATAATCTTGGTTTTTTTGATGTTTAGCTGCAACCCGGCTTTTGCGCTTTCTTCTTTCACCTTGATTAGAAGGCTCCTCAGCTCCTCCTCGCTTTCGGCCATCAGAGTGGTGTCATCTGCATATCTGAGGTTGTGAATGTTTCTTCCAGCAATTTTCACCCCAGCTTTGCATTCATCCAGCCCCGCACATCGCATGATGTGTTCTGCATACACGTTAAAAAGGTTGGGTGAGAGGATGCAGCCTTGCCGTACGCCTTTCCCAATCTTGAACCCGTCTCCTGTTCCGTGGTCAGTTCTGAGTGTTGCTACTTGGTCCTTGTACAGATTCCTCAGGAGAGAGGGAAGGGGGCTTGGGATGCCCATCCCACCAAGAACTTGCCACCATTTATTATGATCCACACAGTCAAAGGCTTTAGAGTAGTCAATGAAGCGGAAATAGATATTTTTCTGAAACTCCCTGCCTTTCTCCATTCTCCAGCATCTGGATATTGGCAATCTGGTCTCTCGTTCCTCTGCCTTTTCTAAACCCAGCTTCTGGCAACTCTCGCTCCATGTATTGCTGGAGTCTTCCTTGCAGGATCTTGAGCATTACCTTACTGGCATGAGAAATAAGGACCACTGTACGGAAGTTAACCTTATCCATGCATATATAAGTAGCACAGTGGGTTAAAGCACTGAGCTGCTGAGGTTGTTGACTGAAAGGTCACAGCTTCAAATCCAGGGAGTGGCATGAGCTCCCACTGTCAGCCCCACCTTCTGCCAACCTAGCAGTTCAAAAACATGCAAATGTGAGTAGATCAATAGGTACCGCTCTGGCAGGAAGGTATTGGCACTCCATGCAGTCCTGCTGGCCACATGACCTTGGAGGTGTCTAGGGATAACATCGGCTCTGCGGCTTAGAAATGGAGATGAGCACCAACTCCCAGAGTGGGACACAACTGGACTTCATGTCAGGGGAAAACCTTTACCTTTTAAGTTAACCTCATGTATAAGTCGAGTTCATGGATAAGTCGATCTCATGCATAACTTGACCTCATACATAAGTCAACTTATGTCTAAAAGTCATATGTAATTCAACCTCATAGGCAACTATAAACCGCATTGAGTCGCCTGTTTGGGCTGAAAAATGCAGTATAGAAATAAAGCAAATAATAATATAATAATAATAATATGTTAGTATATGAGTATGTGATTTTAATTAATGTTGGGCTGTTGTCAGTTTTTTCGGGCTGTATGGTCATGGTCTAGAGGCATTCTCTCCTGATGTTTCGCCTGCATCTATGGCAAGCATCCTCAGAGGTTGTGAGGTCTGTTGGAACTAGGAAAAAGGGTTTATATATCTGTGGAATGACCAGGGTGGGACAAAGGACTCTTGTCTGCTGGAGCTAGGTGTGAATGTTTCAACTGACCACCTTGATTAGCATATAATGGCCTGACAGTGCCTGGAGCGAACTTTTGTTGATTAGGAAATCTGCAAAAAATTACTGGCCTTTGTGCCAATGAGTCACGGTCTTTCATACTGGATGACCAGACATCCCTTAAAACAGCCCCAAACGCATGGAATAACCCCTTCGCACCATAATTCAGTCATTTGAAACTCGTTATCATCGCTTCCCAGGCTTTCCCTCTCTTTCCATGTTTAGATCATCCATTCCTTTTTGGAATCAAATGCAGTCACCATCCTGCGGTCGACGACGTTTTCAAAACATGTGCTGCCCAGCTTTCCAAGAGATGACAAAGGTATTCCTTGACTAAATAAACGTGGCTATATTTGCTTTATGCATATGTAGTGCCCCTGCCTCTCTATACTTAAATATATCTATTTTGGACTCGCTCAAGGAGAATTGACAACAACAAAAAAGTTAAGAATAAGAACTGAACTAATCATGGTATGATTGAGTTGTAGGTTTTTTCGGGCTATATGGCCATGTTCTAGAGGCATTCTCTCCTGATGTTTCGCCTGCATCTATGGCAAGCATCCTCAGAGGCAGTGAGGTCTGTTGGAACTAGGAAAAAGGGTTTATCTATCTGTGGAATGACCAGGGTGGGACAAAGGACTCTTGTCTGTTGGAGCTAGGTGTGAATGTTTCAACTGACCACCTTGATTAGCATTTGATTGCCTGGCAGTGCCTGGGGCAATCTTTTGTTGAGAGGTGATTAGATGTCCTTGTTTGTTTCCTCTCTGTTGTTGTGCTGTTGTAATTTTAGATTTTTTAAATATTGATAGCCAGATTTTGTTGATTTTCATGACGAATCACAAACCAAGGAACATGAAAGGCACTGCAGACTACATCAACCAGAGAAGTCAGCCATAGCAGAGCACTTGATGAACCAACCTGGACACAGCATATTATTGGAGAACACAGAAATGCTGGATGGCCATCTGTCAGGGGTGCTTTGAATGCAATATTCCTGCTTCTTGGCAGAATGGGGTTGGACTGGATGGCCCATGAGGTCTCTTCCAACTCTTTGATTCTATGATTCTAGAGAGGTATCCATTCCAGGAATGTGCCAGCATGACTCTCTTGGTCGGAGGACCAAGGGACTGCCTGGAGGGCATTCTTATAAAGGAAATTGTGGGATTATGAATTTGCTCAATTGCACTAATGAAGAAAAGTGAAATATCAAAGATATTCAATATGGTGTGTACCGCTACCAAGGATAACGTCTGTGTGAAAAAGATCTTGGAGTCCTCGTGGACAACAAGTTAAACATGAGCCAGGAATGTGATGTGGCAGCAAAAGAAACCAATGGGATTTTGGCCTGCATCAATAGGAGCATAGTGTCTAGATCGAAGGAAGTCATGCTCCCCATGCTCTATTCCGTCTTGGTTAGACCACACCTGGAATACTGTGTCCAATTCTGGGCACCACAATTGAAGGGAGATATTGACAAGCTGGAATGTGTCCAGAGGAGGGCGACTAAAATGACAAAGGGTCTGGAGAACAAGCCCTATGAGGAGCGACTTAAGGAGCTGGGCATGTTTAGCCTGAAGAAGAGAAGGATGAGAGGAGATAGGATAGCCATGTATGAATATGTGAGAGGAAGCCACAGGGAGGAGGGAGCAAGCTTGTTTTCTGCTTCCTTGGAGACTAGGACGCAAGGGAACAATGGCTTCAAACTACAAGAGAGGAGATTCCATCTGAACACGAGGAAGAACTTCCTGACTGTGAGAGCCGTTCAGCAGTGGAACTCTCTGCCCCGGAGTGTGGTGGAGGCTCCTTCTTTGGAAGCTTTGAAACAGAGGCTGGATGGCCATCTGTCAGGGGAGATTTGAATGCAATATTCCTGCTTCTTGGCAGAATGGGGTTGGACTGGATGGCCCAGGAGGTCTCTTCCAACTCTAGGATTCTAGGATTCTATAGCTATAGTGCATCAGGGGCAAACTTCATCTCTCCAGGTGTTTTGGACTTCATCTCCCACAATTCCTAACAGCTTACCAGCTACCTTTCTTGGCATCAGTAAGTAAGTTAGGAAGTGCCACATCCCAAATCTCCCATGTCCTTGGATAGGGTGGGGTTGGCTAGTGATCTATAAAATGCCAAGGCGTTTCGTGGTGGGCAATGCATACTTTCCCAGTGAAGTCTAAGACCGAGAGCAACCCACTCACACAGCTTGTGGTCAACTCTCTTCCCATAAACGAAAACAATCACACATTCTACTCATTTTATTTTATTTTTCCCCCCTGTGAGTCAGCTAAAACGTGGCCTTTGGCGAATCCTTTCTTAACGGCACCTTTGGAGAGATCCACTGAAGCATCATTGTTCCAATAGCAGAGGGATTTAGAAGGAAGGAAGGGGAAAATGTCATTTACTGTACAGAAAAACCTGTTTTCTGCACAGAAAATGCTGGGATTTTTTTTCCGTACAAAATTGTGTACAGAAAAAATTTTGCATTGTGAAGTTTTTGAAAAATGTGGGTTGTTGTAGATTTTTTCAGGCTATATGGCCATGGTCTAGAGGCATTTTCTCCTGACATTTCGCCTGCCTCTATGGCAAGCATCCTCAGAGGTAGTGACGTCTGTTGGAACTAGGAAAAAGGGTTTATATATCTGTGGAAAGACCAGGGTGGGACAAAGGACTCTTGTCTGCTGGAGCTAGGTGTGAATGTTTCAACTGACCACCTTGATTAGCATATAATGGCCTGGCAGTGCCTGGAGCAAACTTTTATTGAGAGGTGATTAGATGTCCTTGTTTGTTTCCTCTCTGTTGGTGTGCTGTTGTAATTTTTGAGTTTTTTAATACTGGTAGCCAGATTTTGTTCATTTTCATGGTTTCCTCCTTTCTGTTGAAATTGTCCACATGCTTGTGGATTTCAATGGCTTCTCTGTGTAGCCTGACATGGTGGTTGTTGGTGTGGTCCAGCATTTCTGTGTTCTCAAATAATATGTTGTGTCCAGGTTGGTTCATCAGGAGCTCTGCTATGGCTGACTTCTCTGGTTGAAGGAGTCTGCAGTGCCTTTCATGTTCCTTGATGCGTGTCTGGGCAATGCGACTGTGTTTGGTGGTCCCTATGGAGACTTCTTGTCCACAGCTTCATGGAATATGGTAGATTCCTGCAGAAGCGAGACGGTCCTTCTTGACCTTTGCTGAACGGAGCATTTGTTGTATTTTCTTGGTGGGTCTGGAGATAGTTTGTATGTTGTGTTTCCTCATCAGCTTCCCTGTGCAGTCAGTGGTTCCCTTGATGTCTGGCAAGAATACTTTTCCTCTGGGTGGATCTTCATCTTTAATCTTGTGGCTTCATCTTGGTTGTCTTGCAGCTCTTCTGATGTCTGAGGTGGAGTCTCCATTGGCCTGGAGAGCCCAGTTGAGGTGGTTCAGTTCATCTTGGAGGAGGTGGGCTTCGCAGATTCTTTTTGCTACCTCAACTGGGCTCTCCAGGCCAATGGAGACTCCACCTCAGACATCAGAAGAGCTGCAAGACAACCGAGAACAAGCCCGAGAGTCAAGACCAAGATCCACCCAGAGGGAAAGTGTTCTTGCCATACATCAAGGGAACCACTGACCGCAGAGGGAAGCTGATGAGGAAACACAACATACAAACTATCTACAGACCCACCAAGAAAATCCAACAAATGCTCCATTCAGCAAAGGACAAAAGGGATCCTCTCACCTCTCCAGGAGTCTACCGTGTACCATGCAGCTGTGGACAAGAAGTCTACAGAGGGACCCCCAAACGGAGCAGCATTGCCCAGACACAAATCAAGGAACATGAAAGGCACTGCAGACTACGTCAACCAGAGAAGTCAGCCATAGCAGAACAACAGATGAACCAAGCTGGACACAACGTATTATTTGAGAACACAGAAATGCTGGACCACTCTCACAACCACCATGTCAGACTACACAGAGAAGCTATTGAAATCCACAAGCATATGGACAATTTCATCAGAAAGGAGGAAACCATGAAAATGAACAAAATCTGGCTATCACTATTAAAATCTCTAAAATTATAACAGCAAAACAACAGAGAGGAAACAAACAAGGACATCTAATCACCTCTCAATAAAAGTTTGCTCCAGGCACTGTCAGGCCATTATATGCTAATCAAGGTAGTCAGTTGAAACATTCACACCTAGCTCCAGCAGACAAGAGTCCTTTGCCCTACCCTGGTCTTTCCACAGATATAGAAACCCTTTTTCCTAGTTCCAACAGACCTCACTACCTCTGAGGATGCTTGCCATAGATGCAGGCGAAACGTCAGGAGAGAATGCCTCTAGAACATGGCCATATAGCCCGAAAAAACCTACAACAACCCAGTGATTCTGGCCATGAAAGCCTTCGACAATGCTTTTAAAAATGCATTGTATTTCGAAGACTTTGGGAAGTACCTTGCTGAAAGTCCTTGAAGGAAGAATTATGTCCCTAGCAGACAAACTCTGGACCTCAGCTTGCAAAAAGGAGTGAGTCTCTCCCTCTGAAAAGACGATGAACCGCATTCTCCACCAAGCTTTGTGTTCCAACTTAATTTCTCTCCATACAGCTGACATTCAGTCAACTGTCAACAGAATGAATGCTCGGCTTTCAAGTCTATGACAGAGAAACCAATGTGTTGTGACAGATCGGTATTGTGGCGGGGTGAGTCCACTCCCACTACACATATGCACACCTTTAAAAGGCTTCAATCAGTTTCTTATTTACAGTGCATTCCAACTCAAGAAATCCAATTAAAAATAATCAGGTGTGGTGGAGGAGTGAACACCCGCACCTGTCTCTTGGCTTGTTTGCCTTCCTGTTAGTCATGCTTCTGTCTCAATATGAGGCCAGTGTGCACCAAGGCATGGACCTCCTTCTCCATACTTTACCCCAATTATCAAGCAATGGGCTTCTTGAAAGAAGAAACCAGCATGGCGGTCATCATTGCCTCCCCATGTCCCTTTGGATGACTTCTCAGTTCTTCCTTGGGAACTCTAGTTCAGGAGAATGGTTTTGAGACTCTTGAACATTGGGTCTCAATGTATTTTGGTATGTCAGTATCCAAGGCACCCACCCATCAGTCACACTGGCAGTTTGAGTCCAAAACTCTTGGAGAACCAAAGTTTGAGGACTTGAGATATCTAGTTGAGAATTCTGAGGACCCAAGGGGCAGGCATGGACCTCCTTCTCCATACGTTACCCCAATTATCAAGCAATGGGTTTCTTGAAAGAAGAAACCAGCATGGCGGTCATCATTGCCTCCTAATGTCCCTCTGGATGACTTCTCAGTTCTTCCTTGGGAACTCTAGTTCAGGAGAATAGTTTTGAGACTCTTAAACATTGGGCCTCCATGTATTTTGGGATGTCAGTATCCAAGGCACCCACCCATCAGTCGGACTGGCAGAAATTTATGGGAGTTTGAGTCCAAAACTCTTGGGGAACCAAAGTTTGAGGACTTGAGATATCTAGTTGAGAATTCTGAGGACCCAAGGGGCAGGCATGGAACTCCTTCTCCATACGTTACCCCAATTATCAAGCAATGGGTTTCTTGACAGAAGAAGACAACATGGCGGTCATCATTGCCTCTCAAATGTCCCTCTGGATGACTTCTCAGTCTTTCCTTGGGAACTCTAGTTCAGGAAAATGATTTTGAGACTCTTAAACGTTGGGCCTCCGTGTATTTTGGGATGTTAGTATCCAAGGCACGCACCCATCAGTCACACTGGCAGAGATTTATGGGAGTTTGAGTCCAAAACTCTTGGAGAACCAACGTTTGAGAACTTGAGATATCTAGTTGAGAATTCTGAGGACCCAAGAGGCAGGCATGGACCTCCTTCTCCATACTTTACCAAAATACTGTTTGCTTACCACTGAAAATTACCTAGGGCCACCTCTGGTTGTCAAAATGAAAAGCCAAGAGTCCGCAGCAACTGGTAGAGGTGACTTATGAGAAAGCCTACCAGACATGATGGTGTTGCATTCCCATAGCGTTGGATTTTGACCTCTGCCCCCGTACCAACTCTGTTTGCCCATCCTTATGCAATCAAATCCAGAGTCGCCCCAAAGAGTCGGTGCTGCTATTTATCATGTAGCGTTGACGTGGGACATATGGAGCTGTGCATTAACATTGTACGTTTCTGGAATGGGAGCAGTCTGGTACATTCCATCCAACAAAGTAATACAATGGAAAGGAACCAAGCTGAGCGTTGCTTCCCCAAACGCCATGACTCTTTGCTCCTCTGTCAACTTTTCTCCTTGACTTTCAGCTAGCCTGGTTGGAGATATTCTTATTACGTCTGACTCAAAGCAGGGATAGAGGAAGCCACGTCTCTGCTTTGGTGGATTGGTCACACTTTGTAAACACAGTTCCTGGTGGAAGATGTTCCTAGAAGCTTTATAGTTTGTTTATTTATTTATCTATTGTGTCATCAGCAACCAGACATTTGTATTACATTTTTAACAAAAAACAAATAAACAGACAAAAGACAGAATTTGCAAGCTTGGTAGTTGATTAAATGTCCTTTGACCAGTATCTGGCCACTTGGAGTGCCTCTGGTGTTGCTGCAAGGAGGTCCTCCATTGTGCATGTGGTAGGGCTCAGGGTGCATTGCAGCAGGGGGTCAATGGTTTGCTCTTCTCCACACTCACATATCATGGATTCCACTTTGTAGCCCCATTTCTTAAGGTTGGCTTTGCATCTCGTGGTACCAGAGCACAGTCTGGTCAGTTTTCTGTGTTTCCAGGGGGGAGACTCTCATTTGGTATCAGCTATTGATTGAGGCTCTAGGTTTGAGCCTGCCACTTTTGGACTCTCGCTTGCTGAGGTGTTCCAGCAAGTGTCTCTGTAGATCTTAGAAAACTATCTCTTGATTTAAGTCGTTGGAGTGCTGGCTGATAGCCAAACAAGGGAAGAGCTGGAGATGTCTCTGCCTTGGTCCTTTCACTATTGGCTGCTGCTTCCCGGCAGATGTCAGGTGGTGCAATACCGGCTAAGCAGTGTAATTTCTCCAGTGGTGTAGGGCGCAGACACCCGTGGTAATGCGGCATGTCTCATTAAGAGCCACATCCACTGTTTTAGCATGGTGAGATGTGTTCCACACTGGGCATGCGTACTCAGCAGCAGAGTAGCATAGCGCAAGGGCAGATGTCTTCACTGTGTCTGGTTGTGATCCCCAGGTTGTGCCAGTCAGCTTTTGTATGATATTGTTTTTAGCAGCCACTTTTTACTTGAAGTTCAGGCAGTGCTTCTTGTACATCAGAGCACAGTCCAGAGTGATTCCCAAATATTTGGGTGCGCTGCAATGCTCCAGTGGGATTCCTTCCCAGGTGATCCTCAGAGCTCGGGATGCTTGTCTGTTCCTAAGGTGAAAGGCACATGTCTGTGTTTTAGATGGATTAGGGATCAGCTGGTTTTCTCTCTAGTAGGCAGTAAGAGCACCTAGAGCTTCGGAGAGCTTCTGTTCAACCATCTCAAAGCTCCCTGCTTGAGCGGTAATGGCATGATCATCAGCATAGATGAAACTCTGTCTCTTCTGGCAGTGGCTGGTCATTTGTGTAGACGTTGAACATGGATGGAGCAAGCACGCTTCCCTGAGGCAGGCCGTTCCTCTGTTTCCGCCATCTGCTTCTCTGACCCTGGAACTCAACAATGAAGCTCCTGTTTTGTAGCAGGTTTCCTATGAGGCGGGTGAGGTGGTCGTCCTTTGTGATATTCTACATTTTTCTCAGGAGGAGGCGGTGGTTCACAGTCTCATAGGCTGCTGACAGGTCTATGAAGACAGCTCCTGTGATCTGCTGCCTTTCAAAGCCATCTTCTATGTGCTGAGTCAGGTTCAACACTTGCGATGTGCAGCTTTCGCCTTTTCTGAAGCCAGCTGGCTGTGGAATCAGACGTGGGTTTATTTTTTCTGTAATTCTATCCAAAATAAGTCTCCAGAACTTTGTAGAGTTGACACAACAGGGAGATTGGTCTGTAGCTTTTTGGGTCATTATGGTCTTTGCCTGGCTTCAAGATGGCGATGACTCTTGCTTTCCTCCAGATTTTGGGGATCTGACAGGATGCAGTGCAGTTATTCATCAGTTCCAGCAGCCGGCACCTTGCTTTTGGGCGAAAGTTCTTGATTTGTTCCATCCGTAGATCATCCAGGCCAGCTGCTTTGCCATTTTTACATTTATTGAGAGCCATGTCCAATTCAGTAGATGTAAAGGGTTCATGAGGTTGTTGTTCTCAATCTCTGGTTGTCTGACTATTGGTTTCTTTCCTACTTTGGTAGCAAGGATGGGTTTCCCATTCTTCAAGAATCAATTCCATTGGTTGTCTCTAATTAGGACTAGCAAAAGATTTATTCCATAAACCAAACACAGACTGGTCCATCCATCTAGGTTCTGGAGATACCACCAACTCAACACTTGAGACAACCCAACTCCCAGAATGGACTCATGGCATGGAGAACACATTCCTGGAGAACTTCATAATGTTCTAACATTTCATAGCTTTCCATGCTTTGATGTCCACTTTGAGGTCTTCAGGTAGGAGGACAGTCTTGGAATAGCATGTTTGTAGACCATATTACACAAAATAATTCTTTTGGATAGCGGATGGCTTTAAGAACAATCATCAAATTCCATATTGATGTGTGGTTAGGGGTCAGAATGGGCTGTATGATTCGAATGTTGGACTGGATTCTGGGTCATGGAATTCTGTCAAAACATCTTTTAGGAGGTCCAAATGAACAAGGCTGAAGGAAACTAGAATACTGAAGCCAATTCAATTGAAGTCAAAATGAAATACCCAGTTCCTCAACTTGCACTGAAAGGCCAGATGTTATGCTTTGGGAAGAGTCAATAAATGTAACTTCTGCCTCGGAGTCCTTTCAACAGACAGCTTCGAATGCTTATTAACCAATTCCGGGTGTTCTTCTCCACATCACTAAATGTCTTCTGCTGGAAAATAGCAATAAATCACATGCTTGTGGGCAGCTGGAGAAACCTCCATCCAGGTTGACTCAGAGCCCAAAAATGTGCTTGCTAAAGACTTGTGGTTGCATCATGAAGGTGCTCAGAAAGGCAACTTGGCTTTATGGGTGGGCTGATGTCCAAAATAAACATCTTGAGAAGATCGCCTTCTGCCCACCTTTAAGTTGGATTATTCTGGTGCTGCTTCAAGTGCAAGTTTTGGAAGCTAAGCAGGCTCAGCCCTGATGAATACTTGCATAGGAGGCCGCCAATTGATATATATAATATATACCATAAGGTATATTTCAAAGGCATATCTCTTGTCTAAGAAAACCATACAAAATCCATAGGGTCACCATATGTTAGTAGGTGACTTGAAGGCAACCAGGTACCTTCTGATCTTGGAAGCTAAGCAGGGTTAGCCTTGGTAATATTTGGATGGAGACCACCAATGGATACTAGTTAGTATAGGCTCTATTTCTGAGGAAGAAGCTGGCCAAACCATGTCTGGGTCCTCCTGAACTAAGAACTCTAGGATGTTCATGAGATCACCATAGATCTGCAGGCAACTTGAAGGAACCAATTCTTATCTGATCTTGGAAGTTAAGAAGGATCATCCCAGGTGAGTATTTGGATAGTAAAACCCCTATCCCAGTGTTTGTCAACTTGGGGGTTGAGATCCCTGGGGGGGGATTGTGAGGGGATATCAGAGGGGTTGCCAAAGACCATCAAAATATATGTTTCTGATGGTCTTAGGAACCCCTTTGGCAGAGAAGGTTGAAGATCTCTCCATCTGTCCTTCTCTTCCTTTTTTGGGAACAGACGGTGAATCCTCCCACCGAAAGCCTTCCTCCACTGTAATTGGCTGGCTTCTCAGCCAAGGGGAGGTCTGATTCTAAGACTCCAAGTGTGGCAGGAGAGAGCAGGCATGCTCAGCACATGTGCAGGCGAGGGAGAGCATGTGAGGCTGGAGGAAGGCTCCTGCCAGCAAGTCCCTTCAAGGCATGGTGGTTCTGTGTGGGAAGTTCGGCCCAATTCCATCGTTAGTAGGGTTCAGAATGCTCTTTGATTGTAGGTGAACTATAGATCCCAGCAACTACAACTTCCAAATGTCAACATCTATTTTCCCCAAACTCTACCATGTTCACATTTGGGCATATTGAGTATTTGTGCCAAGTTTGGTCCAGATCCATCATTGTTTGAGTCCACAGTGCTCTCTGGATGTAGGTGAACTACAACTCCCAAACTCAAGATCAATGCCCACCAAACCCTTCCAGTATTTTCTGTTGGTCATGGGAGTTCTGAGTGGCCAGTTTGATTCAATTCCATCGTTGGTGGAGTTCAGAATGCTCTTTGATTGTAGGTGAACTATAAATCCCAGCAACAAAAACTCCCAAAAGACAAAACCAATTCCCCCAACCCCACCAGTATTCAAATTTGGGCATATTAGGTATTTGCATATCACAGTGGTTCTCAACCTTCCCAATGCCACGACCCCTTAATACAGTTCTTCATGTTGACCCCCAACCATAACATTATTTTAGTTACTACTTCATAACTTTTGCTACTGTTATGAATCATAATGTAAATATCACATATGCAGGATGTATTTTATTCATTGGACCAAATTTGGCATAAATGGCTGAAACACCAAAATTTGAATATTGGTGGGGTGGGGGTTATTTTGTCATTTGGGAGTTGTAGTTGCTGGGATTTATAGTTTACCTAGAATCAAGGAGCATTCTGAATTCCGCCAACGATGGCATTGAACCAAACTTGACACACGGAACTCCCATGACCAATAGAAAATACTGGAAGGGTTTGGTGGGCGTGGATCTTGAGTTTTGGAGTTGTAGTTCACCTACACCCAGAGAGCACTGTAGACTCAAACAATTATGTATCTGAACCAAATCAAAGAGCATTCTGAACCCTGCCAACAACAGAATTGGGCCAAATTTCCTGCAGAGAACCCCCATGACCAACAGAAAATACTGTTTTCCTGGTGGTCTTTGGCGACCCCTCTGACACCCCCTCGCAACCCACCCAGGGGTCCCAACCCCCAGGTTGAGAAACGCTGGCATATCGGGTATCCCCAGGGGTCCTGACCCTAAGGTTCAAAAACTCTGGGATAGGGGTTCTCCTATCCAAATACTCACCTGGGATTATACTTCCTATCTTCCATGATCAGACAAGAATGGGTTTCTTCAAGTTCCCTACAGATCTATGGTGGCTACATGAACTTCCTAGAGTTTTCTTAGGCCAGGAGGACTCAGAAGTGGTCCAGTGAATGAAAATACATCCTGTGTATTAGATATTTACATTGCGATTCATGACAGTAACAAAATTACAGACATGGTAGCAATGAAAATAATGTTATGGTTGGGGGTCACCACAATATGAGGAATGTATTAAGGGGTCAGGGCATTCGGAAGGTTAAGAAACACTGCCCTATTCAAATGGCTCAATTTCAAAGCATGAAATTGGCCAAAGCCTATGGAATTGTGTCTTAAATGCATGAAGTCACTCAGTGGCATTTTCTTTTATGTTTTCATCTCAAGAACAGAGAAGCATCCCGAGCTCTGAGGATGACCTGGGAAGGAATCCCACTGGAGCATTGCAGTGCACCCAAATACCTGGGAGGAGTCACTCTGGACCGTGCTCTGACCTAGAAGAGGCACTGCCTGAACACTAAGCAAAAAGTGGGCGCTAGAAACAATATCATACGAAAGCTGACTGGCACAACCTGGGGATCACAACCAGACACAGTGAAGACATCGGCCCTTGCACTATGCTACTCTGCTGCTGAGTATGCATGCCCAGTGTGGAACACATCTCACCACGCGAAAACAGTGGATGTGGCTCTTAATGAGACATGCCGCATTATCATGGGGTGTCTGCGCCCTACACCACTGGAGAAATTACACTGTCTAGCCGGTATCGCACCACCTGACATCCGCCGGGAAGTGGCAGCCAATAGTGAAAGGACCACGGCAGAGACATCTCCAGCTCATCCCTTGTTTGGGTATCAGCCAGCACGTCAACGACTTAAATCAAGAAATAGTTTTCTTAAATCTACAGAGACACTCGCTGGAACACCTCAGCAAGCGAGAGTCCAAAAGTGGCAGACTCAAACCCAGCACCTCAATCAATGGCTGATACCAAATGAGAGTTCAATGGTGACAAATGCAAGATACTCCACTTTGGCAGGAAAAACGAAATGCAAAGATACAGAATGGGGGACAATGCCTGGCTCGAGAGCAGTACGTGTGAAAAAGATCTTGGAGTCCTCGTGGACAACAAGTTAAACAAGAGCCAACAATGTGATGTGGTGGCAAAAAAGCCAATGGGATTTTGTCCTGCATCAATAGGAGCCTAGTGTTTAGATCTAGGGAAGTCATGCTCCCCATGCTCTATTCCGCCTTGGTTAGAGCACATCTGGAATATTGTGTCCGATTCTGGGCACCACAATTCAAGAGAGATATTGACAAGCTGGAATGTGTCCAGAGGAGGGCGACTAAAATGATCAAGGGTCTGGAGAACAAGCCCTATGAGGAGCGGCTTAAGGAGCTGGGCATGTTTAGCCTGAAGAAGAGAAGGCTGAGAGGAGATATGATAGCCATGTATAAATATGTGAGAGGAAGCCACAGGGAGGAGGGAGCAAGCTTGTTTTCTGCTTCCATGGAGATCAAGACAAGGAACAATGGCTTCAAACTACAAGAAAGGAGATTCCATCTGAACATGAGGAAGAACTTCCTGACTGTGAGAGCCGTTCAGCAGTGGAACTCTCTGCCCCAGAGTGTGGTGGAAGCTCCTTCTTTGGAAGCTTTGAAACAGAGGCTGGACGGCCATCTGTCAGGGGTAATCTGAATGCAATATTCCTGCTTCTTGGCAGAATGGGGTTGGACTGGATGGCCCAGGAGGTCTCTTCCAACTCTAGGATTCTATGATTCTAATTTCAGAGCATGAAATTGGCCAAAGCCTATGGAACTGTGTATGAAATGCATGAAGTCACTCAGTGGCATTTTCATGTGGATGTTTTGATCTGAAAGAGTAGCTCTCCCAAGCTTAGTGAATGATTTGGGGGTATGGAGGGAATACGTTCTTCTTCCCCCTTCGAAAACGCCATCCTCGATTTAAAACAAAGGTTGGGCACATCTGGAGGATGAGTCTGGATGCTCGACTCGCTCGGCAGGAAAAGGAAATTGCTTTAGGAGCAATGGATGATGCAAAGGGTGGACCCGGGGCAGGACAGGAAAAGCTTGGGGCCTGAAAGCGGAGAGAACAAAGCGGCGCGGTCCTGCAGGGATGCCTTTGCTTACACAATGAGGGAAAGATGTCAAACAGCTGGCATCGGGCAGAGAAGAACCTCCGAGCAGAATGCAACCAGGAGAAGGACAATGAGATGGAAGCGGGAGAGATAGAGATGGGTGGAAATGTGAATCTTCAAATCCAAAATAAATAAGTGTATTTGATGAGGAGCTCAGTATCTTTACCATTTGGGGTGTCATTTTGGCTGCACAACGCAGCAGATCCTGTCAAATCACACTATGTAACACAATGTTTGTTCCTGGGTTATAAATGTCCTTTCCTAATTGGTTCTATCGTAAAACATGGAAAAAGTGTACTAAACTGCAAAAACTATAGTACATTTTGCAACCGTTTTTCAATGCGTACTTCATTGAGTCGCAACCAATTCAGCCTAGTTTGTGGCAGCCACAAAAATGAAGTTTTTGGAGGAGAATAGCTATTCCCAAAGTAAGGACTGCACAATTAAACAGGAAACAACACTTTCACAAGTACATATAGTAGGTGTTTATAAACTTTTGCTGGAAGAGCACTTTGGTTTTTTCAATGTTCAGTGAGAGGCTGAGCTTCTCGTATGCTTCTGCAAAGGTGTTTAGAGTGTTTAGAGTGGCTTGTAGGTCTTCTTCTGAATGCGCACAGTCTACGTTATCATCAGCATATTGAAGTTCTATAACAGATTGGCTGGTGCCTGCTGGAAGAGCACTTTGATTTTTCCGATGTTCAGTGAGAGGCCAAGTATCTCATATGCTTCTGCAAAGGTGTTTAGAGTGGCTTGTAGGTCTGAATGCACATAGACTGCATGATCATCAGCATATTGGACTTCTATAACAGATGTTGTTGTGAGCTTGTTTTGTAGAGGGGTTGGGTGGTGCCTGCGGGAAGAGCACTTTGGTTTTCTTGATGTTCAATGAGAGGTCAAGCATCTTGCATGTTTCTACAAAGGTGTTTAGAGTGGCATGTAGATGAATGTGCATAGAGTACATGATCATCAGCATATTGGAGTTCTATAACAGATGTTGTTGTGACCTTGGTTTTGTAGAGGGACTGGCTGGTGCCTGCTGGAAGAGCACTTTCGTTTTCTCAACATTCAATGTAAGGGTAAGATTCTTGTATGCTTCTACAAATGTGTTTAGAGTGGCTTGTAGGTCTGAATGTGCATAGACTACACAATCATCAGCATATTGGAGTTCTATAACAGATGTTGTTGTGACATTGGTTTTGTAGAGGGATTGGCTGATGCCTGCTGGAAGAGCACTTTCGTTTTCTCATTGTTCAATGAAAGGCTGAGCTTCTCATATGCTTCTACAAATATGTTTAGAGAGGCTTGTAGGTCTGAATGCACATAGACTACATGATCATCAGCATATAATAGATGTTGTTGGACCTTGGTTTTGTAGAGGGACTGGTTGGTGCCTGCTGGAAGAGCACTTTAGTTTTCCCGATGTTCAATGAGAGGCTGAGCTCCACATAGGCTTCTGCAAAGGTGTTTAGAGTGGCTTGTAGGTCTTACATGATCATCAGCATATTGGAGTTCTATAACAGATGTTGTTGTGACCTTGGTTTTTGAACTTTCAAACCAGGAACAGATTTTTCCTCAAATTTTGTTACATAGCGTAATAGAAGCTAAGTTAGGACTTGGTATTCACAGGGTCATCCCAAATCAGCAGATGATGTGAAGGCATTAGATCTACCTGCTTTTGTAATGAAACAGGGTCACCCTGCTTAGGACTGGGATGGGGGTGACTAATGAATACAAGGCTATATTTTGGAGGAAGGAACTGACAAAACTACTTAGGCTCCTGGTATAAGAAAACCCTAGGAGATTCATGGGGCCACCATAAGTCTGTACATGACTTGAAGGCATCTGCTCCTATCTGATTTTGGAATCTGGTATTTGGTTGGTACTTGGATAGGGAAGGAATTGGCATCATCTCCTCTGAAATATAGCCTAGTATTCCTCACCAAAAAAACTCCTAGGAAATTCATGGGTCCACCCTATTTCTGGAGATGACTTGAAGGCACCAGATCCTGTCTGATCTTGGTCAACACTGGTTAGTTCTTGGGTAGAAGAATGCCAACCAACACCAAGCTCTATTTCAGAGGAAAGAACTGGCAAAACCTCATTAGGTCAAGTTAAGGAGAATAAGGATATCATAAGAGGCTGAGAGAAGTAATGGTGTCCCTCCATGAGGATGTGGTCAGCAACTCGAATCCATCCCTAACATGGGTTTCATAATTCTCGGCTCATCCATCTGCGATCAATTAGGCGGCGAGCACAAATGCCTTTTTCTTCTTCTTTCAAGAATGAAATTTATTTACATTGCAAAGGGAAAATGGCAGGAGGGGATGTCCTGGGATGTCAAGATGCTAGATGAAGGCTTGGCGTATCGTTGGTGCGTTACCGAGAGACGTGCCAAAAGGACCTGCCCCAAGGAGCTTACAGATGTCCTGGCTCATCCCAATCCTTCGACGAAAACAAACAAGGCTGAGAAACCATCCAAGACTGGTCCATCATTTTGGATCTCCATACATCTGAGGAAACATTGATACTGTAGGATGCATACACTTTGGTCCCATTTTTTCCCATGGCTCAGTGCTATGGATTCCTAGAAGTCTATGGCGACTATGGAGTCAATGGAGACTATGGTGTGTATCGAAACTATTGAGTCTATGAGATCTATCTATGGAGTCTATTTAATCTTTGGAGTCTATGGAAAGTATGGGGTCTATGGAGACTATAGATTATGAAGTCTATGGAGTCCATGGAGTCTATGAGCTCTATAAAGTCTACAACGTCTGTGTAATTTTCGGAGTCTATGGAGATAGGGAGATTATGAAGTCTATGGAGTCCATGGAGTCTATGAGGTCTATAAAGTCTACAACGTCTGTGTAATCTATGGAGTCTATGGAGATCAGGGAGATTATGAAGACTATGGAGTCCATGGAGTCTATGAGCTCTATAAAGTCTACAATGTCTGTGTAATCTACGGAGTCTATGGAGATCAGGGAGATTATGAAGACTATGGAGTCCATGGAGTCTATGAGGTCTATAAAGTCTACAGCAGTGGTTCTCAACCTGGGGTCCCCAGATGTTTTTGGCCTCCAACTCCCAGAAATCCCAGACAGTTTACCAGCTGTTAGGATTTCTGGGGTTTGAAGGCCAAAAACATCTGGGGATCCCAGGTTGAGAACCACTGGTCTACAGGGTCTAAGTAGCCTTTGGAGTCTATGGAAACTATGGAGTCTATGGAGACTAGAGATTGTGAGGTCTATGGAGTCCATGGAGTCTATGAAGTCTATGAGATTTATAAAGTCTATGCAATCTAGGAAGTCTATGGAGACAGGGGAGACTATGAAGACTATGAAGTCCATGGAGTCTATGAAGTCTATAAAGTCTACAGGGACTATGTAATCTTTGGAGTCTATGGAAGCTATGGTGTCTATGGAGATTAGAGATTATGAAGTCTATGGAGTCCATGGAGTCTACAGAGTCTATGAGATCTAAAACGTCTACAACATCTATGTAACCTATGAAGACTAGGGAGACGATGAAGACTATGGAGTCCATGGAGTCTATGAGGTCTGTAAAGTCTACAAGGTCTATGTAATCTTTGGAGTCTTTGGAAACTGTGGAGTTTATGGAGACTAGAGATTATGAAGTCTATGGAGTTCATGGAGTCTACGGAATCTATGAGATCTATAAAGTCTACGACATCTATGTAATCTATGGAATCTAGGGAGACTAGGGAGTCTATGAGGTCTATAAAGTCTACAGGGTCTATGTAATCTTTGGAGTCTATGAAAACTAGAGAGACTATGAAATCTATGGAGTCCATGGAGTCAATGGAGTCTATGAGGTCAATAATTTGTGGAGTCTGTGGAGTCATTGGAACCTATGGAATCTATGGAGACTAGGGAAACTGAAATTATGGAGTCCATGAAGTCAACGGAGTCTATGACGTCAATAAAGTCTACTGAGTCAATGCAATTCATGGAGTCTGTGGAGCCATTGGAAACTATGGAATCTACGGAGACTAGGGAGACTATGGAGTCCATAGCGTTGATGGAGTCTATGAGGTCTATAAAATCTATGACGTCTATGTATTCTATGGAGTCTATGGAAACTATGGAGATGATGAAGTCTATAGGGTCTATGATGTCTATAGAGACTATGAAATCTGGAGAAGCACCAGCACTCTTGGGCAAAGAAAGCTAAAGACCTTTTAAAACTACAACTCCTGGGCTCCTGTCGCATTGAGCTGTGGTATTTCAAGTGTAGATGGACCCTGAGACCTAGGAGTGAGCGACACATCCGGAAGCCATGGTGGCCTCCTGGTTATGGAAATGGGAAGTTCACCTCTGACACAAGAGGCAGTTTGAGGGAGAGCGAAGGCAGGAGAGCCTGGAGCCTTTGGGTTTGGAGATTGGCTGTCAAAACAAATCAGGATAACCCAAAAAGTATGTGTTGCCGTTTGGGGGCGGATTTGCCCTGGCATGTTTGCCCCTGGAACATCTGCTCTGCATACCGAATGCATGTTTGCGTTGACGATTGCTCCTGCTTCACTCAGGTGGAATTACGAGCAGCTCTGTTGTCATTTGGGTCATTATTTGGTTTCACATCTGGTCCCATCTCAAAGCCATTGCCTGCCTCTTCGGACTGTATTTCTTCCTTCTGGATGTGTCTGGACCCAGTTCTGCAGGACTTTCCGCTCTCTGCTTGTGTGTCTATGGGTCGGCCATTATGGGGGCACGGCTAGGTTTTTCAGACATGTGTTTTTAAATGGAGCAGATGTTAGTGCCTCCTCGCCTGCCAAATCCTCTCCGTTTTAACGGCTGCTTGGGGAGCCTTTGCTTTATTTATGACCTTTCAAAGCAAGGCGCATGATGTCAGGGTTTCAAGGAGAAAGCCTGGTCCTACATCCCTCCAAAACGAACCCGAGAAACGGAGAGGGGAAACGTCTTCCTCCGTGAGCAAGAATCCCAGCATCTTCTGGATGTTGGAAGAGACCCCAAGTGGCCATCCAATCCAACCCCCTTTCTGTTATGCAGGAAGACACAACCCAAGCCCTCCCAACAGAGGGTCACCCAACCGTCAGAAAGAGACTCCTCCTAGGGGTGTGAATAAATTCATTTTTAATTCGTATTTCGGATCAAATTTGTTTAATTCGTGCATACAAATCAATATTAGAAACATGGAGGAAACGTGGAGGAAATTTAGGAATTGAAACACTCACCAATCATTTTAGTTAAGATTCGGTAACATTTGGATGCCTCCCAAAGTCCGTTTCATTTTCAGCGCATGCGCATAATTTTGAAATGTGATTCCTCTCATTATAATAATGAGTTTTTCACTAAATATACTCTAGAAACACTTTAGACACAAAATACCAGTGCCCCACAGTTTTGCAATTACTTTTGAACCATTTTTAAATGATCTGCACATCCCTAACTCCATCAAATTCCAAGGTAGTATATTCTACTGCTGAACAGCTCTTCCCATCAGAAGATCTTCTGAAGGTCTTGGTGGAATGCCTAGGATTGCATAGGCTTTTTTAGTTGTTGCATCACACATTTCACTCATGTTCAGCTTGTGACCTCCTAAACTCCCAGAACAGTTTCATATAGACTCTTTTCAAATGAGGTGTTACCCATCTTCATAGTCTTCTTATTGTCATAGACTCCATAGACTCCATAGTCTCCGTAGATTTTATAGACTTCGTCTTTATGGACTCTGTAGACTTCATAGTCGCCCTAGTCTCCATAGACTCCATACTTTCCAATGACTCCACAAACTCCATAGATTACATAGACTCTGTTGACTTTATAGACCTCATAGACTCCTTGGACTCCATAGACTCCATAGACTTCATAACCTCCCTACTCATCATAGACCTCATAGTTTCCATAGACTCCATAGACTTCATAATCTCCCTAGTCCATGGACACCATAGTCTTCCTAGTCTCAATAGATTAGATAGATTACATAGACTCCAAAGACTTTATAGAGCTCACACACTCAATAATTTCCATAGACACACCATAGTCTCCATAGTCTCCACAGACTTTCATTGAGCCATGGTAATTGAAGTGGAGCCAAACTGCATTCATCCCACACTGTTGATGTACCTTCAAAAAAAATCTGTGCATTGAATTCTTGAATTGTTTTGCCCATAATTGTACACAGAGTTATTATTCCAGGTAAGTTCTGACCAAAGCAGAATAGAGTGGGACTATGACTTCCCTTGGGGGTGGTGACGGCCGACAGGGAGCTCTGGCATTGGCTGGTCCATGAGGTCATGAAGAGTTGGAAACGACTGAATGAATGAACACCAACAATGACTTCCCTCAATATGGACACCATATCACTATTGATGCAGCCTAAGATTGCATTGACTTTTTGAACTGCTGCATCACATTCTTGGCTCATGCTTGGCTTGTGGTCTCCTAAAATCCCCTTCACATAGACTACTGTCTATGTTGTTTTGCCTGCCTTGTGCAATAAACTCCTTCGACTCCAAATTGAGAAAGGCCACTTTTGTGAATCACGAAAGGAGGAGAAGAAAAGAGGCATTTCCCTCTGTTTGGTTGAGAATGTCTCCAAGTCCCTTCTTCTCCCCTCACCGAGGTCTGCTCCCGTCTATACGGTTATCTCTGCAGCTTTCCAGTATGGAAAAAGAAAAAGTTCCTTAACTTGGCATCTTGCATGGAAAGTTTTAGACATCTGATCAGAATCAACACTCGCTCGGAGAATGGAAGCCAAGGGGAGAGACAATTAAACAGATTTTTGTAATATAGAAGCAGGAAAGAAATGTATAAAAGAGAGAGAGAGAGGCTGAACTTTGTTTTGATAAGGATGAACAACCACTCTGCAGCTATATAAGCAGAGCTGGGGAGGTTACTTAGAAGAACTGCAATGCCCAATGGCCATAATAGCTAAGGCATCACATATATGTGTGTCTGCGTTTGTGTGTCTGGCTATTTGAACCGCAAAGGCTGTTGCTAGGTGAAGTGGCCCTCTGCAATATCACTGGATTGGCTGTTGCTAGGTGAAGGACTCACTGTGTGTGGGTGAAGTGGCCCTCCGTGATATCACTGAATTGGCTGTGGTGCTAGGTGAAGGATTCACCTGTTTCTAGGTGAAGTAACCCACAGCAATACTTAATTAGGCGATCCCTCGTTATCCAAGTAGGATTGTCTTCCAAGATTATGAAGCCTATGAGTCTATGTAATCTTTGCAGTCTATGGAAACTATGAAGTCCATGAAGACTAGGGAGATTATGAAGTCTATGGAGTCTATGGAAACTATGAGGTCTATGATGACTAGGGAGGTTATGAAGTCTAAGGAGGCCATAGAGCCTAAGGAGTCTATGAGGTCTATAAAGTCAACAGAGCCTATGTAATCTATGGAGTTTGTGGAGTCATTGGAAAGTATGGAGTCTATGGAGTCTATGGAGACTAGGGGGACTATGAAGTCTATGGAGACTATGGTGTCTCTATGGTGTATATGGACACTTTTGAGTCTGTGAGCTCTATAAAGTCTATGTAATCTTTGGAGTCTATGGAAACTATGAAGTGCATGAAGACTAGGGAGATTATGAAGTCTATGGAGTCTATGGAAACTATGTGTTCTATAATGACTAGGGAGGTTATGTAGTCTATGGAGTCCATGGAGCCTAAGGAGTCTATGAGGTCTATAAAGTCAACAGTGTCTATGTAATCTATGGAGTTTGTGGAGTCATTGGAAAGTATGGAGTCTATGGAGACTAGGGAGACTATGAAGTCTATGGAGATTATGATGTCTCTGTGATTTCTATGGACACTATTGAGTCTGTGAGCTCTATAAAGTCTATGTAATCTTTGGAGTCTATGGAAACTATGAAGTCCATGAAGACTAGGGAGATTATGAAGCCTATGGAGTCTATGTAACCTTTGAAGTCTATGGAAACTATGGAAATTATGAAGACTAGGGAGGTTATGAAGTCTATGAACTCCATGGAACCTAAGGAGTCTACGAGGTCTATAAAGTCAATGAAGTCTATGTAATCTATGGAGTTTGTGTAGTCATTGGAAAGTATGGAATCTATGGAGACCAAAGAGACTATGAAGTCTATGGAGACGATGGTGTCTCTATGGTGTCTATGGGAACTATTGAGTCTGTGAGCTCTGTAAAATCTATGGAGTCTATGTAATCTTTGGAGTCTATGGAATCTTTGGAGAAACTATGATGTTCATGAAGACTAGGGATATTATGAAGTCTATGGAGTCTATGGAAACTATGAGATCTATGATGACTAGGGAGGTTATGAAGTCTATGGAGTCCATGGAGCCTAAGGAGTCTATAAGGTCTATAAAATCAATGGAGTCTATGTAACTTATGGAGTTTGTGGAGTAATTGGAAAGTATGGAGTCTATGAAAACTAGGGAGACTATGAAATCTATGGAAACTATGATATCTCTGTGGTGTCTATGGACACTATTGAGTGTGAGCTCTATAAAGTCTATGGAAACTATGAAGTCCATGAAGACTAGAGAGATTATGAAGTATATGGAGTCTATCTAATCTTTGGAGTCTATGAAAACTATGAAGATTATGATGACTAGGGAGATTATGAAGTTCTATGTACTGGTGGTGAGTCCATACGTGACTGTGGAGCCGATCTGCATCTTCTCCCACAGTGAGGGCATTGGTTTCCAGGTGGAAGATGATCTTGGTTGTGGTTAGCTTGATGCATCTTCCTCTTGGCCCGTTTCTCTCTTTCGCCTTCCATTCACGCCTCTTCAAATTCTACAGCACTGCTGGTCACAGCTGACCTCCAACTAGAGCGCTCAAGGGCCAGGGCCACGGCTTCCCAGTTCTGCCCACAGCAATATCATTGGATTGGCTGTTGCTAGGTGAAGGATTAACTGTTGCTGGGTGAAGTGGCCCCCTGTGATATCACTGTTGAAAATTGGCACGTAACCTATAGAGACTTATATCACGACACATGTGCAGTTTCAGCATCCTGTGATAAATAGAAGTGGGTCAGGGGAAATCTTTCATGGATCCAAACAACGTCAGCAGTTTCCATTCTTTCCCGAATGCTATTCGAACCTGGAAAAATCTGAGACGCAGCTTTCGTTCATGTCGGGATGGTGAGAGATAAAATCCATCTTCGCTGGGTCTATTTGGATGTGTTGATGGATCCTTTCGACATTTCTCTCAATGTCTCTTGGTTGACAAAGGAAGAAATGGAAGGTTGATTTGAACGGACAACAAGGAGGCAACGAGTACCCGGATAACTTTGGCTTGAAAGCTCAGAGATGAATTCATTGGCTGGAAGAAACCCAAGACTTGCGGATGTATATTCTTTGCTATCTTATCCTTAGCATCAAGGCTAATGGGAGAACCATGAACAAGAGAGGTCTATTTTCCTCTTTCTTCATTCCACCATTCATTCGCTTTGCACTTCTGCAAAGTGAATGAATAGCTCCAGGACCATTAGTGATTTTCCCCCCCATTGACGATGAAAACATGGTTGCTTTATTACAGGTAGGACAATTGCCGGGAGTGATGTTTTCATCTGGTCCGATGAAAGATGGGTCTCGCCATAGGGACGAAAGGAGACCCCTTTCGATAAAGCACAAAGCTTGTATTGTACTGATCCCGATGATGGATGGATGATGCATTGGCTTTTCAATCTACCATCGAAATAGGAACAGGAATGACTTTTTGAGGACCCGATCAAAGTTTGGTTTCGTTTTCACTCCGATTGGTGAAAAAACCAAGATGGTACTTCCCCGCATTCTTGTGTTTTTCTGGTATTTTCTTGCATTGTTTCCAAAGGCTGTTCAAAGCCTTTCCTCTTCCTGAATGCCAAAATGTGTGTCTACACATAGTGTGTGTCTACACTTTCAAATTACAAGGATGAATGAAAAGTAATGCCTCCACCTTCGTTACTTGGGTTCGGATGGGAATATTTTTAATAAACTACAAAGACTTCAGCCTGTGTACAGTTCTTCTGATTTCAGCAAGGTGAATCTATTCTGAGGTGCAACACAAGTCATATGTTCCCACCTCAACATCTTTAAATTTACTCGCCCAACGGCGCACAGTACTCACATCAACGAAATCATCATAAACAGCTTGCATTCTCTGATGAATCTCCTTTGGGGTGACACCTTCTGCTGTCAAAAATTCAATGACTGCACATTGCTTAAGTCGCATTGACCGACCGTCTGCACAGGGTTCCATACTTCGCACTTCAACAACACAACCGTTCAATGCTAAGGCTTCTGACCAAAATGGAACTGTAGAGGAGAGTCTACGGAACAAGCCAGTACCTGCCGCATGCATTGCTTAAGTCGCATTGACTGACCATCTGCACAGGGTTCCATACTTTGCAGTTTAACAACACAACCGTTTAATGCCAAGGCTTCCCACCAAAATGGAACTGTAGAGGAAAGTCTACGGAACAAGCCAGTACCTGCCGCATGCGTTGCTTAAGTCGCATTGACTGACCATCTGCACAGGGTTCCATACTTTGCAGTTTAACAACACAACCGTTCAATGCCAAGGCTTCCCATCAAAATGGAACTGTAGAGGAAAGTCTACGGAACAAGCCAGTACCTGCCGCATGCGTTGCTTAAGTCGCATTGACTGACCATCTGCGCAGGGTCCCATACTTCGTAGTTTAACAACACAACCGTTCAATGCTAAGGCTTCTCACCAAAATGGAACTGTAGAGGAGAGTCTACTGAACAAGCCAGTACCTGCCGCATGTATTGCTTAAGTCGCATTGACCGACCATCTGCGCAGGGTTCCATACTTTGCACTTTAACAACACAACTGTTCAATGCCAAGGCTTCCCACCAAAATGGAACTGTAGAGGAGAGTCTACTGAACAAGCCAGTACCTGCCGCATGCGTTGCTTAAGTCGCATTGACCGACCATCTGCACAGGGTTCCATACTTTGCAGTTTAACAACACAACCGTTCAATGCCAAGGCTTCCCACCAAAAAGGAACTGTAGAGGAGAGTCTACTGAACAAGCCAGTACCTGCCGCATACAAGTACTGTTGAGGAGTTACGAAGGTGGAGGCATTACTGTTCATTCAACCCTTGTCACTTTTGTTTGTTGGAAAGAGCAACCTTCTCCAGGTTATGTAGATTTCCCTTTTCCGAAATTGCTGCCATGGCTCATGGCAGAATCAGAGCCCATCGAATGAGCGAGTCGAAAACAACGTGTGAGTTGTGGTTTTACAAAGTCTTTGGGAGGATGCATTTTCCCAAACTCAATTCCATAGCCTTGAGCCTTAGCGGTGAATGTGTTATCAAACGGCATCTGTTCCACTTGACTTAGAAAAGTCAAACTTTTCTAAGTTTCTTGTGATGCAATTCCATCTCCTCTCCTCAGAAAGGAATGGCTGGAATTGTCTTGATGGGTTTCCATGTGTCCACCGCAAGTTCTGCCTAGGGTTTGATTCTGGATTTCGTGCACAACAAAAGGAGAAGCCAAACAGTCGAAACCCGAAGAAAGGTGAAAACATTCATTTTGCAACCCGACAGCTTGGCAACACGGGTTGGACATCCCCCAAGTTATGAACATGAGGTCATTCTGACGGAGGTGAGAAATGAAGGTGGGGAATGGCCTCAGAGAAGGTTCAAAGGCATCGTGACTTCTTTTGGATCCTGTCTCATGGCCTTGGTCTATTCTAAACAGCTGCTCAGAAAGGAGAGCGAGCGAGAGAGAGACAGATTGATATGAAAGAAGGCTAGATGAGAAAGAGAAGCTAGAGAGATCTTCATCTATTATCCTCAATTATTTTCCTTTTCTTTCCCTTGTTCCCCCTACTTTCCTAGTAAATGTTTAATATATTGTCGAAGGCTTTCATGGCCAGAATCACTGGTTTGTTGTAGGTTTTTTGGGCTGTGTGACCATGTTCCAGAAGCATTCTCTCCTGACATTTCACCCCCATCTACGGCAGGCATCCTCAGAGGTTATGAGATCTGTTAGAAACTAGGAAAATAAGGTTTATATATATTTCTCCAGGGCGGGAGAAAGAACTCTTGTCTGTTGGAGGTAGGTGTTAATGTTTCAATTGGTCACCTTGATTAGCATTTTTAGGTGTAGCTTGTTACTGCCTGGGGAAATCCTTTGTTGAAAGGTGATTAGCTGTTCCTTGTCTGGAGTTTCCCCGTGTTTGTTTTGTTCTTTATTTACTGTTATAATTTTGGAGTTTTTTAAATACAAAATTAGCTAGATTTTGTTCATTTTCATGGTTCATGAAACAAGATCGTAGGAAAATCTCATAGACAAATCTTGAGATGGCAAAATCTTGATACATGAAACTAAGAGCACTTGGAAGCAAGACCGTGATCAAATTCCAGTGTTGACCTGGCTGAGGGAACTCTCTCACATGAATCATTACAATGTATTGTTGAAGGCTTTCGTGGCTGGAATCACTGGGTTGTTGTAGGTTTTTTCAGGCTATATGGCCATGTTCTAGAGGCATTCTCTCCTGACATTTCGCCTGCATCTATGGCAAGCATCCTCAGAGATAGTGAAGTCTGTTGGAACTAGGAAAAAGGGTGCATCTATGGCAAGCATCCTCAGAGGTAGTGAAGTCTGTTGGAACTAGGAAAAAGGGTTTATATATCTGTGGAATGACCAGGGTGGGACAAAGGACTCTTGTCTGCTGGAGCTGGGTGTGAATGTTTCGACTGACCACCTTGATTAGCATATAATGGCTTGACAGTGCCTGGAGCAAACTTTTGTTGAGATGTGATTAGATGTGTCCAACCTGGACACAGCATTTTATTTGAGAACACAGAAATGCTGGACCACTCTCACAACCACCATGTCAGACAACACAGAGAAGCCACTGAAATACACAAGCATGTGGACAATTTCAACAAAAAGGCGGAAACGATGCTTGCCATAGATGCAGGCGAAACATCAGGAGAGAATGTCTCTAGACCATGGCCATATAGTCCGAAAAAACCTACAACAACCCAGTGATTCCGGCCATGAAAGCCTTCGACAATACATAGTAGGAAAATCTCATAGACAAATCTTAAGCTTGGCAAAATCTTGATACATGAAACTAAGAGCACTTGGAAGCAAGACCGTGATCAAATTCCAGTGTTGACTGACTGAGGGAACTCTCTCCCATGAATCATTACAATGCTTTTTCAGATCCCAATACTGAAAGGAAAGTATTTCTCTTGACCTTCCCACCAGATAAAGGTGTGTTATCTCTCTTTTGCGGTAGACAAATTGATCCTCTCAGTCTCTGAAGACTTTGTCTCTGTTTACTAAAACTTTGCTGTCTGTCCAAACTTTCATTATCTTCTCTCTCGTTAACTTCTGCACCTGACAAATCATCTTCAGACAGTTGTTCTGATAAAAGCTGTGAAGGGCCTCTCCCAAGAATGTGGCCTTGTGAATCCTCCTGAGATAGATGAGGCCTTTCGTCTGAACTTAACTCAGGCCCAAGCAAACCCTCATCCCCAATGCCAACAGACCCCAGGTCCACCATCAGGAACATCATCCCCATTACCATCATGAACATCAGAAACATCAAACACAATCACAAACTGAACAGACTGACACACAACACTACTGGTGCATAAGTTTTAATGGTGCAAAAGCTCCCTTGGCCACCACCGAGACCTGGGGTTCCAGGCTCAGTGATGAATCCAGGAGAACTCCCAAGTTGTGAACCTGTGTCTTCAGGGGAATTGCAACCCCATCCAGCACAGGCTGTAAACTTATACTCTGTTTGGCCTTTCGACTAACCAGGAGGACCTCTGTCTTGTCTGGATTCAATTTCAATTTGTTTGCCCTCATCCAGACCACCACAGCTGCCAAGCACCGGTTCAGGACCTGAACAGCCTCCTTAGCATCAGGTGGAAAGAGTAATAGAGCTGGACGCCATCTGCATACAGATGGCATCGAACTCCAAAACTCCAGTTGATCTTCCCCAGTGGCTTCGTATAGATGTTAAGCAACATGGAGGACAATACTGGAGAAAACCAGTCCCTTCTGGGTCGCCGAAAAACACACGTTCCTTGATTTGTTTCCGTTCCATCATTAGGAATAGTCTGGGAACGAGGATACCGTTTCCTAGTCATTTGTCTTGAAATCTTTCTTGTGATGACGACCACAAAATGAGGACAATGGCTGTGAGACCAAGCAGGTGTCACCCAACAACACCTTCTGAGAGTGATCCTCCAGGAAGGACCAGAGCTACTCTAAAACAGTGCCTCCAAACCCCATTCACATGAGGCATCTCAGAAGGATACCATAGTCTATGGTATCAAAGACTGCTGAGAGGTCCAAGAGAACCAACAGGATCCAAGAGAACTATAGACTCCATAGATTCCACAGACTTCCAAGGTTCCATAACACTGAGTCTTAGCGGTTCAAGCAGTGCCAAACCACTTCCATTCTAGTGTGTAGCTGGGCCCGGTGTTGTTTTCTGTGCTTGTGAGCAAAGCCCAAGCGTCTTGCCAATGCAGGATTTTTTCTCAGCAGGGCTGCTCTTGACACTCAAGCAACACATTTTTCCAGCCTTGTTCTCCTTGGGAATATTTTTGGAATCTTCTTCCCGTCCCAAAGGCTCGTGCCCTTCCACATCAGAACCTCGCTTGGTTTATTTCTTCCCTTTGGTGACAATATGCTCCCCATGTGTCTCTTTGGAGTTGGCCGTGTTCTTTTGGCAAAAGGCCTCCTGGCAGATCTTGTTTTTTGGATAGTGAGCTCTGTCAAAAACTCAGAGAGAACAGAAAGCAACAACGAAATACACTCAGGGGTTTCCATGGGGATTCTTGACTGGCTCTACACTGTAAAGCAGTGGTTCCCAACCTTTTGTTTTGACCAGAGACCACTTGACCAGGGACCCAGGGACCACTTTGACCAGGGACCACTTTGACCAGGGAACACTTGATTAGGGACCACTTAATCAGGGACCACTTGATCAGGGACCACTTTGACCAGGGACCACTTGAGAACACTTGACCAGGGACCACTTTGACCAGGGACCACTTGAACAGGGACCACTTTAATCAGGGACCACTTGATTAGGGACCACTTGACCAGGGACCATTTGATGAGGGACCACTTTGACCAGGGACCACTTAATCAGGGAACACTTTGACCAGTGACCACTTTGACCAGGGACCTCTTCACCAGGGACCACTTTGACCAGGGACCTCTTCACCAGGGACCACTTTGACCAGGGACCTCTTCACCAGGGACCACTTTGACCAGGGACCACTTGACCAGGGACTACTTTGACCAGGGACCACTTGATCAGGGACCACTTAATCAGGGACCTCTTTGACCAGGGACCTCTTTGACCAGGGACCACTTTAACCAGGGAACACTTGACCAGGGACCACTTTGACCAGGGACCTCTTTGACCAGGGACCACTTGACCAGGGACCTCTTCACCAGGGACCACTTTGACCAGGGACCACTTCACCAGGGACCACTTTGACCAGGGACCACTTGACCTCTTCACCAGGGACCACTTTGACCAGGGACCACTTGGCCAGGGACCCCTTTGACCAGGGACCACTCTCCAACATTAGTACCAAAAAGGTTACAAATCAGGGAAGTCACACTCTCTCAGCCTCCAAGAAAGGCAAAGACAAAGCCCTTCCAAGCCAACCTTGCCAACAGTAGAGTCGCCATACTCAGAAATGACTTGACGGCACAGAACGACGGCAGTTGAAACTCAACTCGAACTGTTCCTTTTCCATATCCACCCCGATTAAAAATAACTCCCCAAATCAACCCCAGCTCCTTCTCCTTTTTAATATTAAATCTTGTGGCGTATTCCAGCCAATGTAATAACGGGCACGGCCCTGGCATTGCCAAACCAAACCTTGTTCTCAGACAGTAAAGAGAGTTCTCAGAAATACAAGGATGCTTAATTAATGCCAGAGAAGGACGGAGTGAGTTCAGCTCCCAAAAATAGATCCCTTCATTATTACCGGGCTCGAAAAATTGGAAAGTCCAAGTAACTGGTTCTGGGGAATAATCTGCAGGGGAAGGTTAGAGAAATTGCAGAACGCATTGTGATTTCCCATTGGCTTGGGACTGTCGGAATTGCATTTTTGAAATTTGTCTCTCCATGGAAGTTCAATGTTATGACATTATGGGAATTGTAGCACTCTACAGATCTGGTCAAGCTACAACTCCCAGAATTCCATAATGTGGAGATGTTGACATTAAAGTGGTGTCAATCCGCATTCATTCTACAGTGTAGACCAGTGTTTCTTAGCCTGGGGGGTCGCAAGGGGATTTCAGAGGAGTCATAGAATCATAGAATCAAAGAGTTGGAAGAGACCTCATGGGCCATCCAGTCCAACCCCATTCTGCCAAGAAGCAGGAATATTGCATTCAAATCACCCCTGACAGATGGCCATCCAGCCTCTGTTTAAAAGCCTCCAAAGAAGGAGCCTCCACCACATTCCGGGGCAGAGAGTTCCACTGCTGAACGGCTCTCACAGTCAGGAAGTTCTTTCTCATGTTCAGATGGAATCTCCTTTCATTGTTCCGCGTCCTAGTCTCCAGTCTCCTAGTCTATGGTCGATGTTCAGTGAAGATTCATAAGAGTAGGAAAATGACAGTTATGAAGTATCAATGAAAATAATGTGATGGTTGGGGGTCACCACAACATGAGGAACTGTATTAAGGGGTCGTGGCATTAGGAAGGTTGAGAAAAACCAGTGTAGATGCGCCCTTGTTGGCATCCTTGAACCTTAAAGAAAGCTTCTGAAGAAGAAGAATGGAGACCTACTTTTGTTGACTTCTTCTCCCCAATAATCAATAGTATTCCCTTCCTTGAAAGAATTGAGGTATATCAAATAATGTTGAAGCCCAAACAGACATGGAAGAAAGAGAGAAAGAGAGAGAGAAAGACGGTACAATACTTTTTTCAAAGGCTCAATGCATCTTGCTGTCTTCTGGAGAAGTCTCCCCATGGTCTTGGTCTGGAAAAGTCATCAATGGAAAATGGTCTCAGTGGGGAAGTGGAATGAGACACAGATTCCACCTTCTCTCTTTCACTCTCTCGCTTCCCTTTCTTTATTCAAGGTGGCTTATTGGAAACCCCGAACAGACAGAAGTCAGAAATTAGTCATGTCGGAGACCACTTAGATGTTGGATGGCTTTCCAGGAGTGACTCATCCTCCAGAAGCCACCGATTTTTTTTTGTGTATGTCTCCCGAGACCACGTTTGCGACCGAGCAGCTTTTCGATGAAGGGGTTGGCGGTGCCAGCTCCGTCGCATTGTAATTTCCAAACCACCAATTCCAGCAAGAGAAGAAAGTTATAAAAACAAGGCCATGCAAATGACGGGGTTCGGAGCGTTGCTCTTTGTGGAAGGAAAAAAGCCATAATCTTCCAACATCAAAGCGGAAACATGTGCTCCACTGGGGGCATGTTTTAGCGCTACTGAACACAATGGCTGGAGTCATCTTTAGTGGCAAACACAGGCGAAAACTTTGTGATTCTGTGATTTGGGAGTTGTAGTTGTGGGTCCCCAAGTGTTTTCACCTACAACCAGGGGCGGCTCAACCATTACGCAAAGTAAGCATTTGCAGTATAGTTGAAATTGCCCAGGGGTGCTCTTGAGGCGCTCTTGGGGGAAAATAGACCTTGACATATGCGAGTTGTAGTTATTGGGATGTATAGTTCACCTACAATCAAAGAGCATTCTGAACCCCACCAATGATGGAATTGAACCAAACTTGGGTCACAGAACTCCCCTGACCAACAGAAAATACTGAAAAGGTTTGGTGGGCATTGACCTTGTGTTTGGGAGTTGTAGTTCACCTACATCCAGAGACCACTGTGGACTCAAACAATGATGGATCTGGACCAAACTCTACACAAATACTCAATATGCCCAAATGTGAACACTGGTGGAGTTTGGGGAAAATAGAATCTTGACATTTGGGAGTTGTAGTTGCTGGGAATTATAATTTACCTACAATCGAAGAGCATTCTGAACTCCACCAATGATGGAATTGAACCAAACTTAGCACACAGAACTCCCATGACCAACAGTAAATACTGGAAGGGTTTGGTGGGCATTGATCTTGAGTTTTAGAGTTGTAGTTCACCTACATCCAGAAAGCACTGTGGACTCAAACAATGATGGATCTGGACCAAACTTGGCACGAATACTCAATATGCCCATATGTGAACCCTGGTGGAGTTTTGGGAGAATAGATCCTGACATTTGGGAGTTGTAGTTGCTGGGATAATCTCCATTGAAGATGTCCCCATAGCCAAATATGGAAGGACGCCTTGACCACCAAGAACTCCAAAGGACCCCTGGTGAACCTCCATTGGGGAAGTCAACAGGTTGCATTTGGCTTATGAAGACATAGCCTTGGAGATATCCTTGAAACCAAATGTGGACGGATTGTGTTGTCAACCAAGATGTTGACATCTCTTTCCTCCCTCTTTCCCCTGGGCATATGGTTTATCCAACACGGTGAAGAAATGGGGGGGGGGGGGGGGGACACACCAAAGATGTGTCCATGTTCCCATATTGCATTGTCCACCAAGACCTCCAATGAACCTCCAGTGGATCTCCTTGGAAGAACTGGATCTGCTTTGGTTGTGCTTTTCCTGCATGGCAGGGAGTTGGACTAGATGGCTCACGTGGTCTTCTCCAATTCTATGATTCTATGATTCTATGAAATCACCATGTTGAATTTGACTGTGAAGACATAACCAAATAGTTCTCAGATCTCCATAAGACATACAGATGTTGGTATTCCTTTCCTCCATTGGTTTCTCCACTGAAACCATACTGTCTGTGGAAAAGAACTGTGGGATGCTGAAGATGTTTCTGGTTATGTTCCCATAGGCAAATTTGGAAGGATTTTACCATCCACCAAGGAAATCACCATGTTGAATTGGATATGAAGACATAGCCAGATTGTTCTTCTTGGATACCGAATGACTGAGAGATAGGCCTTAGCATGTTGTAGAGCTCCTTAAACATCTAAATATAAATCCAGAATGAATTCACCATCTCACCAATGTTGGATTCAATGGCTGGCACTGGAAAGGAGGGAATAGGGCACAGGCCAGTGGTTCTCAACCTTCCTAATGCCACGACCCCTTAATACACTTCCTCATGTTATGGTGACCCCCAACCATAAAATTATTTTCATTGCTACTTCATTACTGCTATTTTCTTGCTGTTATGAATAGTAATACAAATATGGTTTTGCATTTTATGTAATTTATTTATTTATTATCTGTTGTGTTTTTTGTGTTTATATTGTGTTTACTTTATTGATGGGTGTGGCCTTATGTAAGCCATCCCGAGTCCACTTGGGAGGATGGAGGCGGGGTATAAATAATAATAATAATAATAATAATAATTATTATTATTATTATTATTATTATTACTATTATTATTATGAATAATATCTGATATGCAGGATGTATTTTCATACACTGGACCAAATTTGACACAAATACCCAATACACCCAAATCTGAATACTGGTGGGAATGGGGGAGGGTATTGATTTTGTCCTGGAGGAGTTGTAGTTGCTGGGATTTATAGTTCACCTACAATCAAAGAGCATTCTGAACTCCACCAATGATGAAATCAAATCAGACTTGGCACACAGTTCTCCCATGACCAACAGAAAATACTGGAAGGGTTTGGTGGGCAGTGTCCTTTGGTTTTGGAGTCGTAGTTCACCTACATCCAGAGAGCAGTGTGGACTCAAACAATGATGGATCTGGACCAAACTTGGCACAAATGATCACTATGCCCATATGTGAACCCTGGTGGAGCTTTGGGAAAATACATCTTGACATTTGGGAGTTATAGTTGCTGGGAATTATAATTCACCTACAATCGAAGAGCATTCTGAACTCCACCAATGATGGAATTCAACCAAACTTGGCATACAGATCTCCCATGACCAACAGAAAATACTGGAAGGGTTTGGTGGGCATTGATCTTGAGTTTTGGAGTTGTAGTTCACCTACATCCAGAAAGCACTGTGGCCTCAAACAATGATGGATCTGAACCAGAAGATGGAAGAAATGCCTCCGCAAGACGAAACAAGAGCGCCTACTAACACCGAATCCAGCCCCTGCCAAGCCGACTTTTCCTTAGACTCAGTGTTGTCATGTTCATTCACCGCTCCGCTTTGTACGATGCTCTTGGAAGCGACACTCCAAATGACTTTTCCAGCTGATGTTTGGCCATTTTTAATATCTGACAGATGTGTGTGTGTGTCTTTCCTCCTCCCCCAGTCCCCTTCTATGTTTTCAGCAGTGTTGGAAGGAATGAGGCATTTTGTTCCACCACTGCCTCACTCCACCAAGAGCCAAGTCCACATTGTTCTTGAGTTGCTTTGGTGAGAAGGGATGGACCATTGCCAGGAGAAACCTAGTTGGTGGAATCCCACAGTAGGCTTGAAGACCTTTGGACCCTTCCAACTGGTATCTCCATATTGTTGTCTGGTCCTTTATTAAACATTGTTAATGTACAAATGTGACAAGCATGGACCACTGTTTCCATAACTAACTATGGTCATTCTGCCCCATGCAAAGATGTCCTAGTAGGATAACATATGTATGGATCAGAAACCAACAAAATTTGAAGGCAACCATGTTTTGTCTAGCTTGCCTTCAATACTCTTTGCTGCTTATTCCAAATGTTGGGGCACATCTCCACTGCTCGCTTGATACAGCGATTCCCAAATTTTAGGCCTGCAGATGTTTTGGACTTTGACTCCCAGAAGTCTCCACTGCTTTGGCCAATGATCGGGGATTTTGAGAGCTGGAATCTAAAATACCTGGTAGATCAAAGCTTGGGCAATATAGACAATTAACTTCATCAAAAACATTTTCTACCTCTAATTTGTAGGCGTTGTTGACTCTAAGCTAGAATGTATCCAAAGGAGGGCTGGAATCTAAAATACCTGGTAGATCAAAGCTTGGGCAATATAGACAATTAACTTCATCAAAAGCATTTTCTACCTCTAATTTGTAGGCATTGTTGACTCTAAGCTGGAATGTATCCAGAGGAAGGTGAATCAAATGATCAAGGGTCTGGAGACCAAACTCTATGATTTATTTATTTATATTTATCATGTCAGGGGCAACCAGACCATTGTATTACATTTCTAACAGAACAACACAAACAAACAGATTTAAAAAACACAAAGTTTGCAAGCTTGGTAGTTGATTAAATGTCCTTTGACCAGGAACTGGCCACTTGGAGTGCCTCTGGTGTTGCCGCAAGAAGGTCCTCCATTGTGCATGTGGCAGGGCTCAGGGGGCATTGCAGCAGGTGGTCAGTGGTTTGCTCTTCTCCAAACTCGCATGTCGTGGATTCCACTTTGTGGCCTCATTTCTTAAGATTGGCTCTGCATCTCGTGGTGCCAGAGCGCAGTCTGTTCAGCGCCTTCCAAGTCGTCTTCTGTGTGCCCAGGAGGGAGTTTCTCATTTGGTATCAGCCATTGGTTGAGGTTCTGGGTTTGAGCCTGCCACTTTTGGACTCTCGCTTGCTGAGGTGTTCCAGCGAGTGTCTCTGTAGATCTTAGAAAACTATTTCTTGATTTAAGTTGTTGACATGAGCTGGAGATGTCTCTGCCTTAGTCCTTTCACTATTGGCTGCTACTTCCCGGCGGATGTCAGGTGATGCAATACCGGCTAAGCAGTGTAATTTCTCCAGTGGTGTAGGGCGCAGACACCCCGTGATAATGCGGCATGTCTCATTTAAAGCCACATCCACTGTTTTAGTGTGGTGAGATGTGTTCCACACTGGGCACGCATACTCAGCAGCAGCGTAGCATAGCGCAAGGGCAGATGTCTTCACTGTGTCTGGTTGTGATCCCCAGGTTGTGCCAGTCAGCTTTCGTATGATATTGTTTCTAGCACCCACTTTTTGCTTGATTTACAGGCAGTGCTTCTTGTAGGTCCAGTGTGCTTGTCTGTTCTTGAGATGAAAAACACAAGTCTGTGTTTTAGATAGATTAGGGATCAGCTGGTTTTCCCTGTAGTAGGTGATAAAGGCACCTAGAGTTTCAGAGAGCTTTTGTTCAACCACCTCAAAGCTCCCTTGTGATGGCACAATCATCTGCATAGATGAAGCTCTATGTCCCTTCTGGCCATTTGTGTAGATTTTGAACATGGCAGTAGAGTAGCATAGCGCAAGGGCAGATGTCTTCACTGTGTCTGGTTGTGATCCCCAGGTTGTGCCAGTCAGCTTTCGTATGATATTGTTTCTAGCACCCACTTTTTGCTTGATGTTCAGGCAGTGCTTCTTGTAGGTCCAGTGTGCTTGTCTGTTCTTGAGATGAAAAGCACAAGTCTGTGTTTTAGATGGATTAGGGATCAGCTGGTTTTCCCTGTAGTAGGCGGTAAAGGCACCTAGAGCTTCAGAGAGCTTTTGTTCAACCATCTCAAAGCTCCCTTGTGATGGCACAATCATCAGCATAGATGAAGCTCTCTGTCCCTTCTGGCAGTGGCTGGTCATTTGTGTAGATGTTGAACATGGCAGTAGAGTAGCATAGAGCAAGGGCAGATGTCTTCACTGTGTCTGGTTGCGATCCCCAGGTTGTGCCAGTCAGCTTTCGTATGATATGATGAGTGGCTTCAAGAGCTAGGCATGTTTAGCCTGCAGAAGAGAAAGTTGGGAGGGGACATAATAAGGACCATGGAACAAGATGTGAGGAGAAGTCATAGAGAGGAGGGAGCAAGCTTGTTTTCTGCTGCCCTGGAAACTAGAATGCAATGGAGCAATGGCTTCAAACTACAAGAAAGGAGGTTCCACCTGAACATCAGGAAGAACTTTCTCACTATGAGAGCTGTTCAGCAGTGGCCCAGAGTGTGATGGAGTCTCCTTCTTTGGAGGCCTTTAAGCGGAAGCCAGATGGCCATCTGTTGGGATGCGGGTTTG